>NC_051063.1:146035497-146337164 GCF_004664715.2 Peromyscus leucopus | reverse complement strand
TTAACAGTCTGTGTGTAGGACATACTGTATGTATACAGTATGTTAGTAGGACAATATTGACTAATACCTAATCTAATATCCATAGTTTATGCAATTTCTTTAACCTGTATTTAGTATCTTTTCTCTGTTACAAACCACCATCTAGAACACTGCTGTGTTTAAAGAACTGTATTTGTATCTCTATTTTTCTCTGTTAATAGGTATACAACATGTTTCAGCACCAGAGCCTCGGGATTAAAATTAACATTCAAGTCACCAAGCTGGTCCTGCTGCGACAACGCCCGGTAAGTCTTCATCGATGCCTTCATGGAGCAAACTGAGAACTTAATGGGTTTGGAAGTTCCCCCTGCCTGGGACTGTGGTGGGGGCGGCTGGGCTTCAGGCAAACTGGCTTGTTCACCTTCCTGGCTTTGAAGATGCCACCATTGTGAGAGAAGAGAGTCTTGGGAGTATGCAGGCTGCTTAGAATCTCAAGGGAATGCTGAGCCATGGGCGTTCACACTTCCCATTCCTGGTAGGTCTGGCATATGGCTCTCACACGCGTGGAAAGCTGGGGGAGGTCTCAGAAGCGTGGCTCTCCTCCCGGAGCTCCTGCCCCATGGGGACTCAGCACAGCCTTGACTTTGCTGTTTCTGCTGAGTGACTCCCTTCACGCCAGTGCTGTCTACAACAAGGCGAAGCAGTCGGCGGACATGGAGGGAGTGCATCCTTTTTGGAGACTGTTATGTTTCTAAGAAGTAGATTGCTTGCTTTAATGACAGTCATTATTTAAATGCATGGATAAAGTCCCTGGTGGTCTTGGGACCTCCTGAGCATCCTTTGGTTCTAGGCTTTTATCTCAGGACAGAGAGTCATCCAATCTTCAAGAGCACCTACCATCCACAATGGGGTCTGGGTGGCAACTTTGGCTTCCTGGATCACAGTGTCTGACTACTTCTTTCTATTTCTTTTAGGCCAAGTTATCCATAGGGCACCATGGTGAGCGGTCCCTGGAAAGCTTCTGTCACTGGCAGAATGAGGAGTATGGGGGCGCCCGGTACCTTGGCAATAACCAGGTACCAGGAGGGAAGGATGATGCGCCTCCTGTGGATGCTGCTGTGTTTGTGACCAGGTAAGCCTGGAGCCAGCCTGTATCTGATAAGCAAGAGGAAAAAGCAGTATCCTTTTGAGAGCACGTTAGCAATCCAGAGTTGGAAGTCAAGCCTCTGTCTACTTGCTTGGGCTTTGGGTTCTCGGTAGTCAAATGGGGGGTTGTTGTAGGTTCAGCCTCTGAGGGCTGAGCAGATAATGAGCTATTATTGTCCATAAGCAGCGCCTAACCCATGGTGTTAGCCTTCATTAGCTCTGTTGTCAGTAGTAGAAGACTACTAAAATTCCAGGTACCTGGAGGCTTAGAACTGTCTATAAATCCATGTACTTCTCCCTTACTCCTCCTCCTTCCCGCCAATAGCACGCTAGCCAGAGAGGTGCTGTCAGGGTTTGCAGCTGCTGCCGCTGACTGACTTGGACAACCTGTTAGGGAGAAGGATGTATGCTCTGAGTTGCCTGTGGAGGAGCGCTAGGTGGGTCCCTGGGCGACCTGCACAGCCTTGCAGGACAGGGCCAACTCCCCAGAAAACTCGGTCTTTTGGATGCCCATGGCTGTCACATGAGGACTCTGTTTGAAGCATGGGTAAAGATTCTCTCCTGGCTACAGGACTGGGGTTATCATTCTGGACCAAGGGACCAGACGCACGTAGCAGAAACCCAGGGTGGCCTCTGAAGTCACAAGCAGGCACATTGCCGAAATTTTCTAGTGACACCATAGCCACTGGCCAAAAGCAGGTCACCCTCACGTTCTGGAGCCTCCGTGTTCTAAACCGGGGTGTTGCTAAGGCTCCACTCTCCCCAATTCCTCAAGGGGGAGTCATTCCTCATTTTCTCACTTTTGGTGACTTTTGCCACCCTTGACAGGCCTTGGCTGTGGACACCTCACTTGAATTTGCCTTCCACCATCACGTGGACCTTCTCTGCATGTTCCTTTCTATGCCCAGATGATGTCCTCATGAGAGGACATCGGTCTTTGGAGCAGGACCTATCTTAACCCATTATGACCACTTCTGTACTCTGCAGACCAGGTTGGCATTGAACTCATAGACCAACCCACCTCTACCTTCCAAGTGCTAGGATTGAAGGTGTGGGCCACCATCACCCAGCTTGTGACCACTTCTTAACTGGATTATGCCCTCAATGACCCTCTTTCAAAATAAAGTCATATTAATGGGCACTTAACCATATCTGTTCTGGGGACACAATTCTAGCACATACATGCAGACATATATAAACTCATGGGCATGTGTGTGTTTACACACACACACTCACACACACACACACACACACACAGAGAGAGAGAGAGAGAGAGAGAGAGAGAGAGAGAGAGAGAGAGAGAGAGAGAGAGAGAGAACATATACCTTGTCATTACCAGGCTGCAGACAGATGCTTGATCCCTTCACTAGAAAGTTCCTCAACTGCCAGCCCCTTGGGTTGTGAGGTGCTCTGTAAGCAGGTGGTTCCTGTGAGAACATTTGCTACTTATGTGGGATTCGATTAAATATCTATTTGGATGCTTTGGGCACAGTCTCCTCTAATTCCGTGGCTATGGTAGGACCATGAGTTAGCATTCCTGCTGCAGGACTGTGCTTGCCAGCCAGTGAGTGCTGGCACCTCCTGGTGCTCCTTCTTTAGAAGTGCTGGGCACCCATCTTCCTTAGCCAGAGACTGTCATCGCTCAATTGGGAATGGCATTTGGAGACTATGGGACTTTCTGTGGAACACCTAAAGGACTGGGGTCATAGGGGAAGGGCAGATGTTTTGAAAGTGAATACTACTTGGTAAGTGAGCAGTAGTTTAGTGGAGCCATGTTTATGCATATCCACAAATTATATGATTATTTTCCTACATGAAATTAATTAGGTCTAATTAAATTAGGTCTAAAAATCCTTCCTGGAGAGGAGCTTGTTTTAAACAACCCCAGAATTGGAATTTGCAGCTAAATGTCCAGTGTCCCTACTTTGAAAGTGGTTTTTATAAACATTATAAAACTTAGGAATGCTAGTGTTTATTAAAAATATTATTAACTTAGGGGATTCCCTCCTGACGCCATATTTAAAAATACTTTTTGCCTTACTGCTATTTCCTTTCATGAGAAGCTAGTGAACACACCTTAACTTACCAATCTTCCTCATAATGTTTCTGAGGTGAGAATATTTCAAATGTACTCAGCAGTTTCAAGTATACAATGTATCAGTTGTTGCCAAGGTATAGGGAAACCTCCAGAAGGGAGAGAGAAAGTGCTTGGAAGTGGTCTTGTTTGGGGAATGAAAAGCACTTTTTCCCCAGAGAAAAATAAATATCATAAAAATCAGAGTTAGCAAAACTTCTAGGTTGGCTCTTTTATAAAAAACACAAATATCCAAGTGTCTTAGGGTTTCTATTGCTGCAACAAAACACCATGACCAAAAGCAAGTTGGGGCGGAAAGGGTTTATTAGGCTTACACTTCAGCATTGCTGTTCATCTCTGAAGGAAGTCAGGACAGGAACTCAAACAGGGCAGGAACCTGCAGGCAGGAGCTGATGCAGAGGCCAGGGAGGGGAGCTGCTTACTGGCTTGCTCCCCATGGTTGGCTCAGCCTGCTTTCTTTTAGAACCCAGGACCAGCAGCCCAGGGATGGCCCCACCCACCATGAGCTTCCTACCCCCACCCCCATTGATCACTAAATGAGAAAATGCCTTACAGTTGGATCTCAAGGAGGCAGTTCCTCAACTGAGGCTCCTTCCTCTGATGACTCCAGCTTGTGTCAAGCTGACACACAAAACCACCCAGTACACTAAGTATATGTCTGTTATCCCAGCACTTGGGTGGCCGAGACAGTAGGATCAGGTGGTTAAGGTCACCTCTGCCTACACAGTGAGTTTGAGGGCGGCTTAGGCAGTATGAGATCCTGTTTTAAACAAAGAAACCACCCAGGGCGCTGGGAAGATGGCTTACCCAGGAAAGTGCTTGCCACATGAGCGTGATGGTCTGACTTCGATTCTCCGGAACTTACGTCAAAGAGCTGGGCTCAGTGCTGGGCATTTGTAATCCCAGCGCCGAGGCAGAGATGGGGTCTTGCTGGCTTGCTTCTATAGTCATGAGGTTTGGTTTCGGTGACAGACTCTGTCTCAAAAGACTGAGATGGAGAGAAATTAAGGAAGATCCCCAACATCGTCTTCTGACCTACCCCCAATCATGCATGCACGTGTGTGCACACGCATACACATACACGTGTGCATGTGCATGCTCACACTCACCTAGGGCACATTTTCTTTTGCTTTTTCACGATGCTACCTCAGGGTTGTTTAAGCCCTTGTTCCTGCTTCTGTGGAGCTACTCAGTGGATGAATCACTGGTCAGCCATATCCCCAGAGGATGTCCTTGCCAATGTTGACTTAATGGCAGCACTGGGGTGGAGGAGTAGCCGGCTGAGAAGCCTGGTGCATAACTTGAGGCTGGGGCTGCAGTTTCCAAGCTTGAGAGAATAGTAGGCTGGTGCTCATCAAGGAAATGAGATGCAAGGCAGTGGCTGCTCTAGGGAGGTATCCATTTCTGTCTAATAGGAAATCTCACAGGCCAGGCATTGTTCAGGGGACAGCATCCCTTGTATCTGGCCAGTGTGAGGATTTTCTTTTCTTGCTCTGTTTTGGCCTATGGCTGAGCCTTGGGAGCTGTTCTCCTGGACACGTGAACATGATGTCACGGCTAGCAGAGGCAGTCAGCTTTTCTGCAGCTGTGTGTGTCTAGGCTGTAGACAGCCCCCATGTGCACTGTGGCTGGAGGCCAACCAAGGCCACACAGAAGACCGGGTCTCCAGCCCTAGTGGCTTTACCTTTGGTTCTGCACTTGACCTAGGAAAACAGGCACACAGTGTTTGTCCCCCAGCCCAGCTTGGTGCTTCTGTAGAGAACATCAGGGAGACACCCAAGCAAGCATGCAGGCCTGGCAGAGGGTCATGCTTGGATACCACTGCAGATCCCAGTTTTCAACACCCCACAGTCTGTATTCTCCCTGCTCATTCTGCTTCCTGTTCAGTTGCCTCTTAATCAGACAGCCTAAGCAAATGGAGGGCAGGAGGCTCGCTCTGACAAGTTAGGATGCTAGCCCTCCTTCATCTCCACAAAAGTGGTTGAGTTTGTGGGTAAGATCAGGATAATAAAGGGTTTAATTTTTTTCCCACGAGAGTGAGCAGTCTTAAAGGCTTTTACTTTTCTCTTTGAGTTCTACATATTTATTGTCAAATTCACAGTGGCATATGCTTGAAGATCACTGTGAAAGTGGATTTTAAATATTCTCACCAACCAACAAACCAACCAACCCCACCTCACAAAGCCCCCCCCAAAAAACAAACTAGTTCCTAAGGCGATGGACATTCCTATGAGCTAGATGTGATCATTTCACAACGTATACTTGCCACCTCATATTTGCATTGTATAAATATGTACCATTTTACCTGTCAAATTGATGAGTGATCATATTAAAATAAATTGGCCAAAAATTGATAACTCAAAATATTCACATTTGTTATGAAAAACTTAGACATTTCCAGAGGCAAAATGCATTGAGTGGCGGATACAACTCATTTTGAGTTTTCTCCCCTACGCTACACCTTCTAAGCTTTGACTCCCATCCACACCACCTGCCCTGTAGTTTCCCCTGCAGGATGCCTGCCCAGTGTGCTTGGTGAGATGTCTCTGACCCAAGATGCTCAGTTGTCAGCCTACCTTTGGGAATCTGTGTCTTGAGATGTTCAGGAGATCCTTTGAGCCTCCAGAACCGCAGCCTGTGGGTACCAGTGGGCTGGTTGGATCTTCAGAATCCATGCCTAGCTTTGCTCCTTTGCTCCTTTGACACATACCACATTGAGGATTAGAGTGGACTGATGCACACAGAGATGGCGATGGATAGAGTGGAAGGGGTGTGTGTGTGTGTGACGAACTCTGGCATCGTTCCCGGAGTAATTGGTGCACTACATTTTGCTGTGAGTAGATGTGACTGGGGTGAAAGGAAAAATGGAGGACAGTGAATGCTAGCATGGAAATGTGACAGTGTTAACCAGGGAAGGGCAGCTGGGACCAGGACTGCCATACTTGTGCTTCGGATCAGGCCAGTTTTCGGATTTATTTATCTATATGTTTAAAGATAAACGAATCATTTCTGCTTTGGGGACTGTCCTAGCCAGGATGCTGGCCCCACTGGTATTCTGTGGTTGGCTACTCACTGTGGGAATTTGTGGGGGGAAGCTTGGGGGCGTTTGTTGATGGAAAAGCAGGGCCTATCCCTTCATTTCGTTAACAGAGGTGAGCGTGAGCCCATGGGACGTGCAGGACCAGGGCTGACGCAGGCTTTGTACCTTCACCTTCTCACTCATCGTTAACTGTACACCTGGGAGTTTTAAAAATGAGTTTTAGAAATGTCTTTTTGTTGCCTTTCCATGGGTAACTCATGGCCCTTACAGCTTTCCAAATTGAGTAGCTTTGAGATACCTCTACAGTTGATGGGTAATTAATTGTCTCTGATCAAAAACACCTTTAATATTTTTTTCAACTCATGAAAGAGTAACTTCTTTCCATCAGCTAAGTGTGGGGAAGTTCAGCTGTAAAAGGGGTGTCCTGGGCCGGTGAGGTGGCCCAATGGGTAAAGGTACCAGGCCTGATGACCTGCGTTCCATCCCCACAGCCCACCTGGAGGAAGAAGAGAACTGTCTCCCTTGTACTTTGTCTTAGTTAGGGTTTTATTGCTGTGAAGAGACACCATGACTATGGCGACTCTTATAAAGGAAAACATTTCATCGGCTGCCTTACAGTTTAGAGGTTTAGTTCATTTTTTGTTATGGTCTGAGCAGGGTGGCACACAGGCAGACATGGTGCTGGAGAGGTCGCTGAGAGTTCTCCATCTCAGTCAGCAGGCGGCAGGAAGAGAGAATGATCTGAGCCTGGCTTGAGCTTCAGAAACCTCAAAGCCCGCCCCCAGTGACACACTTCCTCCAACAAGGCCACACCTCCTAATAGTGCCACTCCCTGTGAGCCTGCAGAGGAGGGGTGGGATTTTCATTCAAACCATCACAAACCTTTACATGTGTACTATGGCACTTGCATGCACACCTCACAAATTAATGCCAAAAGAAAAAAAAATCTAACATGGGGGTCTTCTCCGTGGTTACCGGGCTTACCATTTAGAAGTCATGGTGGTTTACTGTTGACAGACATTGTTAATGGTCCAAATTAAAGCGACAACATTTCAGGATCACTAACCAATATTCATGTGGTATTTTCCTCTCCTATTCCTGCAGGGTACCACTTACATCTGACTGTGTCTTTTTCTTCCCAGGACAGATTTCTGCGTTCACAAAGATGAACCGTGTGACACCGTTGGTAAGTTTACAGTTCTCCCAGGGATTCACGATGATGGGGGGGGGGGCGACTTCTAGTCTAAAAGCGTCACCCCGTGTCCCCGCACAAGCTTCAGATCTCCAGTTGCCTCTCCTCATGTAAACTGATTCCTTGACTGTATTCTATTGTTTTTATCAGGTAAGTTTTGAGGTTGCCTATGACAGAAAGCATCTAGATGAGGGGTTGAGAATGTTATAACAAGTCATTCCCAGGGCAAGGGCTGCCAGGCTGCTCCAAGGTGTCTGCGGCTGAGAGTGTGATTGTCTCTCAGTGTCTGGCCCACCCCGGCGGGAGCTTTGCTTTCTAGTCTACACAGTACGGAGATGTGCATGCCGTATAGGAAACACATGGGTTTTCTTCCCGTCTCATCCTCACCTGCCTCTCACGTGCAGGTTTCCTTTCTCCTATTTTCAGTGAACCATGAATTGCCCTTCGGTTCTTAAGGTTTCATACAGAAAACTTCCTTTTGCCAGGCGGTGGTGGCGCACGCCTTTACTCCCAGCACTCGGGAGGCAGAGGCAGGCAGATCTCTGAGTTCGGGGCCAGCCTGGTCTACAGAGCGAGATCCAGGACAGCCAGCGCTACACAGAGAAACCCTGTCTCGAAAAACAAAAAAGCAAAACCAAACCTTTCTTCGGGGGTAGACAGAGTACTTATCTAACAGAGGAAATACCCGGAGTGTCTCCACTGTCATCTGCCATCACACACAGGGAGGTCCCAAATACTGTTACCCAAAGAAAAATGATGACTCTCATATGCTCAGAGGCTTGAAGTTACAGAACCACCGATGGAAGTGAAATAGGATTGACATGTCTAATATCGTAAAATCCAGATGTTAGCAACCCGTTACCATGGAGTCTCGGTTATAGTAGCCTTGGCCTCTGCCATAGCTCTACATGACTGGACTGGGTGACTCAAGTTTCTTAACACATATGACTGCCTGGATTAGGTGATTTAATAAGGCTATTTAATATCTGGCATGATGATAGCCAACCTTTATTTTACACATTGCAGTTTATAATTTTTATTTTATTTTATTTTATTTTATTTTATCAGTCTTCAAAACAGATCGGATAATAAGGTATCAAAAATCAGCCAATGGATGTCTGCACTTTGCCCCTTAGGACTGGTTCCATGATGGACTCTCTGGGCAAAGACAGTGTTAGTCTTGTTTTCCTTGTGGGGGAGCTGAGCCAGGCCCAAGCCTGGCTGGGGCTGGAGAAGATGGGAAGCCACAGGGAAGTGTGTGGCTAGAGCGGCTGTTCCTTCCAGCATTCACGGGTGGCCTTTGAGGACCACCGTAGTTCTCTCTGGAGTATGCCTCTGCCTTGCCATGTGCTCTCTGCTTGCCTGTGCTCAGGAGACATTAGTTCCTCACCTAGCCCTTGCCCTATACTTCCTGATCCGGGAGAAGCCTCTGTGCTATGCAGTACTGAGCCTGGATCTCCAAGCCTGTATCCTTCAGCACCTGGCTGAGCACTTGAGAGGTTCCTATGGACCATGCCGAGTGGTTAATTTATCTCAGGGAAAGAATGAACACAGGTAAAAGAAGCTTCATGTCTGCACAGCATGTACACTGAAGAATGTGCTTCTCTTTCACGTGATTGATAGCTACCTTTTGTTTAATTGTGACTATATGAAATACCCTTATGATATGAATTGATTGTACAGTGCTCCCCTTGTGGACAACCAAGTAGCTAATTCTAATCAAGTATCTCTCTCCTGTCTGCTCAATACTTCCGTACCACTTCAAATACTTTGCTCGTGACATTTTTCCATCACAGAATGCTGCAAGGCCTGTACATCTCAGGCCTCAAGAACATCTCGTGCTTCACAGCCCGGGAGGCCGCTGATCCAGGTCCCATTGTCTGCGGGTGTCTGGTTTCTGCTGTGGGCGCTCCAGGACCTGCAGATGGCTGGCTGTCTTCTGTGTGCACCTCTTCTCTTTCTTCTCGTTGTAAGAACATCAGTCACACTAGATTAGGACCTACCTTTATAACTTCATTTAACCTTATTTAATTATATTTCTCAAGGCCCTGTTTCAAAATACAGTCATATTGAGGGTCAGTACTTCACCCTGTGATTCTGAGGATCATAATTTAGTCCATAGGGCTATTTGTTTGACACTTAGCCACATATCACCAGGTGGCACCTAATATCCTTATTCGACCTCTCTGGCACTTTTGTCTCACTTCCTAATGAGGCATGTCTTTCCATGGCAGGGATAGAGTGCAATCATTCTTAATGTCACAGCTGGTTACCCGAGGGACGAGCTAGCTGTTCTGCCTCGGGCCTCCCAGCATGCACTCCTTTTAAGGCTCTTGTGAATTTTAACTTTTACAAGGGTATTAGACATAGGGACTTGGCCTTTTGTTATTAGTAAGTGCTTATTTTATTTATTTATTTATTTATTTATTTATTTATTTATTTATTTATTTATTTATTTTGGTTTTTTTCGAGACAGGGTTTCTCTTGTGTAGCTTTGCGCCTTTCCTGGAACTCACTTGGTAGCCCAGGCTGGCCTCGAACTCACAGAGATCCACCTGCCTCTGCCTCCCGAGTGCTGGGATTAAAGGCGTGCGCCGCCGCCACCACCACCCGGCTGTAAGTGCTTATTTTAATGTGCCATAATTCACTTGAATGTGTTATCAAATAATATTTAAAATGAAGTAATTTGATAAACTGGGAATCTTAAAACTGGGAGTATGGCAGTCACAGACCAGCCTCAGACTCTTATTAATTTCTCTCTCTCTGTGTATGTGTGGTGTGTGACCAATTACAAGTGGCCAGATAAGTAGAAAGGCCGTTAACTGGTTGATCCATATGTCACTCCACCACAGAGGATTATCTCTGTATAGTCTTAAGGAATTGCATCCTGGGGGATAATTCCTTTGAATGGCCCAGTTTTGATGCCATTCATTTCATCTTGGTCCCGTGGATGTACCAGAGTTTTGGACTCTTCCTCAAATCCGTCACAATAGATTTGAATCTATTCTGAGCAAAAAGCTTGACATTTAATTATGTTTTTATTGTCACAGGGCAGATCCTCCAGTCTCTGGCAAATTCCTGTTTGCCAGTTTTATTGGTACTTGTAATTAGGCTTTGACAATCTTCTATGAGTATGTGGGGGGGGGGGTTGTGAAAACTTTCAGTTTGGGGGAGGAAATGTGAGTGTATCTAGCTATGGGCTGTAGGTATTAGGAAGCTCTGCCTTCCTTACACTTATTAAAAATCACAGCATCCAGTTGCAAGAGTTAGTAAGGAATGTAGCATTCTATCAGTATCAGGGCATGTGACTCACAATTCCAGCTTGGATTTCTTAGTGGACGGCCACACATCCAAGAGCTGGGCCACACCAAGTGTCTTGACATGATTAAAAAAGTAGGCCACTGACTGGGTAGGTAGGGAAGGGGGGCTATCTGGGAGGAGTTAGGAAAGGGGTGAAAATGACCAAAGTACAGACTACAGAATTCTCAAAGAATTAATTTTTAAAATGAGGGGAAAAAAAGAGTTTCTGAGAAAGCCAAAAAGCATATACTTTACTACAACAATTCATCCCTTAACACAGTTAGTTTTAAACGTTGGTAGAGCATATTTAGAATGCTGATTAGCTTATTCCTGGATGCTGGGAGAGTCTTCTAAAAGCTCATTTGTAAGGGATGACGTGATTCAGAAGAAAGGAGAATGTGGGTGACCCTGGGGTCCTTCCTACCCTTGCCTCCTAGTATGGCTGTTCTCAGCCTGGCCTAGGATAACAATGGTTGGATAAAAATGGTATAAGTGTGCAGGTTGGGAGGGTGCAGTGTGTGCTTCTAGTGTCTGGGAGGGTGCAATGTGTGCTTCTAGTGTCTGAGAGTGTGGCTCAGCATTGTCTGTGCTCGTGAGTTCTCTCAGTCCTCAGCTTGTCTCATAAGAGGCTCCTGAAGAGATCTGTCTGCCCTGGAAGTTACACTCCAGTAGAAGCTCTCTGTGTTTGGGATGTGGCTGGGCACTTGCTCCGGGAGACCAAGTCCAGCTTGTCTCACTCTTCCTGCCAGAGTCTCAGTTAAGGTTACATAATCACTGGACTGTGTTAGAAAATGGTGAAAACAGAGAGATACATAGTTTTTTACATGGAGTAGAATTCTATCAGCCCATTGGAGATGTGGAACCAACATTTAGTTAGAACTAGATAGAGACCAACAAAGCATAGGTTGTGCCTAACTGTCTTTGGAATTAGTAACAGGGCTAGAGAAGCAGAGAAGCTCAGCACACAGGATGTCCAACTGAGGACCTCAAACACAAACACAGCCTTGGCCATTACTCAACAGAGCAGCAACACTATTGCCTTTAATATGTATGTATGTATGTATGTATGTATGTATGTATGTATGTATGTATATGTGTGTGTGTGTGTGTGTATATATATGTATATATTACTTTTTGAGATTATAATATACTTACATCATTTCCTTCTTCACTTTCCTCCCTCCAAACCCTCTCATATACCCCTGCTTGCTCTTCTTTCAAATTCATGGCCTCTCTCCTCATTAATTGTTGTTACATACACATGTGAGTAAGTGTATTCCTAAAGACATAAATACAAGCTGTTGATTCTGTATAATGTTATTTACATGTGTGCTTTCACAGACAACCATTTGGTGTTGGATAACCAACTGGTGTGCTCTTCCCTGGGGAGGACCGTTTCTCCAGCTCCCAGCATTCCTTAGTGGCCTGTGGTCCTTTGTGTAAGGCTGGGGCCTCTTGGGCTTTCCCTACCCACTTCAGCGTGTCTGTTGTTGTCCGTGCTCAGCTCATGGTTGGGTAGTCATGTTGGTGACTGCATGGGTTTAGCTTCTGACACTCGCTGGAGACACAACCTACATCAGACTCCCTGATAGACTTTCCTCCTCAACTTTCATAATGATCCTTGAGCCTTAGCTGCAGGGGTTGTAAACGGCACACTGTGGCCTTCCAGAAGTGCTATTCCTCACGGGCCAAGAGTGAGAACCTCTAGGCCACTATATTCAGACCAGCTTGTTGAGAGGACTCCAAAACAGGTCATGTTTTCAGGTCAGGCATGAGATGCTGGGGACATTGGTGTCAGGGCAAAGCCCACCCCCTTTTCATTCTCCGCATGGCCTTGGTGTGACCATTTTCAGAGGGGCTTCTCTGTCCCCTCTGTGTTTCCATCCCTCTTGGCCAAGGGAACCCTTTCCGATTAGGTTGGAAGGAAGTACCATCCTTCATCGCCTTAGAGGGTTGTCCTTACTTGAGTCATGACCCTTGTTGGGTCTGTTAGAATCAAGCAGGCAAGTCCTTCTCTGGTGGACTGGGGATGCAGAGTCATCAGTGGGAAATGATGCTGTGTGATAATTCTGAGTTGTGAGACAGCTCTTGTAGCTTGTGGGAAGCCACATAAACAGAGCATGCAGTTGGGTATTGTGTGTGTAAGGGAGGCGTGGAGCCCAAGAATGACCCCTAGGGACTCCTCAACAGCAAAGCCTTCTGTGCTGGTTGGAGGAAGCCCAGGAAATTGGAGGCTGAGAGCCGGAGGGGACTCCTGTAGGAGTCCCCTTATGGTCCTTTTTGCCATCTGCAGGGCTCCACCATCTCCACAGAGAAGGCAACTCCTACTGAAGGGCCCCTCACTGGAAGAAGAGACAAACAAGGCTCAGTACTGTGGTCTGGACATGGGTTCTTCTCTTAGGCCTGGGGACCACATCTTGCTCTTGCATAGTCCTTTGTGATTTACCTCCCATATCCAGACGTAGCCTCATCTATACAAGGGAAATGATAATCCTCAGGGTTCTAATGTATCTTTTCTTATGTGTATGTGTGTGCAGTTGTGGGAGCTTATGCGCTTCACATGAACTCAGGATCCTGTAGAACAGAAGAAGGCATTGGATCCCTTGGAACTAGAGTTGTGAGACAGTTGTGAGCCACCATGTGGGTGCTGGGAATTGGATGTGGATCCTCTGGAAGAACAGCCAATGCTCTTAACCATTAAGCTCTCTCTCCAGCCCCCTCAGGGTTCTTATGAGGATAAAGGGGGTGACTGAACACACCCACTCATTTGGTAGTTTTCAAGAATCAGAAAATATGGCTGGAGGGATGGCTCGGAGATTAAGAATATATGCAGAAGACCCACGTTTGGTTCTCATGCTCTGTGTCAGATGGCTCACAACCACCTGGAAGTCCAGTTCAGCAGATCGGACACCTTCTTCTGTCCTCTTCAGGCTCATGCACACATGTGGAACACACATATAAGTTAAAAATACAAATCTAAAAACGAATCCCACCCCACGCCAGGAAATAATAAATACTCTCGAGATGGTGGAGAGTGGAGACTCCTGTGTACTGCTGGGGGCCAGGGCAAACTTTGCATTTCATAGCAAATACAGAACAGTGTTTTCTCCCCCAAATTCAAGTGTAATGCAACTGTTCTAATTCTGGATATAGAACCAGAAGAAGCAAGAGCAGGTACTCAGATGTTTGCACACTCGTGTTCACAGCAGCATCGTTCCTGAGAGCCCGAAGGTGGAAGCACTCTTAAGCTTTCACCCATGGATAAATGCAGTGTGGTGTAAGCATATGGTGAGAGAATAAGTCAGCCTTAAAACAAAAGAAAATTATGACACAGACTACATCACGGATGCACCTTTGGGGCATGATGCTGAGCAAAACAAGCTAACTGGAAAAGCATATGTGCTGTGGGAGTCCACATGCCTAAGGCACCCAGAGGAGAACATTCATGGATACAGAAAATGGCCATGTTCAGGGGCTGAGGGGGATGGTGAGTTATCACTCAATGGCCTAAAGTTCCAATTTCACAAGAAAAAACCTGGAGTGTTTGTGATGGTGAGTTTTAATTGACAACTTGACACAATGTAGAATCATTAGGAGACAGCCTCAGTGATGGGCTTTTTTTTTTTTTTTCAGAGCTGAGGACTGAACCCAGGGCCTTGCACTTGCTAGGCAAGTGCTCTACCACTGAGCTAAATCCCCAACCCCTTAGTGATGGTTTTTATTGGGTTGGCCTATAGGTATTTCCCCCAAGGGATTTAATTGGGTTAATTGATGTAGGAAGACCCAGCCCACTGTGGGCAGCATCATCCCTTGGTTTGGGTCCTGAAACATCTAAGAACTGAGAAAATGAGCTAAACAATAGAGGCATGCACACATTCATCTCTCTCTCTGCTCTTGACTGTTGACGTGATGAGCTGCTTCAAGTTCTTGGCTTGGCTTCCTCACAATGTGGAACTATAAGCCAAATAAACCCTTTCTTTAATTGCTTATGGTGAGGGTGGTTTATCACAGCAACAAAAATAAAATCAGAACGGCAGGAATTACTGAACAATTAATGAATTATTGCCACTGAACTGTACACTGAGAAATGGTTAATCTATTAAACTTTGTGTTGTGTTTAGTTGGCCATGATGGAGTTTATGTTTGTTTGTTTTGATTGTTTTTAGGTGAGATGGCAAGGAGAGAAATCATAAACTTGATTCTGTAGATTTTTCTTTTTAAGGCAACTTCACTTGGAGAGCAATTCCCAGGTAGAGGGGAGTTCTTCCTCTGTGGAAGGAGGAATGGGGCTCTGGCTGGGATGCAGACAGTACAAGAAGAAGGAAGGCTGGTACCTTCACAGGCTGGAAGGGGGAGTTTGCCCGCTGCAGGGCAGAGAGGGTGAGTCAGGGCAAAGAGAGGAAGGGCACAGTCGGGAGTAATGCCAGGGCTGAAGGAGAATCTTTCTAATATTTTGAAGTTTTCTTTTGGGTTGTCAAGCTGTGCTGTGGCGTCAGAAATAGGCCCCAGTTAGACCATGTGGCTCACTGATATTTTTGGACTGTGGGCAGTCCACACGGCATCTGGCAGTAAAAGTGCCACTTTAGTCTGGCCATGCGTTCATTTTCCCAGCCACTGGACTCCTGGCCTAGAGAGATGAGGTCAGCCACCGAGGCTATTGTGGTGCTGGGGACAGACCACAGGCTCAGCATCGCGTGGCCTTCAAGGCTCAGAGCTGCAACTTAGGGGGCAATGTTTGTAGCTTTCATCATATATAGACAGTTTATCAGGCTCCCTTGGGCACTGTGAGTTTAAAGACTGAAGAAGCCTCAACCCTCTCCTGTGAAATTGGAAGTTGGCTCTGAATTTTTAACTTCAACTTCTTCATATATACAACATAAGAAATCAGAGTGCTTTGGGAGGGCCAGAGATGGTTCAGCTAAGGCAAGGATTCTCCACCTTCCTACCGCTGCGACCCTTTAATTCAGTTAGTTTCTCATGGTGTGGTGACCCCCCCCAACCATAAAATTATTTCATTGCTATTTCATAACTGTAATTTTGCTACTGTTATGAATCGTAATATAAATATCTGGTATGTGATCCCTGTGACAGGGTCATTTGACCCTGGGGTTGAGAACTGTTAGGCTAAGACCTCCTGATTTGCTCTTGAGCAGGGACTAATTCTTGGCCTAGTCTTTAGGACTTCAGTTCACGTGTCTTTGGTGGGATTGGTATGGATGGTTATGATCAAAACCTTATCACAAGCAGGAATAGATTATGTCATGGTTAAGAACGAGCTGAGCTGTGGTTAGGGAAGGGTGTACCATAATTAGGGAAGGGACTGGCCATGGCTAGGGAAGGGCTGAGCCATGGTTGGTTAAGGCTGGAATGAATCATAATTAGGACCTGGCACATGGTCCAGGGTATTATGGTAAATATTGTTAGCTGATAGTCACAGGATCTTCTCCCTTGGGAGGTTACATTTCTCAGTCTTCCTGGCAAAACCAGCAATAGCCTTCTGCCCAGTGGAATGAGATTGGAAATGCCATATGATATTTTGAGATTTTTTTTTTTTCCCTTACAAACCCCCTATGAGCAGTGCTTGGAGATCTTTCTTCATTGATCATCCTCAGGTCATCCAAGGAATTGGCAGTCACAGTCCCGAAACACTGGGTGTTATAGGAGTGAGAAGAGTGTGGGCACACTGAGATGGGGGCACACTGAGATGGGGGCACACTGAGATGGGGGTTCTGTTTGGCAGCACACAGCTTCCGTGTTCAGAAATGAGGAAGTCCGAATCCCTTGAAGATTCTTTGATATTCAGGCTTTGAGATCTAAAACCCTGAAGACTATGGTAGGTGACTCCTCCTCCCGAGAGGTGTAGAATTAGGGACAGAGTTGGAATTGTGAGTGATTTTAGACGATGAAGAAAAAGTACCCTTGCCCTTCAAAGGAGGTAAAGGCAGCTCCCGCTCCTCCATTCATTTTAAGAATCCCAGGGTAACCAGGAGAAATTTCATGTGTCCTTGACACATTGGAGGGCTCAGGACTTGGGCTTATGAGCAGTTCAATGAAAGGACAATGACACACTTAAAGTAACAAAACCAAGGGAAAGGCTTTGCATTTCTAGACTAACAAACTGTGGAGTGATAGATGTGGAGAAACTAATTCTGCTTTGCCATCCTAGAGTTGTCCCTAGTGACAAACTGTGGTCCCTCCTCAATGCTGGGCAGGTCAAGAAGCCTGGTGGCTCATGAGATGTCGAAGCATGGAACTGATGCTGGTTCCATAGCTCCAGACTCATTCTCTAGGGCTCTTCTCCTCATTACTGCTCAGTGCTCATGTCCCCTCTTCTTGACCATAACACACCCAGTATCTCCTGTTGGTCAGCATCACAGCATGTACAGACTGTCTTTCTGAGACAACATGCCTGAGAAAGTAAATTACAAGGAGGAGAAACAGTCGGTTGTGGTGGTACACACCCATAATCCTAGCACTTGGGAGGCTAAAGCAGAAGGTTCCTAAATTCAAGGTCAGTCTGGGTTCTAGACCAGCCTGAGCTACATACACAGCAAGATTTTGTCTCAAACAATTTTTAAAAAAGTTAAGAGAGATGGAAAGTTGCATAACTCAGAGTTTCAAAGGCTTGAGTCTGTAGTTGGCTGGAGTAATTGATTTTGGGGCCTGTGGTGAGGTAGAACATCATGGTAGGGCACACGTGCTGGAGTAAAGCTATTTATTATACGGTGAGAAAGGAGAGAGAGAGAGAGAGAGAGAGAGAGAGAGAGAGAGAGAGAGAAGACAGGGCTGCGTTCCCAATATCCCCTTCAGGGTTATAATCCCTAACTTCCATCCTCCAAAGGCTCTACCACCTCCCAATAGCACCACAGGCTCATGACCAAGCATCTGAAACATAGCATTTGGGAGACATTTAAGATCCAAACCATCAACACGGTTCACCACATTACTTCCCAGGGAATGAATGGTGTTAAGAGCTAAATTGACTTTAATTTGTCCTTGGGAAGCTGAAGAACTTTGCTCCAGCAGAGCCATCTCCCTGGCTGTCTTAGTCATTGTTCTATTGCTGTGAAGAGACACCATGACCAAGGCAACTCTTATAAAAAGGGAACATTTAATTGGAGGCTTGCTTACTGTTTCAGAGGTTTAGTCAGTTTTCATCATGACGGCCGTCATGGTTCTGGAGCAGTAGCTGAGAGCTACATTGTGATCCTCAAGCCAAGAGAGAGAACCGGGCCTGGTTTTGGAACCCTAAAGCCCACCCCCAGTGACATACTTCCTCCAATGAGGCCACACTGACTCTAACAAGCCACACCTCCTAATCCCTCTCAAATAGTGTCACTCCCTGATGACTAAGCATTCAAATATATAAGCCTAATGGGGCCATTCTCATTCAAACCACCACACTAGCCCCTAATGATCTTCTAAACTGTGGCTTTACTTTGTTATCACATGAGGAAACCAAGACACCAAAAGGATACACTTTCTCATGTAAAATCACCTCGCTCACAAGAGGCAAAGCTGAGATCAGCTAACTCACTGTGGTACCTGGGGTTTCATTCTTAGCCCATCCTGTTAACCCTGTGGCCATTCTTTCCTCAGTTTGTTAAATTGCCCATTAACATATTACTCTTTTCCCCTGTATTCGCTGCCTCTCTGTGTCTTTATACCACGAGCTATTTCTCAGATGGATCCTTGTCCTTGCAGACATCCTGCTCCTTCACATTCAGTGTCGAGTGCCTGCCAGGTGCTACTCTAGCCCTGGGAATCTCAATGCGCAAAACAGGCAAAGGCTCCCTTTCTTGTGGGGCTTGTGTTAGAGTAGAGTAAGTGGGCTTCTATGATGATCAGTGAGTATGTTAGCTTCCCGTTACTATAACAAACATCTGAGGAAACATAATGACTTACAATGACCCGTTACTATAACAAACATCTGAGGTAACATAATGACTTACAATGACAAAACACATTTTTTTAAATTGTGTGTGTGTGGGGGGGGGGGTACCTGCAGAAGCAAGAAGGCATTAGATCCCTTGAAACTGGAGTTACAGTCGATTGTGAGGTGGGGTGGGTGCTGGGAACCGAACCCACATCCTCCATATAAGCAGCAAATGCTTGTCTGCTGAGCCCTCTCTCCAGCACCAGAGAAAAGATGTTTTTACTCATAGCTTTAGAAGCGTCCATTGATGCTTAGTTGGCCCAGTTGGGAGGATAGATTACTATCATGACAATTCATGGTGGAGCAAAATCCTTCACTATGTTGCAAGAGAGGAAGAATATGCATGCTTGGGAGGTGGGGAGAGAGCACATGCAGGGGTGCATAGACATTCAAGCAAGCAACCAGGGTCTCAAACCCCTTGAAGGACATTCCCTGAATGGCCACATTTCTCCAAGGTTCTGCCGCCTCCCGGGAGTGTCAGGCTGGGGCCAAGCCTTTACCAGGTGGACATTTTAAGACCTTCAGCACCAACCTGTAGCAACGAACCGACTGTCGAGTGTGGAACAGGTAGATGGACAAGGAGTGGGGACAGACAATTGATGGCATGAGACTTAAAAGCTTAGTTGGTGTGACCCAAGGCTTTGCAGAGAAGGGACAGTTTGGAACGCACTTGTAACACCTTTGGCTTGCCAGGGCTTCTAGAACTCCTGAGTTACCAACCTAATATTAATCTGTGAAGGCACAACAAGGGTCTGCTCAGTGGACCTCCTGGGTAGACAGCTGTTCCACAGTCAGACTCTCTGGTCCCCTCCACCTTTGCTACTTTGGGAGAAGCAAGAAGACCCCCAAGAGCTCAGTAGCAGAGCTGGGTGTGCTCCTGGCAGGGTCACCACCGCAGGCTGTGGCTCCAAACCACACCTTCCCCGATCCTGCCTCTCTCGAAGACCAGCACTAGGTTCGTGGAAAATCTGATGAGGTGGCAATTCCTTGGATGTGAGTCAATATCCTAATGAACATGGACACCCACAGTCCCAGGGGAACAGTTTGGTTACCATCTCTACTCCGGGTCAGCTGTTAGAGTGCCACAGACTCGACCGGGAACACGTGGGAAGGACCTGGGACACTCACATCATCGGCGCCGCCTTTTGTGAAAGGGTGACTGTTTAAGCCATGCACACGAGTCGGAATGAAGTAACAATAAACAACGAGCAAGCTACTCTAGCATCAGGCTATCCGTGCCAGGTTTGTTCTACGTGAACAAGCACCACAAGGAAATAAAGGGCCCTCCGTGACAATAACAGAAAGCAGGGGTTCTCAAAGTGTGGTCCCAGATCAGCAGCCTTGATGCCAACAACAGTGCCACCCAGACCCTTCAAAACTGGTGCCTGCAGATGGGGCCCAGCCCTCTATTTTAAGGACCCCTGGGGTGGCTCCCATGCATGCTAATCTCAGAAGCACTCTTACCCTGAGAAAGTTACCATGGATCCACTATCCAAGACAACACGAACCACCTGTCCCAGATCCGTTCTCCTCGTCACAGATGGGCCACCAGGTGTGGGCGACACTGACCTGCTTTCAGTGTTTCCGGTTCAACAGGGCTTGGAGCCTTGGTGTTGGTGCAGGAAACAAAACAAAACTTGGAGCCAATGGCTCTCAAAGGGCCACCCTAGGGCCCAACATGAGTCAAAGCTTGGAAAGTTCTAGGCATGCTCAATTCTTCCTCCAACCCTTATGTATTAGATAGAATCCCTGTAGGGAGATCTGAGTCAGCATGCTGTGTAGTCACAAGCACCCGAGTGACTGCATAGTCAACTTTCATAGACACTGATTTAAATCTAGGTGACAAAAGGCAGAATCTCCCCCCCCCCATATCTGTGAGTGTACACACAAAGGTCTGAGCTTGCATGCTCAGGAAAAACCAGATGCTGACAGCTTCATGTAAAAAAATCCACCAAGGGCTGACTAGGGATATCTCTCAGCATGTATGATGCTCTGGGTTCAAATCCTGGCCTGACAAAACAGTCAACGCGCACACACACACACACACACACACACACACACACACACACACACACGAGAACAAAAACCTGAAGAGGAGGACTGGGAAGCCCCCAGTGTCCCCGCCTCTCTCCCCAGCACAGGCCCTAGGTGTGGCTTTTCTGGCAGTTGGAATCAGCTCATGTCTCAGCAGACGTCAGAAGCTATAGCCAACCGCTCTCTTCACACCTCTGTTGGCCACCGCCTCGCAGGTTGCTGCAGCAGGAGCATGGACAAGAGCTGTTGTTCTACAGCACAGGGCTGTCTTCTCACAGCATCTAGGGGGTTGTTGCGTGTAAATGAGTCACTTTATTGTTATTGTTACTATAAAAACCAGTTGCTGCTTCCCTCAAGTTCCTGCTGCTCTTCTCTTGTTTGGTTTCATAATATTCCAGATATTTTCTATTGTCTCCTGTACCCCATGGTTACAGAATCAAACAGGACAAAACAGCTGTGCAAAGGCGGCGGGGAGGGGGGGTGGGATTCAGGAGCAGCCACGATGGCTCATCTCTCTCCTTGGCTCAGCTGCTGATTAAATGGAAGGGTTCCCAGAGAGGCAACATCAGCAGAGAGGCCGGGGAGTCCCTGGGGTCAGCCTCACGGGCCAGTTGCCGCGGTTCCCGAGCCATGGAGCTCTGGCTGCCAAGATAAACACAAGTTTTGAGATAAAGTCCCAACCCCAAGAGGTTTTCATCTTGGAAAAGGAACCTGTAAGACAGTCAGTATGTTGGAGAAGGAGGCATGTTTGCCCACACCCAGCTCAGCAAGCCCTGTGTGTGAGGCAGTCCCCAGGAGCTAAGAATGTCGGGATGATAGAGATGGCTGAGGGAACAGGAAGGAGTGAGTGGAAGAGGTTCCTCTGGGGACAGGTTGGTTCCTCTCTTGACCACCGTGAGACCTCTTCCGTCCCGAGTACAACTATGATGAGCATAACAGACGAAGTGCTGGGGACGGAGTGGGGAACCAACAGACAGCGTTTGTCACAGTGCCTGTCTACCTGTGGTGAAGGGCGTGTGAGTTCATTAACTGTTTAGTGCCCGGGAGCATGGCTCTGTGTGTGTCCCAGGCTTGCCCACCATGCTGGAGGCCCCTGGTTTGATCCTGTCCCCAGTACTGCAAGAAGAAAATGCAGGGGCTGGAGAGATGGCTCAGCAGTTAAGAGCACTGACTGCTCTTCCAGAGGTCTCGGGTTCAATTCCCAGCGCCCACATGGCAGCTCACAACTGCCTCTAACTCCAAGATCTGACACCCTCACACAGACATACATGCAGGCAAAATACCAATGCAAATGAAATAAAAGTAAATAAATTAAAAGAAGAAGAAGAAGAAGAAGAAAACACAGTAGTTAAGCAGACGTTCTGTTGTTGACTTTATTTCTGACGATGCCTGATGAACGCTTTGCATCTACCACCCATCCCTGCCTGCTTGGTTGTCGGTATTGTCGGGGTCAGCACCTGCCCCCTGGCAACCCTCACAAGCTAGGTATAGCCACCTGTCCCCAATGAGCCAATTAAACAGGCACTCAGTGGGGAAAAGCAGAAAGGGAGACTTACTCAATCTGGCCCCATTGGAAAGAAGGACAAATAAAGAGAGTGAGTGACCCCCACCCCAAGTCCGGGTCACAATATGAGGCTTAAACAGAAAGCTGGAAGTGTACATAGCTGAGCAGCCCTGTCCGATGCGTCAGCCTGTCCACCACTGACCCGTACCATCTCAGTTCCGGGCTCATCTGTGAAGTGATTTAAGAAGTGGTCAGAACTCCATGAGATCTCTTTCCCAGAGATAAGTTCCTTCTCTGGCTGCACTAGCATGGGATTCCTGGGGCAGTTACAGTTTCTTGGAGATCATTGTTCAATAGTCTCATGTCCAAAAGGAAGGGCACAAATGTCATTTTAGAATATCTTTGTTTCTGCTGGGATGGGCACATAACTTCAAAATCTGTTACCGAGGCTCCCTTGAATCACATCCGCCATTTCCTCAGGTCCAAGCTGTCTTAGCCTCACCTGCCAGGTCTCTTCACCCACCACAGCCTTCTCAACAGTGTATATGGCAGCTAGAGAGTGACTTCAAAAGTCTAAATCTGGGGACTAGAGAGGTGACTCTGAAATTGAGAACACTCACTGCTCTTCCAAAGCACCCAGAGTTCATTTCTCAACACCTACACTGATCAGTTTACAACCACCTGTAACTCCAGCTGGAGGTTATAACACCCTCTTCTGGCCTCCTCAGATATGCATGGCATGCACTTACACACACACACACACACACACACACACACACACACACACACACAAATAAATAAATAAATAAATAAATAAATAAATAAATAAATAAATAAATAAACAAATAAATAAATAATTTTAAGAATTGTACTCAAGTAACACAAGTTCCTTGCTCAAATCCTCCAGTAGATTTCTAGCATATTTAGAAGAAACCCTGAGACAGGTAGAACCCCAAATCACATGGCTCCTTTACTGACTTTAATCCCTGCTTCATGAGTCCTGGGCCACCTGCCCTAGCCACACCGACCCTCTCCTTAGCCCTCCTCCCTGAGTTCGTCTTCATCTTGTGCCTCGCTGTTACTGTTCTGGGTATGGCATGCTCTTCCCCTGACATCTCTGGGCCTCATTATTTCCCTCCCTTGGGTCTCTCTTCAGACAGTATCCAACCAATGAGACAGAGGCAGCCTTTCCACGCCTCAGGGACCATCAGCAAACCTGTGATAGAATGCGGGCCTCACATTCTCTCCTGTGTCTCAGCAACGAGCACACAACAGATGCTACGAGTTACCGAACAAATAATTTTGATTACTACTGTCATTTTGTCCTTAAATGTCCCAAGGCCTGGGCATTGAAGTCTCAGTTCTCAGCCTGTGGCCCCGTCAGGAATTGGCAGAATCTTTAGGAGGTAGGTTTTTGGAGGAAGGTTAGTTTACTGAGGTAGTGCCCTTGAAGAGGATTTTTGGATCCTGGCCCTTTCCCTTCCCCCCCCCTCTCTCTCTGCTTCCTCTCTGCCTTCATTAGGTGACAAGGTCCTCTTAGTCACATTGTCCCTTGAAGATGTCCTATCCTTTCATAGGCCCAAAGCAACAAGACCAAGCAATGATAAACTCAAGCCATGAGCCAGAAATTAAATCTTTCATTCCAACAAATAAATTAATCTCTGATTTGTTGTAAGAATGGGAAGCCAATTAACATGTTTATTTCTATGACAATGATGTTGAGACAGTGTCAGTCCCTTTTATGATTCTTTTTTTTTTTTTTTTTTTTTTTTTTTTTGATTTTTCAAGACAGGGTTTCTCTGTGTAGCTTTGTGCCTTTCCTGGAACTCACTTGGTAGCCCAGGCTGGCCTCAAACTCACAGAGATCCGCCTGCCTCTGCCTCCTGAGTGCTGGGATTAAAGGTGTGCACCACCACCGCCCGGCCCCCTTTTATGATTCTTGATTTACTGTTTTACAAAAGGAAGAAGGAAGTTCTTGATACGATACCATTTTATACAATAAGTAAATAAACTTCATATTTCACTGGTATTTATCAAATCCCATCTGTGATGGTTAATATGGTCAATTTGACAGGTTCCAGAATTACCTAAGGGACAAACCTCTGGGAAGTCCTTGAAGGACTATATAGTTTAAATTAGCCTGTGGTGTAGCCAGAAATTCTAACTAGAGGGAGAGGAAGGAGATGCTGCTAGCTGCCGCCAGGAGAAGCAAGATGTAAAGTCACGTGGTAAAGTATAGATTTATAGAAATGGTTTAATTTAAGATACAACAGCTAGCTAGCAAGAAACCTGCTATGGCCCATAGTTTAAAAATGGTGTAAGCCTGTGTGTGTTTATTTGGGACCAAGCGGCTGCGGCACGTGGGTTGGAAAGATTCCGTAGGACCAGAGAAAACTTCTGGCTATTAGATGTAAATTAGGTTCACTGAGGTGGGAAGCACCATTCCCTCGGCTGCGGTCCTAGGTCTCTTTCTGCTTTCTGAGAGTGGATGCCATGGAACCAGCCCAGCTTACCTTCCCTGCCTGCTGCCATGGCTTCCCCCCACCATGGAATGCTCACCTAGAACTGCAAGCCAGAATAAACCCTCCCTCCCTGAAACTGCTGCTTATCATGTATTTGCTCACAGGGATAAGAAAAGTAATCCACACACCTTCCCTTTGGAAACCAGGGTTAAGAATGTGCCCTTCAGCCAGGCAGTGGTGGCGCACCTTTAATCCCAGCACTCGGGAGGCAGAGGCAGGCGGATCTCTGTGAGTTTGAGGCCAGCCTGGGCTACCAAGTGAGTTCCAGGAAAGGCACAAAGCTACACAGAGAAACCCTGTCTCGAAAAACCAAAAAAAAAAAGAATGTGCCCTTCTGTTGGTGAGAGAGACATGGGTGATCCTCTGCTCTGAGACCTTGGGCAATCAATATACACACAACAGTTCTTAAAACATGCCAAACCAGTGTCTCTACACCAAGGCCTGCCTTGAGGACTTTCGTGGGGTCAGACGTGGACACACCGTCTATGTGGGTTTAGGGGCCAAGTCATTCCCATTACTCAGGAAACAGGCTTGTGTTGGGGGCAGGTGACTCATCCAATTTACCCAGAGGCACTGAGCAGTGGCATGCCATGGCTCTCTGAGGTGGGAAAGATGGAAGGGACCCGATACCTCCATCCCACGGGTGTATTTTGATGAAGAGGAAAACGGTCTTGTTGGAAGAGGTTTAGCCCATCTGTGTGACTTGATACTAGTCCTACAATATGTGAGTGCATGTCCCAAGCCACTTTTCAGCCTTCAGACTGCTAGAGCCTAGGTCCACACAAACCTTTCGTCTCATCTAACCCTGGGGAAAGGAATGAGACTCAGAGTGTGGAGGTGGCCCCAGAGTGGCCAACCTCTTCTGTGATTCCCTCAGTAGGCAGCGGTCCTAGTGAGGTGGATTGCTTTATACAACTGGACCAGCTTGTGTTGGCTTTCCTGAGAAAGTTCCATATTCTGAGATTTATAATGGCTCTGGAGCTGCCACGGGCCAGGTGCTCCAGCCTCACCCAGTTCTTCTATCTGTATGGGTTAGAACACACCGTTTCTTCATTACTTCATCTGTGGACTCGGAAGACAACCCAAGTGAGGGCTGGGGTCACCCCCATTCATTTTGTGAGTCTGGTAAGTTGCGGAATCAGTCTAATTTATAAGTAAAATGAAGGTCTGGGAATTAGGCGTGGGGACAGAGAAAAAGAAGGGTGCCAGGGGTTTATTTTGTGTCCATACTCAGCCCGATTTGGGCTCAAAGGAAGAAAAGTGAGGAGGACTGACTAGAGATCACTCAGCTCTCTCCAGAAAGGCTGTAAGGTGACGTAATACCGTTAGGGAGGAATCTGAGGCCAGGAAGCATGCCTGCATGGTTCAGAAGGAAGCAGCAAACAATAGGAGACCCTTTTGGACAGGATTCCATGAGTTCAGGAAGAGCCTGCAATTGCCCAGCCAAGCAAGTGATGCAGAACTGCCCCCAGCTCTAAGTCAATGCTGGGCATGCCGGGAAATGACAGTGTGACATCAGTCCTCTCTAAATCCCATTCAGACATCAGCTCACAGAGCCCAGGCAAAAGCGGCCAGCTCACAGGTGGTCAGGCGAGACGGGCATCACTGCCAACAGTAACTGGCTAGATCTTCCTCCCTCAGCCCCACTGGGCCCAGGGTATGAGCAGTGCCTGGTGTTCCTGTGAGAAGGTGATTATTGTCTGGAGAGTTCCAGTGGCTGCTGGTTTATGAAATAAGAACCATAGGCACCCAGGGAAATGCCTTTAATAAAATAAGAATAAGCCAAAGAGCGAGACGCAAGGGTTACTGCCAAGAGGCATATCACTGAAGCCTCAATTAAACTTTCCATGGGATGATTTGATGGTAAGTAGATGTGCCTTGAGGATTTCATTGTCTTTGATAAGTGGCACGAGTTCAAAACTTCAAGCATCACAGGCCATAGCATGACACAGCCTTGGAATTAACAAGGCACACCGCTGCTCTTCAATTGCCCCGATGGAAGTGTTTGTTTTAAAGACTGTTTGGGGTTATTTGTGCCCTGGGATGTGCGGGCGTTCAGTCTGCATTCC
This sequence comes from Peromyscus leucopus, assembly GCF_004664715.2. Classification (NCBI taxonomy): domain Eukaryota; kingdom Metazoa; phylum Chordata; class Mammalia; order Rodentia; family Cricetidae; genus Peromyscus; species Peromyscus leucopus. The sequence goes on along the minus strand of NC_051063.1, from coordinate 146,310,347 downwards.
ACTGGGAAGGGTTTCCAACAGCACAGTTCCTTTCCGTGCCAGCAGAGTTCTCAGTGCCCGGAGGAAAGGATGGCTGCCTTCCAAGACCTACCTTGCTATGTGACTAATCCCACCCTTCCTCCCTCGTGCACCATTCTTGTCTTCTGGCTGCTGGGAGACAGAGTGATAGCTGCCTAATTGGGTCCCCAGGCAGAGTCATACCACCTGTGTCTGGGGGTGTTTGCTATAAACAGTGGGCTTTGCATCTCAGGGTAAGATGAATGTCTGTGTTTGTGCACATGTGGGTGTGTAACTATTTTTGTACTTATCTTTCTTCCAAGCATTCTAGTTATCCGTGAGGCACCTTCATGAAAGCAATAAAACCTTGCCTTTAAAACATAGTCCCCCTTTTAAGCATCTGCTGAATTATTGAACTGAAGGCAATGTTAGCTTCCAGTCACTTCTTTCTAGCTCAGTGGCCGAGCCTAAGGCTGATGCTGTCTGTGGAAATGCCCCTGGCCAGTTCGACTCCCTTATCTTTTGGGAACCTTGTGGCCATTCTAATCACAACCTAGTCCTTCCTCTGCTTGGTCTCTGGAGCCATTACAGGCCTCAGATGCATCCCTCTCGTGGGTTTGGAACTGGCCTCTGGGCCTCCCTGTCCATCTCTGTACCAACATCTGACGAAAGTTACACGCGAGGATCTGTTAGCATTTAGCCTGCCCTGCACTCCAGACACTTGTCCGATGGGCCTTAGAGTGACCTGGGAATCACTCTGAGGCCGCCGTGAAGAATGGGCACCCTGAGGGTGGCCTCTGTGGGCAACCCCTGGGATGTATTTGTGTTCTCCTTCGACTGTTTTCTAAGTTAATGTGCTCTGTCTAAGCTTATGCAGGCTTGGTCAGGACGTTTCTAGAGCTTCAGCCTTGGCTGGATGGTTGGACGTGGAGCGGAATGAGTCGGAGCCGGCAGATAACTGTGCCAGCCTGTCTGCTTGGGTCTGGGAGGGAGGCTGGCACAGCTGCCTCTTCTCCACATTGGTTATTTCAGGTGACGTTTGTGCAACACTCTGGTGCTGGCTAAGAAAGCAGTGTTTGCCTGTCGTTGGAGGACAGCGTCAACGCCTCCCTGGTGTTTAATACTCCACCACTGGGAGGGTTCCTTGACGTTCCTGTTTACGGTGGTGAGTAAATGAGTGTGTACGTGCACGTGCACTTATGTGTACACGTGTGCGTGAGAGACATGCATGTGCACAGACTCACCTCGAGTGTTGCTTTTCAGGAACCATTCATGTTTATTTCTGAAATGGCGACTTTCACTAGCCTGGAGCTCACACAGTAGGGCAAGCTAATTGGCTGGCCAATGAACCTTAGGGGTCTGTGGATCTTTAACTCCCAGCACTCAGATGACAGACATGGGTCTCCATGCCTAGCTTTTTTAGGAGGGCTCTGAGGGTATAACTTGGTTCCTCATGCTTGTAGTGCAGGTACTGTAACAGCTGAGCTACTGTCCCTGTCCCTGCCTAGTCTTCAAAGGAAGCTGTTGGCCCTTGGTCAGGTGGAGAGGACATGGTGTCTGCTGCTCCTATGGCCCTGCTGGTGTGCATGTGTTATTGAGCATGGAGTGGGCAGCTTTGACTGAATATGTATTCCCCTCTGGACATTGTGTAGTGCTATGTGATCAACTGACTATCTAGATAACAGTCCAAGAGGGTGGAGTCTATCAGTTTAGAGGGAACAGCTTTGCTATAGTTTTTCATCCACAGCCCTTCTGCCTGTGCGAAGGCTGAGTACCAGCTTTTAAAATATACTGCTGCTTCTTAAGGAGGCAAAGGCCACTGAAATGAATGTGGTTGTCCCACGGGCCTGGATGTCAGCAGAAATTCCAAGGCTGAAGTTTTCGAGGGAAGGCATAGATGAGACTCATAGTACAGAGCAGAATTGGAACAATGGCCTATGGAAGCTTGGCTCACAGCCATTTCTTCCCTCAACACCTGGAATGGGTGGAGCGAGATTTAGTGGGAAGAGAGTCTCGTGGCCTGAAATGACCTTTTGTGTCCTGTTCTCTTACTGTTGGGCTGCTCAGAACTTTACTCTACATGGGTTTCTCCTTGCCTACTGAGGACATGGTGAGCTACCATGTTGGAGTAATCAAGGGATGATTCCTAAGAGCCGTGCTCCATCTGGAGCTTGCAGCCAAGGCTGGTCACAACTTCAGTCTCCCTGCTATCAGGGCTGGGTGCAGAGGAGACAGGAATAGCAATGGACAGTGGGTGCAGCAGCTACTCTTGGGCCCATCCAACTTCCCTCCCTACAGCCTCACAGACAGGCAGGGATGGGCCATGATGCTGGTGTGCCAAATCTACCTCAGGTTTCCATATACCTGCAAGAAGCCCAGCGATGAAGAGAGCTGGTGAGCCAGCTCCTTCCCAGGCTGCCAAGCAGACAGGTCACCCCAACTTTACTTTGACCAGGGCCCTACAGCTTCCTGAGGAATGCAGCCCTTACCAGAGCTTCATGAGAGTGGTGTCTCAGTGGTGCGCCTTTGCCAACATGTACATGTTCCTCGGTTTCTTGTGGTCACTCACAGCAGGAAGTCTCCCTGGGCCTGGCCAGCATCCGCATTTTCTCAGGACCATCTCTGATCACCCATTCACTTGAGCCTTCCTCTTCCCTTGATGCAAGTCCATATTTTAAGGGCCAGTACACTTACTAATCACTTTAAGACCTGTTTCTATTGTTGTAGCACACTACCCGAGGCCAGGCAACTTGTAAATAGTGGAGCTTGTTTGGGGTTAAAGTTCTGGGGCTTGGAAATCTGAGAATGTGCTATTTACACCTGGTAAGGGACTTCTTGCTACAGCACAACATGCAGAGTCACATGACAATAAGAGCAAGCATGCCAGCTTATTCCCTCCTCCTCTTCTTATAAAGCTGCTAAAACTGTCACGGGGCCCCACCTGTAGTTAAACTTTTTCAGTCCCACCAGCCAGCTCTTATTAATTATGAAAGCTTGGCCAATAGCTTAGGCTTGTTTCTAACTAGCTCTTATAATGCAAATTAACCCATTTCTATTAATCTACATTCTGCCTCATGGCTTTATTACCTTTACTCTGTACATCCAAAAAAGAAGACGGGGAGGTGAAGCTTCAGGCTGGAGGGGGGAGGCAGAACCATGGGTGAGGCCTGGTAGTCTTTGCTGAAGATGGAGATTTTATGTGGAAAAAAGGTTTCTGGTCCAGGAGCTATGGACAGAACAACATGGACACAGCTCTGTTTCCTTTTGTGGGGCAAAACCAGGAGTGGAGGCAGCTGACTGAAGGTGACGGTGGTGTAGAGCTGGTGCTGGCTTTGAGCCTAACAACTGGGACTCCTTTTTGCACTGCATTCACCTGTATGCTCACCACTGGGCAGTGAAGCCAGGTGTGGCAGCCCACGGCCTTTGGCCAGCTTCTCTCGTGCCCTGTGACCCCTCCCCCACTTGACCCAGGACAGTCTGCTGGGATCTTCGGAGATGTTCCGCCATAGGAAGCTGCTGTGTGTGTGTGTGTGTGTGTGCTGCATCAGCAGCCTTCCAGAAACTGAGAGCAGACCCATTCATGAAGAGTTTGTAAACACTTGTCTGTAGACCAGTCTGGAACTGCCCACTCACAAACTTCTGGCCTGCACAGTGGTGGTGGTGGTTCCTAAGATTTGGAAATGGCCAGTAAGTTTTCTGTTATTGAAAGCCAAGTTTGTGTTCATTTAAATTTAAAGGGAGACTAGAGGGAAGTGGGTGAGCAGAGCTTTCCAAATCAGTGGGGTTCAGTCGTTAGGTTCAATAGTAATGACCTAGAGACGAGCGGGGTGGGGGTGGGGGTACAAGGGGCTCCTGGGGACTTGTGGTGTTTCCACACGTGGTAGATGGGAAAGGGTGAGGGGATCCATTATCTTCACCAGCTGGCATCTGGCACAGCTCTTAGCACAGAAGGTAGGGATCATCTGCACGAAGGTGGAGAGCGAGCTTTGCATGGCGCTGGGGTTAAGGCTGAACTTAAGACTATACCCTGGGCGAGCTGCAGAGGGGACTCTGGATAAGCAGACAGACTGAGAGGGGAGTGGGGCTCAGCACCCTGGGGCTGGGGTTGGGAGGGGAGGCCACTTGGAGGAGAAGAGGCCAGGTACAGACAGCTGCTCCTTCCTTACCTGTCCATCAGCACCTCCATCTTGGTGACCTTCAAAACGACAGAGGGGCATCACCTATTTGTCTGACCTCATTGTGCTGAGCCACAAAAAGCAGACTGGATTTCACACAACTGTCATCTTTGAGGATCAGGACAGCTGACTGCCAGGTGTGGTCCATGATTCACGGTCATGACGACGTTCCCACTCTGCACAGAAGCTCTATTACGTCAGTCCAACCAGCATGCTGCTGCTTTTCCTGCTAAACTCAACCTGTTACTCCCTTTATACAGCACACTGGCTCCTCCACATCTCCAGGGGCCTCCATCGCGTCTTTTCTCTTGCACGCTTCTTTGCATGAGTTCAATGGCATTAGAAGCTTCCACTTGGTGGCCTACTGTGGAGGGTACAAATCCATGTTCCTGGTGTTATATGCCTGGATTTCTAGGGTTCCATACCTTTGGGATGCAGGCCCTGTCCCGATTGCTGAGTTGATGGGCTGCCCCAGTGTTCCTCCGCTTTGGTCCTCCCTAACTGGCTTGAGCTCATGCTCAGAACAGTGGCCACTGTGCTCTGAGCCCTCCATGTCCAGATTTGTCTCTGAGCTATTAGGGAATCTCTTCTAGGTTTTCATCCCCTCCTGGTCCTCCCATGAGCAATGCCCAGACACTTGGCTACTTTGATGAAACCATAGGCATTTTCAGATGTGAGAATGATTCTGTGTGTTCTCCAACTATGAAAGGAGAAGTGAAGGATTTTTCCAGCTCTGTAAAATCCCTGCTTGTCCCTCAGAAGGCTTATGCTATGATAAGTAAATGTTTTTCTAACAGGGGAGCCACCAAGACTGTGTCTTTTGCTATAAATGGAAGGAAGCAGATCTCCTGCCTCTGCCTCTTCAGCATATCCTACCCGCCTGTGCCACCAGCGCCGGCGGAAACAGATCTCTTTAGGAATCCAAACTACCTGACCCCAGGTGCTGCTTCTGGGGTTCCTCAGTCTAGGTGCATGTGGTGGCTCCTTTGTAGGATTCTTGAAGTTGCCTGACTAGTTTCACAGCCCCCCTAGCTGCCTGCTCCTCAAATCTGTGGGTGGCCCATCCCTAGCGAGTAGCAGAATGGTAGGGAGCCCTGAGCTGGCCCCTCAGGCTCTCTGTAACTTGAGGGAGCCCCCCTTCCTGGAGTTCCAGTGCTGGACAAAGCATTCTGTGTCCCTGGAAGTCTTTGGAAATCTAATCCAGCCAAAAGGGTAAGGCAGATCTGAGGGGTTGCCCAGCAAACAATGGCCTTGTGAAGAACTGGGCCCTTATAAACCAAGAGAGTATTTTATCTCCACAATAGCCAGCATTTTCTCTCTTAACTCCCTTTCAAGTCTGCCCCTCCCCAACTTGAGACTTTGTAGTGCCTCGGTAGGAGATGACAGAGTGACCCTGTGTGTTTCAGACAGTTCTTTCACCCTGGTCAGCACTTATGATAAATGTCTGGTTTCGGTGGAAATTCCACCATGAACTCTCCCGCTCTAGCTATGACAGGAAGCAGGGTGCTTGTCATTCTCTCAGGCTCAGGTCTGACGTCCTCATTGTGTAATTGCATAGCCTGTGGTCAGTGTAGACATCCCTGCACGCAGGAGCCACCAGGGCAGTACTTGCTGGAGTCCTCATTCACCTTAGGTTGCCCAGTGCTTGATGTCTTGGGAAGGCAAGGTCACATTAGTGGCCTTATGACAGGTGCTTAGGACTGTACAGGGGCCCTGGATTAGAGATGGGCACGTACCCATGCAAAAGCCACAGCCTGGTTACTCCAGAGCTGCATCAGCCACAAGCTTACTTTTGTTTCATTTTAAATTTGTTTTCCGAGATTTAGGACAAACGTGCCCTTGTGGACACACGTTGCTGTTTGGAAGGATCTAGCCACTTCAGGCCTATATCTCTGTAGGGAGCCCCTGTTGCTAGATTGATGGCTTGCCTTTGTCCCCACCATTCTGCTCACCTCCCTTCTCTGATGCTAAGTGGTAATAGCCATTACCCTCAAGTTTGTGCTCTTATTCTCTGTGGGGACCAGTGAGAGGAAATGGATGAGCTTCTTTATTCAAATCCTCATCAAGAAATGTGGAAGGTGAAGAATAGAAAAAATATGAGTATAATCCTTTGTAACATTAAATCACAGAACACAGCCTTTTGTCATTAAAATGTCCTCAAAGGGCAGAAGAGATGGGTCAGTGGTTAAAGCATTGGCTGTGCAAACGAGAGGACCAGGGTTTGGATCTCCAGAACCCACATAAATGCCGGGGGGCATGACAGTCCACCTGTAATGCCAGCATCAAAAGGTGGAGGCTGGGGATCCCCTAGAGCAAGCTGGCTTGCCAAGATTAGCCATATCAGTGAGGTCTGGGTTTGATTGAGAGACCCTGCCTCAATAAATTAGGTCAAAGAGCAATGGAGGATGATTCTTGACATGAGCCTTGGGTCTCTACATGTTTGTATACACATGTGCATGTATATCCATGCACATGCAAACTACATACAAAAGCACACATACATAGTAAAAAAAAAAAAAAAAAAAGGAAAAAAAATCTCACCAGAGTTTATCTACAACAGAAGACCATTATATAGGCAATTACCTGAAGACACTTCCCAGATCCCTAGAACATTTGAGTTAGTAACTCTTGTCCTACAAGGCTGTTTCTCATTGTTGGGCCTTTTGGCTTTTGGAGAGAATGGTTTTTCATTGAGGCAAGGCTGGCCTACCCAGAGCATTTTGCCTCCATGGCTCTTCTTCTCCATACGTGACTCAGCCATTGCATGCACTCCCTGCCTGAGATGTTCAAACTTTGCCAAAGTAGAAGGTTAGACGTCCAGTGCAATGGGAAGGTCCCAAGCCCATGTGCTTGGTGTGAAGAGGCTGCCTAAGGGAACATGTCACCGGCCCGTGTTCTCCTGGTTTGGCACCAAGGCTGGGTAGACTAGCCTTCTCCAGGGCAAAGCTGCCAGGGTTTTCAAAGGATAGTGCAGAACAAAGCCACCCTTGTTCTTATCAGGTCTTTGTGTTCTGACGTGTCATGGTCCTTTTGATCCAAGCGAGCTGGCAGGAGCATCTGACTTGCCTGCCAGTTTGGTATTAGGAACAATCGAAAGCCAGGTGCCCAGACTTACTGCTGAGTTGTCTGCCCAGTGTGGCACCTCCACAGTGGTTACCTGGCGCCCTATTTCCTTTCCAAGATAAGTTCAGGTGTTTATAGTGTAGTCTACATTGAGTCTCTGGGTCTAGGGTAGCTACAAAGAAGTAGGCATGATGTGAATGGCTGGGTTGGTTTCAGCAGTGAGATTAAACTGGCATCAAAGAACCCAAGGCGGAGGTATGGTTTGGTTTAATACAGTATCTGGAGGTACACACAAGTCCTATGGTCGACTGGGTCACCACATGCATGTAGGGTATTAACTGGCCTCTGCAAGGTGGCTCAGCATCCCCAGAGCTGCATGGCTTCTCAGAGACTCCCAAGTACTGAAGGTATCTGTTTAGCAAAAGCAGAAGTCAGCTGGGGTGAGGGTGGGCATGGTGGCGGGCTGGTGTTGGCACTGTTAACAGAAGCTTGGGGATCTGGAGGCAGGTGACATTCTGAACAAGTCCACACTAGCCTTCGGACCTTCATGTAAACAAACCTATAGTCACTTAAACATGGAAGCAACATTCCAGAAAGACTTGTGATGCTCAAGAAGGACAAGGATGGATTGTGTACTGGGTCTTCAGTCAGGACTGAGATAGTGTATTCCTCATTCTAGAACTAAGGAAAACTTATATACCAGAGATGTAGGTATATTGGAGTCACTAATTCAGGGCAGACCTCCTTTAACACACACACACACACACACACACACACACACACACACACACGTAAGAATTTATTTGATAAAATGTTATTTAAAGGTTTGGGAGACCAGTGTCCTTGATGTCACATGCTGATGCTGGCTCTGGCAGGGGTCCTCCTGGCTGTGTCTGCTCATAGCAGACAGCATTGTGGCAGGACCACATCGTGGCAGGACCACATCGTGGCAGGACCACATCGTGGCAGGACCACATCGTGGCAGGACCACAGGCAAGAAAGAGGGATTACATGGTGATTCAGAGAGTAAAGAGGCACAGAAGTCAGGTTCCCTCCTTTTACAGTGGCCTATTTTCACGGGAAACTATGTCATCCCAAGAGATCAGCAATAGTGCCTTCTTAAGATGATGGCCAGTAACCTAATCACTTTGTACTAAGCCCCGCCTCTTAAAGACCCCATCACCTCCTAACTCTACCACATTGGGGAGCAACTCATATTCTAACCACACTTTATCCAGGACACAAAAGTCTTCAGTCAATGAGATACCTTTGTATCACTGTTACAGAACAAATAAAAAACAAAGTAGACCAATGTTTATTGATACAAATCTTCAGTGTTTCAGACATACCTCCTATATCCTCTTAGGTTTTCGAAGAAGCTGTCTGGAGCTGGGGTATGGCTTAGTGGTAGATCACTTCCTAATATGCACATGTCCAGGCCCTAAGTTTGGTTCCTAGAATCTCTCCCAGTCCACCCCTAAAAGAAGGAAGACAGGAGAGAGCTATTAGTTTAATTAATAAGGTTGGCAATCATCTTACACGCCACTATTTTAAGAAATATGCATTTACATTTGTTCATCAAATTAGAGATAATGGAAACTAAAAACCATAACCTTGGTTCATCAAAAATTTAAACAGAGTTACCATATGATCCAGCATTTCCATCTCTAGGCTACCCCTAAGAGAACCAGGTTCACGAGAGACTTGCACATGAGTGATCATAGGACATTATTCCTAATAGTCCCCAAAGGGCAATAGCCAAATATCACTTGTGCAATGAATATCTGCATAAATCCTGGTGTATCCAACCTTAGGGTAAAATGCTACCTGGAAGCAAGAAATACTGGTACATGCACCGGGCGGTGGTGGCGCACGCCTTTAATCCCAGCACTTGGGAGGCAGAGGCAGGCGGATCTCTGTGAGTTTGAGGCCAGCCTGGGCTATAGAGTGAGTTCCAGCAAAAGCTCCAAAGCTGCACAGAGAAACCCTGTCTCAAAAAAAAAAAAAAAAACAAAAAAAAAACTGAGCCTTGAAAACATGATTCTGTGTGAATGAAACCAGGCAAAGAGAACTACATATCGTGTCACCTGATGTTGATGGGATTTTCAAACCAGGTAAGTTCACAGACAGAAAGCACATTTGTAGTTAGAGGGATTGGGGAGGAGCAGGAAGTGATGACCATAAACACAGGGTTGCTTTTTGGAGTAATGAAAATATTCTAAAAGTAGATCATGGTGACGGTTGTATAATTCTGTAAGAATGCAACCTTTGATTTTGTACACTTTAAAAGAGTGAACCTAAGGTATACACCTTCTGTCTCAGAATGTGAATGTGAATTACATCTCAGAAAAAAAAAACAGCTAATAAAATAAACAAAGTGTGACCACTTATTGGTGTAAGTGGAGGAAAGAGACTAGACTTGGTTTTTTGTTCTTTGCACTGATTTCTGTGTTCGAATATTTCCCAGCAAATGGCTCAGGGAAAACAGGAGTTTTACCCATATCTGAGGTGAATTTGAATTAGAGGAAAAGGGCAGTCCCCGGTGGAACCTCAGCTTACTGAACCAGGAGGACTTGCCTCCCTAGTCCAGGAGTAGATTGACAGAGAAGCCTGATACCCTGATGTCTGTTTTCCACGATGAAGAATGGTCAAGGTCAAAGTTTCAAGTTGTCAGGATGATATTCCTTGTTAGATAAAGAACTGAGGGGATGGATTGATGATAAGATTGTGTGTGTGTCAGAAATCACCATGGTAACACTTTAGGAATACACAGACACTCAGGACCCAAGGTCATATGTACATGGACATCTCAGTTTCCTCTCTTGAAAAATGGGAAGAATAATTATACTTGCTTCCTAAGCTCCTTATGAGACAATGGGATTCGAGGTTGCTGGTCCCAACCTCTGGCACATATTACTTAACATGCTGGAGTGTGAATGCTCAGTAGAAGACAGGAGTGATGGGAAGGCTAATAGAGAATTAAATGGCTGTTTCTATCTTCTTGCATAAAAGGAGCATCGGTGACGTAGAATACTTGCAGATCTCTGCCAGTTCCTGGGGACCCCTGATCAGATGAAGGGACCCCCACCCCCCATTCTCCTTAGAGCAGTCAGAATTACTCTTCTCTTTGCCATCTCCAGACCACAAAGCAGTCACACTTTCTTGTCAAAGTTCACCACAAATTCCCCCTTGTTTCTCTCCTGGTCTACCTCTGAGCCACTGAGGACACTGACTGAGCCCACCGAGAAGATGAGTCTCGGGGCTCCTGAGTGTGCTGGGAGCTGTATCTGACTTGGATGGAGACTCAGGGATGCAACGTGAAGAGCCCCATTGAAGACAATAAAATTCTCTCGTTGTATAGAGGTGGAGTTAGGAGAGGGTTTTGTATGTCTGTTTTAAGTTCTTTAGTGTTTTTGAATATCTACTATGCTATACTCTTGTAATAAAAAGGGAATGTTTTAAAGAAAATTTGGTGGCTTGATGATATTTTAAATATCTCTTTTGAAGTACAATTTGTGTGCCATAAAATTCACCTGTTTAAATACATGCTTCAGTGTTGTTTGGTGTAGCCATGAAGTTGTACAACCATCACCATAATTTAATTTTGAATATTTTCATCTTCCCCGAAATGAGCCCTGTTCCTGTTAGAAGTCGCCCTGACTTCCCTTTGCCAAGCCCTAGGCAACCACTAATTTGCTTCCCATGTCTGTGGATTTGTCTATTCTGGAAATTTTATCTACAGTCCTGGGTTTCATTGATCGTTCCTTCCTTTAGTGGGTAGATATTCAAGTTTATTTCTTTTTCCCCTTATGTGGACTCTTAAGTGATGTTCCAGCAGCATTTGCATATGAGGTTTTCAATGGGCAGATTTTCACTTCTCTTGGATCTATAACTAAGAGAGGAGTTACTGAGTCGTGTGGTACCGCTCTGTTCATAGTTCACATTTTGAGCTGATTTCCTGAGTGCCCACGAGCAATGTGAGAAGGTTCAGTTTCTCCAAATACTGGCCACCAACCCTCTGTCATTCAAGTCATTCTGGGGGATGTGAAGTGCTGTCTTTATGTAGTTTGGATTTTTATTCTTCTTTATTTGTGACAGGGTCTCCTGTAGCACAGCCTAGCCTCGAACTGACTTTGTAGCCTAGAAAGGCCCTGAACTCCCAATCCTCCTGCCTCGGCCTCCCAAATCCTGGAATTATAGATGTGTGAGCCACCATGCCCAGCTTTGACTTCGCTTCCCCTGATAGTGATGTTGAATACCTTTGTGATAAATTGACAGATAGGTTGACAGGTGTTCCTGATCAAAGAAATGATTTGTCCATGTAGGCTGTAATTACGGGGATTTTCTTTTCCATTTCTTGATAGCATCCCCTGAAGTATAAGGCTTTTGATCTTATCTTATTGTTTATACTCTTGTTATTATACTTAAGAAGTAGCTGTGTAGCCCGAGGTTGCAAAGATTTCCATCCATGGTTTCTTCTGAGAATCTCTCGCTTCTAACTCCTCTGTTCAGAACTGCGCTATTCTTGGAGTTCTTTTCCACATCTTCAGTGATGAACGTCTAAGTCCGTCTTCTTGCACCCACCGTCATTTGTTTAGAAGACTCTTCTTTCCCTCACTGGATTGTCTAGGCTAGATGACATTTTGCTAGGAAAACCTAGATATTTTCTCCTGTTGCATATGAGACATCTTATTCTTTTTCTCTTTGGAAGGATGTTTCAGAAACATTAATCCATCCCCAAGACAAGCCCCCTCCCCACCTAGTTACAGATTTAATATCCATTCTTGACAAATGTATTTTCTGTCCCAGGAGACTAATTTCATTTTTAGAAGTGGGTTTGATCAAATACATAGAAGGCCTAAAACTGGACAATGCCTTAACCTCAGACAAGAGGGAAATGTGTGATATTTACAAGGGGTACATTCTGTATATTCAATGTGTCTAGTGTTAGTAAATGTCCTTGTGTGATTTTTTTGTTTTGTTTTGTTTGAAGTCTCCTACTTCCATGTCTGAAAGCATTTTGTAAAGGACCATATTCCCCCTCAATTAGCTTAGGCCTCAGTGGATGTGCTTAGAATACAAGGACCCAGGCAGAAATGGCTGGCAGGGGCCTCTAGATGATGTGTCCAAGTACTTTGGCAGATAGCAAGGAGATTTGGGGCATGTAACAATGTCAGGGGGCATTTGCACTTGTCTTTGAAGAAAATAAGTTTTTATGATAAGTTAAAATTGGGCAAGGGAGACCAGAGCAAGGGTGAGAGGCACAGTGTGGTTCCAAACTTTGTAATCTGTGGCTATTCCAGTGGGCGTGTGGTAACTCTTGGAGATGCATCCCCCTCCCCCACAACACACACACACACATACACACACACACACACACACACACACACACACACACACACAGCTGCCAAGGCTACATAAAGAGAACAGTCCCTGGTGTTAAGAAGTGTGGTGCCTGGCTGCTCATGCTTCTGTCTTCAGTTTCCCTGACACCACACTGAGAAAGGCATTTTGAGACTCAACCCAGTTTCACACCAGCACCTGGAGCTTCTTACACTTGCAAAGCCTTTCTCTGCTTCATGGCACAAACCCAAGGCTTAGGAATACTTTTGCTTTAGAAAAAAAAAATCAGACTTGATCAAAATCACTGTAGCACCAGATTATATTTTTCAAGTGTTTCTACATAAAATGTGATTTACACATAGGACTCATTTTGCCCCTCAACTCTTTGAGGTGTGGGTATCAGGCACGTATCCAAATGAGGTATCAGGCCCTGAGGGAGCCAGTGGCAAAGGATGATCCAGGATACCTCTGTCCACAGTCTCCCTTCCTCAACCTCTTAGAATCTGCTGGCCCCAAAAGAAATGAATCAGTGACTTCATTCCCAAAGAATCCCCATGGGAGACCAGACTGCCCTAGAAACCGCGGCTTTCTAGTCAGCTCTGTTTGTAGAAGCATATTTCCCATCCTCTTAGCATCAGACAACACCCGCAGTCATAAATGGGTTTGAGAGGATCCTCAGTGGCTCCGAGTCTCTCACGGTCACTCACTGGCAGCCTTTGGGCACATGTCGTTGAGCAGGAGGATCAAAGTGTTCTGAAAGCTGCAGCTGCATTTGGGATGCCCATTTGTCCCCAGGAACTGAGCAGGCCATGCTTACACCCACAGACAGGCCAGGAGGGGCATTTGGGCTGCTGCTGTCTTGGCCACTTGGAGCTAGCCAGCCCAAAGCCTTCTTTGCGCTATTGTCCAGAGACCAAACTTGTCACTCAAGGGCAGCAGGGACCAGCGCAGGTGTCCCAGGGCAGTCAGGCTCTGAGCGAGCCCCGGGAAGACTGCAGGTAGGATTATCTGTGGTGAGAGAACTGGGAGAGTCCGTCATGCTGAAATCAAGGCTGAAGTGTAATTCTCACTGCTGAGACGGTGACGGTGACGGGCCTGGGATTATCAGAGGAATGCCAGCTATTTGGGCCCAAAGCTACTTGGATGCTCCAGATGAGATCCAGACATGAAACCTTTAAATGAGGGCAAGAAAAAAAAATGACCCCCTCATTTCGTGAGCAGCTGATCGCCCATGTCGACATCTTGCTTTACTTTGGGAAATTTATTCTCACCCCGGCTTCGATTGACTCCCATGTTAGCCAGATGATCTCGAGTTGGTTTTTGTTGTTCTGGTTTTTTGTTTTAACTATGGCTCCATTCCAGAGGGGTAGCTCTGCTGTGGTCAGGGGATGCTCAGTTTATGGTTTTGAATGGTGGATTCGACATTCAGAGGGCTGGGATTGGTCTGTACTGAAAAATTAAATTTCAATGGATGAATTTTACACCAGAATGAGTAAAATAGACCAATGGGACTATACAATTTACTGGGAAGCTCTCTCTTCCTAAGAAATGATTATTTTTTCGGGGTAGTAGAGAGTTGATCATGTAATGATATGTCTTAGAGGTGCTATGGTTGTGATGAAACACCATGACCAAAAGCAGGATGGAGAGGAAAGGGTTTATTTCACTTACACTTCCACATTGCTGTTCATCACCAGAGGAAGCCAGGGCAGGACCTGGAGGCAGGAGCTGATGCAGAGGCCCTGGAGGAGTGATGCTTACTGGCTTGCTCCCCATGGCTTGCTCCGCCTACTTTCTTATAGAACTCAGGACCACCCGCCCAGGAGTGGCAGCACTCACCTTGGGCCGGGCCCTCCCCTCTCAATCACTAAGAAAATGCCCTTCAGGCTTGCCTACAACTTGATCTTATGGAGACATTTTCTTAACCGGAGTTCTCTCCTTTTAGATGACTCTAGCTTGCGTCAAGTTGACGTAAACTAGACAGCACAAGACATAACGCTTCTACTTCCTGGAGATGCTTATAACTGAGGCCCATCTCGAGGAAATCCACATAGACAGTGTTTGGAATGGGGCAGATGAGTCAAGGAGTACAATGTGGGTATCTGTAGGCGGCTATTTCAGGGTTGGGGAAATGGCTAACAAATGCTTACTTCATAAGTATGAAAACCTGAGTTCCATCCCTAGAACCCACGTGAAAATACCAGGGGTAGTAGTGCTTTTTTTTTTTTTTTTCTAAGCAAGCAGGGACAAGAGGATCCCTGGTGAGTCTGAGGTCATTGACAGACCCTTTCCTAAAGGAGGTAGATGACATTCCTGAGGATCCCGCCCAAGATTATCCTCTGATCTCCACATGCAAGTGTATACATGTGCACACATGTGCATTAAAACCAGAAAAGATTTCAGCCTCCTATTGTGGGGTGAGATGGGGAGGGGGGGCATGCCTAGACATGTGAACCTAGAATGTTGCAGTTTCCAGGACTGGAAAGAGTGGAGGGGTGGCCTGGTTAATAGTGTAGTTTAAAAATGTCAGAAAAGAGGAAGAAAAACAAAAGTGTGTATGCAGTACCACTCTGCCTGAGAAGATCTTCCTGCATGACTGGTTTCTCTGGGGGTTTTGTGTAGCTGGTTGTTTATGATAGACCAACATCGGACTGCCCTATGGGAACATTGCCATGCTCTGTTTAAACGTTGATGGGCTTTGTGTGGGATGCTCTTAGGAAGTGTTTGCCCTCCATGGACTTGCAGCAGGAAATTCCCCTTTGATTTCAGTCAAGAAAGTGAAAGAACAGATGTATATACTTTTTTTAAAAAGGCAATGATGGTTATTTCTTATTATCTTTTAACTGTATCACCAAAAAGACATATGTCTTTATGTGGTGATTTTACTCATGTTAACCACAACAAAATTCATTTTGAGAAGGAACTAACTTCCTGAAAGCAAAGGTAGCTCTTTAGAATCTTTAGTGTGTATTCCTCTGCATCACGTCCATCCCATGCAGTCCCAGGCCCACGCACAATAAAAAGCACCTGGTAGCCAGCCTAACAGAGAGACTGTGGTGGTTTTATTTTCAAGGCTCACATACACATTTTAGCACTCGGGGTTTCATACAGATTTCCTTTGACATACTAAGGGTTATGTCTGCATGAACCCATCATAAGATGGAAATGCCCTATGTCATGAAAATGCATAGAGTACACTCAATCTACCCAAGAATTATAGTTCGCTGTAAAGCCTGGGTTGTTCCCACCGGTCATCAGGATGGCTGGTTGTTGCTTCCAAGCCTCACTAGGCAACACTGGGTTCCGTGTGACTAGCCCAGGCACAGATGAAGATTCAAGTTTGGCTTCTATTGTATGTATACGGTTTAGGTGCCATTGTGAAGTTCTAAAGTCAAGTGGCTGAGTCAAGGATCCATCTGTATTTGTGATGTGGATGTGTCTCTATGCATGCCCGTATGCTTTTTCTTTCTTTCTGTTTTCTAATTTTACACTCGTGGCGTCCAATTTAAGTTGAACGCTCAATGCAAGATGCTTCCTCAATGAGATGCTTGCACCTAGGTGACAAAACGCAGGCCTCAACCTCTTCATTACCTTGACTGTTCTGTTAAAAGCACCCTTGCTGGTGAATCATAACAGACCTGCCTCATTCATTCCATCTGTCAATTGGCTGAGATCTGGCAAAGAGAAACACATTCTGCAAAACCCTATTGGTTATCACCTTCTGAGGAATTCTTGGGAAATCCCTGAGGGCTGAAGGGGAATTTTCCCAGGGTCTTTTGGTCTTGTGTGGCTATGTGGAGACTTTTTCCAAAGGAATGTCCTTGATTACATCCTGGGATGCCTGTATTTAAGTGCTTTCAACTTTTTGACCCCTTTGAAAAGCCATTGAACGCTAGAAAACTTTTTGCGAGAAATCCATACATGCAAAACTAAAATACGCAGTTTCGGAAGTTAAAGATACCTATGTGAGTAACTTGCTAATTTGCTTGACTGAGAAACTCCACGGACTTTGTACAGTAGTTGGCAGCCCTCGCCTGTGGTCCTTGGAACAGATTCTGCACAGACCTGACTGAGTCTGTGTCTCAGGTTTGCTGTTTCTGTGCCTCCCCCACAACCAAGCAGAGACGTCTTGACTTCCTCTGTGGTGGTTGGAGGCGGGTCCTCAACCAAAGTGTCTGCATTCAGCAGGTTCTTCCTGTTCGGTGATGGCCCAAACCTGGGGAATTTACCCTCCTGCTGTTTGAAGATGGGGGAACATCCATCTGTGAGGGAGGACAGTGTGGTGCCAGGGGTGTGCGTGTGCGCGTGCGCGTGCGTGTGTGCGTGTGTCCGTGTGTGCGTGTGTGCGTGTGTGTGTGTGTGTGTGTGTGTGTGTGTGTGTGTGTGTGTGTGTGTAGGGGGGAGGGGTGCATGCATTCGAACTCATGCTTCTGAGTGTGCATGTATAGCAGCTGCAGACATTCTTTGCTGCAGGTCCAGATGGACTGGGCTTGCCAGTACAGAACTGCAGTAGGCCCTGACTGGGTTCTTTCTAGGGTGGAATTCCTTTCCAGCCCCTGTTCTAAACTGCTGTAGGGGAGGGTGTGTGCATGCATGTAGGGGAGGGTATGTGCATGCATGTAGGGGAGGGTATGTGCATGCATGTAGGGGAGGGTATGTGCATGCATGTATATGTGGGTACATGCGTCTTTCCATAGCTGTAAGGGCCCGAGAAGGGAACCAGGTGTCCTCTATCATCCTCTGCCCGATTTCCTTCACACTGAGTATTTCACTGAAGCTGGAGCTGGAAGGGGCCAGCTAACCCCAGATGCCCTAAGACATCACTCTGAGAGGGGGCAGGATCAGGAGGAGAGGCCAATCTGGGAGGGGAGGAACAAGCTGAGTGACCCCTGAGGAGGTTTCCCAACAATCCAAGTTTAAGGTGATGACAAAGGTCTGGACGTGGGACACGGGAAAGGAAACAAATTCCAGAGTCTCTGAGCAGCAGGAAATAGCAGATGGATTAGAATTAGAGAAAGGGGCTGAGTGGGGACTGTGAGCCTTAGAACTCCGAAGGGAGGGAAACTTGAGAAAGGCCCAACTTAGGCTGGCCAGACCTGTGTGGGGTAGGCTCCGCTGTCTGGGGCAGGAACAGGGCAACAGAGTGCAGACAGGAGCCTGGCCCTGGGGATGTCGTGTGGCGGTCACCATCAGCACAGAGGCAACATGGAAATGTGTGAAATTGCTTAAAAGCCAAAGCACATTTGTTTATTCTCTCTTTGACATTTTAAAGACAGATCCTGACACGCATGCTATTTCTGTGGTCTGGGATCATCCTAACACCCAAGGTAGTCACTGGCGATGAGCTGCATCTGTAAGCAGAGAACAAGGAGATGACCTCACCCCAAGGGAGGGCCAGAGACTCCATACCATGCATTTCCTGTACCACCGCCACTGACAATTCCCAGACACTGGCTGACCGCCCTGACTGCTGATGGCTGCCACAGATCAGCTGTTTCCTCTGGCTGAACTTGGGGCCCACCTCTATCTGTCATCAACAACCTTTCTAAGTGGGGATGAACACACACACACACACACACACACACACACACACACACACACTCACTTCTTAATGGAATGGCATGTTTCCATTTTCACTTCCTGTCCAGGACAGGCTGAGACTGTCCTAGGGTCTCCCCTGGGCTTCTCATGGTAGGTTAATATTAGCTTATAAATATTGGATAACTATTCAGATGGTAGCTGGTTGCCCGTGTTGGAATCCTTCCTTAGTTGAGGGCTATGGTGTCCTGGTAGAGTGTTACTTATGGAGGTGGTGCCTGGAGATGCTCTCTACCTAGTGTGAGCCTGTGTTCACAGCCCAGGAGCAACAGGGTCCTGAGAAGTGCTTAGGACTAAGGTTCAGATTGCAAGCACTCCATGCTTGCTCCGAGCTTCCCCCAAAATTGGGCATTTCATGCCCCAAGAGAATGGCCTAAGAACTGAGCAAGAGATGTGGTTTCTTAATTACTCTGAGAAAGTGTCTCTTCTTCTTTGCTAACTTGGAAACGTCTCTGGCTAGGACTTGTGTTATTTTCATCCTTTAGAGACACAGAGGTCTGTTTGAAGAGAGTGGAGCTAGTTTTCAAGGTTATCTGAGTTAACTTTCAGGGATATAGCACTCGGTGGTCCTTGGATGACATAACAGTGAATAACAGAAACAGCTCAAGTAGTTGGAGACTTACACAGAATCCAGGAGTTGTTGACGCAGGTAAGCGTGGACATTGACTAATGTGTGCATGTGGCTATGGGAACCAGGGACATTTAAGTGTACTTAAGGTACATTCTTATTTTCCAAAGTGTCCTCTTGACTACTTCTAGGTTGCCAAAGCAGGGCCACAGAGTCCTGTGTCATTTACTTGTATCTCTGTTTTTATTATTATTATTATTATTATTATTATTTATTTTACAATACTATTCAGTTCTACATAATAGCCACAGATTCCCTTGTTCTCTCCCTTCCTGCCCCCCTCCCCTTCCCCCCATCACACCTCCCATTCCCACCTCCTCCAGATCAAGGTCTCCCCCGAGGACTGGGATCGACCTGATAGACTCAGTCCAGGCAGGTCCAGTCCCCTCCTCCCAGATTGAGCCAAGCATCCCTGCCTAGGTCCCAGGTTTCAAACAGCTAACTCATGCAATGAGCCCAGGACCTGGTACCATTGCCTAGATGCCTCCCAAACAGATCAAGCCAATCAACTGTCTCACCTATTCAGAGGGCCTGATCCAGTTGGGGGCCCCTCAGCCTTTAGTTCATAGATCATGTGTTTCCATTCATTTGGTTATTTGTCCCTGTGCTTTATCCAAACTTGGTTTCAACAATTCTCGCTCATATAAACCCTCCTCTTTCTCGCTAATTAGACTCCCAGCACTCCACCCAGTGCCTAGCTGTGGATGTCTGCATCCAGATTCCTCAGTCCTTGGATGGGTTTATGGCACAGCTATTAGGGTGTTTGGCCATCCCATCACCAGAGTAGGTCAGTCCCGGCTGTCTCTCGACCATTGCCAGCAGTCTTTTGTGGGGGTATCTTTGTGGATTTCTGTGGGCCTCTTTAGCTCTTTGTTTCTTCCTTTTCTCATGTGGTCTTCATTTACCATGGTCTCCTATTCCTTGTTCTCCCTCTCTTTTCTTGATCCAGCTAGGATCTCCCACTCTCTTTCCCTTGACCCTCGCCCTTCATTGCTCCCACTCATGTCCAGGCTGTTTTATTTTGTAAACGTCAATTGACGTAATTGATATATAAACATTTATAACAGTGCCTGCCACCACTCAATAAATATTTGAAAATGAAACACCTTTGTGAGCTAGACCTCAATTTAAGGAGCAGAGAAATCAGGCCCCTAGGTCTACCCTAGTGTGCCCCTTTTCGGTCTCCATCCTCCGTGGAATGACCACAACCAGACTTTTTGACCTCCTAGTGACTTACTGTGGAAAGCATCCCAGATCAAACAGTAGCAGCCACCGCCCCTGCAGATGCCCTCCACCGGTCCTGTCACTGTGCCAAGTCCTTTTCACTACATGACCATCTCCTGGGCCTTTGTAGCAGTCATTCTCTTGGGTTCCCCGACACTGCATTTGTGGGCTTCAGGGATTTAAAGTAAAAACAAGAAGCTGCTTGGCTGGCTGAGTTGAACCTTGTACACCTAGAATGGCTTGTAGCTTGTCCTCCTGGAGACTTGCCCAGTAGAGGCAGCAGTAGGGTCTCTTTTAAGCAGGGCACCCTGTTGCCCAATGGCTGAGGAAGGCCACTTGTGATATGTGGCTTGATTTTTACACATGGGGGCATCAGCACTTTGATCCAACCACGGTTGTCTACCTGCAACTTTCCAACTTGGCTCCTGATTAGTTAGCTCTGTTCTGAGCATCCAGCCAGATGCCGCCGTGAGTCTGGAGCCAGGGCTGTGCAGCAGCGAGAGCTATGCGTTCTGGTGGCCACTTCTTCTATGGTAGCCCACGTGAGAAGGCAGAAGCAGGGTACTTCTGTTTGAACTTGGGCTACTCTCTGGGTAGATCAGCTTCCTTGCGCTATCTGACAGAGTATCATAGACTAGATGGTATAAATAATAAGCTTATTTTGCTCATGATTATAAAGGTTAGAAAATGAAGTTCAAGGTGCTGTGGAGATGGTTTCTGGTGAGCACCCTCCTTCTTGGATTACAGATGGTCCCCTTCTCACCACAGCCCCGCCAGGTTACTTGTGCATATTCAGAAAGCAGGGGAAGAAACGTGTCATCTGGTTTTCTGGTGTCTGTACCTTTTCTCATAGGACAGAAGTTCCATCAAGGCCCCACTATCAAAACCCATCTAACTTTAATTGCTTCCCTAAAAGCCCTGTCTACAAATCAAGTCACACTCATTTTTATGGCTCAAGCTTAGGGCTTTTGGGAGTCTAACTTAACCCATGATGCTGGTGTGGTGGTTAACATTGAGTGTCGGTCCAACAGAACCTAGAATTACCTAGGAGACAAGCATCTGGGCATGCCTGTGAGGGACAGTCGACATTAGGTTGATTAAGGAAGAAGCACCGCCTCAGTTGAAGGCAGCCCCATTGTATGAGCTGGGATTCTATACTAAATGCAGAAGAGAGAGAGAACTGAGAACGAGCCATTTTTCTTTGCTTCTTAACTGCAGGTGCAATGTCACCGGCTTCTGGTCACGTGCCTGCTGCAGTGACTTCCCCATCATGATCGGCTGTCCCCTCGAGCTCAGCTAACATAAAGCTTTCCTCCCTCAGGCTGCTTTTGTCCAGTATGGTGTCACAGTAGCAGGAAAAGGGGAAACTACAGATGCCTTGAGGAGAATGTGCATGCTTACTCTTAACAGGGGATGATGGTTCATTTTCATTGTCGGCTTTGCGGGATTGGGAGACACCTGGGCAATTAGAGCCACCTAAGAAGTGTGACATTCCCAGAGGCGTTAGATCACGAGGGCTCTGGCTTAGTGAGTGGGCTAATCCCTTGATGGATTATCTGGTAGCATTACTGTTGGATAGTAAAGGTACAAACTGAGACCCAGTAGGCAAATGTGAGAAGCTAGAAATATATCATTAAGAGCCTGTATCTTGCTCTGGCCCCTTCCCATAATTCCTTCTTTCTATTTCCTGTCTACTACGTGCCCCTGCCATCATAATATTTTGTCCAAGTTTGTAGAACAAGCAACTATGGGCTGATGTCTCTGGAACTGTGAACCCAAAGACGTCTTTCCTTCCTCAACTTGCTGTGAGACATTCTGTCTCAGTGGATTCATACACATCCGTAAGCACTTTGCCTCCTTTCCCAGGCTCTCCACTCACACGATAGCAGCCCTTCCTCATGGCTTTGACTGTGGATGCTCTAAATTCAGTTCAAACACAGA
The DNA here is from genome assembly GCF_004664715.2 of Peromyscus leucopus. Lineage (NCBI taxonomy): Eukaryota > Metazoa > Chordata > Mammalia > Rodentia > Cricetidae > Peromyscus > Peromyscus leucopus. Next base: position 146,288,378 of record NC_051063.1, on the reverse strand, counting down.
TGCTGAGAGATCAGAATTTGTGCTTGATCAGGTCTCGGAGACAGGAATGTACCCATCCTTCCAAGTGATGTTTGAATCTGCAGAAGGAACACTTAAATCTTCTCCGATGCTTTGGGGCTGTCTGGCCCTTTGGAAGCCCAGGGTGTCTCGTTTCCAACACGGTGAAGGTATTTTAGGCAAAGTGTCTCCTGGTTCTTTCCAGCCTTACTTCCACCTAAAACCCTAGCTTTCCCTAGGCAGAGGGGAGGCAGCCTAGCTTACCAGTAAGGGGGTAGGGACCAGCTTTCAGTGAGACAATAGAGGCATCTTAAAGCCACTGATGGGGACTGAAAAAGTTTATTTTTAAATCATGGACAAAAATAGAATGTGAGTGTTTTAAAGCTTTCAAACTTTGGCTAGGTGTGGTAGCAGCACACATCTGTAGTATGCAAGAGTAGAGACAGGAGGATGATTGAGCTTAAGTCAAAAGAGCTGGAGGTAAGAAGGTCTCATGAGTTCAAGACCAGCCTGGGCAACATCGTGAGTCTTTGTCAAAGACAAAAATGACTGCCACTGCCCCCTAATCAGGTTTCAAAATCTATTGAATTTTTTTGGGTTGGGAATGTGGGCATCAGCCTCATCATACCAGCTTACAAGGCTGCTTTCCAGAACCATCTGCACAGGCACACTGGTGCACATCTGCCTGGAGAAGGATGATGCTGCACAGGCACACTGGTGTGCACATCTGCATGGAGGAGGGTGATACTGCACAGGCACACTGGTGTGCACACACACATGGAGGAGGGTGATGCTGCACAGACACACTGGTGTGCACATAGGCATGGAGGAGGGTGATGCTGCACGGACACACTGGTGTGCACACACACATGGAGGAGGGTGATGCTGCACAGGCACACTGGTGTGCACACACACACGGAGGAGGGTGATGCTGCACAAGCACACTGGTGTGCACACACACATGGAGGAGGGTGATACTGCACAGGCACACTGGTGTGCACAGAGGCATAGAGGAGGGTGATGCTGCATGGGCACACTGGTGTGCACACACACATGGAGGAGAGTGATCTGTTGCTGGGGTACAAGCATGTTAGGTGACCATGTCTCCTGAATGGCAAGCTCTTGATGGGTCCCTGGGCGTCTCTGATGCTGTTACATAAGCAGGCGCAGAGGCCTTCTGAAACAGCACTGAGAGACTCACACTGTCCTCCACTGCCCACAGACACTGACACAAGGACCTGCTGCTGTCCCCAGTGGTCAGGAATGTTTGCTTAGTAAAGAGGAGCAAGGGGAACCTCTGTTATAACAGTGACAAGAAGAAAGGAGGGGAGCGAGTGGAGGACTCCTGTGCAGCTGTCTCCAGTCCTCAGAGAGGCTAGAGCTGGGTGGAAGGCCCCAGGGCAGGTGTCTTTAAGAGACCCCAGTACCACCTTTTGGGCCCAGGGCTCCGACTGAGGACTTGTCAACGTCCTCACCTTTCTACCTGAGTCCTCGTCTTTCAGCTGCAACCATGTTCTCGGGGACATTTTCTCTGCACTCCACAGTTCTTGCTCAGCTTAGAGTCTGTGCCTGGCTTGAGGCCCGCCATGGACATGGAGTCAGGAAACACTTGATGAAGTGTTTGTCAGAATAAGAGATTTTCAAGGCCCCTCCCATGTCCCGAGGTGAACCTGCTGGGGGCTGTTCTTACTGAATTGCCTGTTCCAGAAGCCCCTGAGCCCTGAGCCAAGGTTGTTGGAGGAACATGATGCTGGCTTCTTGGAGGTCCTCTCCCACCCAATGGGCCCTGTAGACAAAAAGTGCCATCTTGTTCCCAGGGTGGGAAATCTGCAAAGAATCTCAATGCACTTGGCTCACACTGGCTGTGGTCTGTTGAATATCAACAGTTATTTATCCTCCCCAACCCCCACCCCCGCCTCTCTCCTGGTCTGTTTTGGTTTTTTTCAGAGTATAGCAAACTGTTGGGATAAACTCTTTTGCTTCCAACTTCTTAATTCCTGGGGAATTTACTCCTTACACTGACAATTTACACTCAGCTCATTTACTGCATCAGTGGTCTTGGCTTATAGGAGCTACTGCTCCAACAAACCCAGAGACCTTCAGTTCCTGGTTCAGAACTTGTTCCATGATTTCCAGAGCCTAGGATCTTGGACACACCTGGGGAACTGAGCCAAGAGCATCTGTATGTATCCTCAGCTGTGATATTATTATCAGATTGACCATAGAGAGCAAGGCCCAGCGCCCATGACCTCTTCTGAGTCTGACCTATTGTGTCCATGAACACCCTGAAACAGAACAGTGGCTCGTGAGGTGTTGGAACACATCAGCTAAGTCAGTTCACTGGTGTTTTTGCTGCCATGGTTACATAAGTAAGCAGCAAACCATAGCATAAAGCGCGGGGGGGGGGGGGGGGGGGGGGGGCGGGGGGGGGCGGGGGGGGACGACTGGAACCTTCCAGGGAGAATGTGCCGGCACTCATGCTTGGCTTGGTGGAAGAAATGAAGGTGATCCCACACCACTCCCCAAATCTTCCACTCCTGGCTTGGTGGAAGAAATGAAGGTGATCCCACACCACTCCCCAAATCTTCCACTCCTGGCCATTCTCCTGTTGCAGAAAATCAAACTCCCCTACCTCTGCTGACTTGTGCTTTGACGATTACCTCTGAGAAGGCCCTGCCTACCCTCAGGCCAAGAGTTCCTTCATTGCTTTCTGATGATTCTCTAATTCCAGTGCTGGTGTTGTGGGGCTTCATTCCTGGTGACTTACATTTTGTGTGTGGCGTGAGGGAGGGCTACACCTTTCTTCTGTGTGTAGCTGTTCAGCACCATTGTTGAAAAGATACTTCTTTGTTTATTGAATGATGGTGGGACCCTTGTCAAAAATCAGCAAACCCTAAATGTGTGGATTTATTTTTCGGACTTTGAGTCCTGTTCCCATGATCTGTATGTCTATCTCATGTCCGTACTAAACTGTTCTCAATATTCTACGTTATATTAAGGCTCAAAATCAGAACAGCTGACCCTTCAATGATTCACTTTTGAAAAGCTTTCCCCTGTCCATTTGCTCCTTCGTCTAACCTTGTGTGGGCTATTAAATTTCTCAGCTCCCCTGGGCTCTTCTCAGTCAGAGACGGTAAGGCATGGACGTTTTTGATGACAGTACCATTGTCTACAGTTTAGGAAAGGGACCAGTGACCTTCTTTGAGGCCATTGCTCCAATGTTCTGCATGGTATAGAAATAAAGACCTTGGCTAGCTAGCTCATCTTTCTACCTGGCTGACTCTACAGGACCCAGACAGAGAGACTAGAGGCAAGCAGAGCATGTCCTGGTGGGGAAATAGCTAAGACAAGGCAAAGTCTCGGAGAGCAGTCCACTGTGCCCCTGGAGATAGGTGCCCCAAAGTGGGACAGAAAGTCATGGGCACAGCAGGGGTAGAGTACAGAGCTTCTGAGTCCCAGGTAGAGGAGTCTCTCTGGCCACTTCTCTCGCTAGCCTTCTTAATCCTTACCATAAGCAGTGCTTCCTGATTTTTTTTCCCTAAGGTCCTATGCTCCCACAGGACTCTGGGTTCCCTCAGGAGACCGTGACTCACTATGCAGAAGTTCTTCTGCATGGTGAGTGAATCGCGGTGAGTCCCTGATTCCAGAAACAAAACTGAGAGGAGATGGCCCAAATGGACCAAGTCCTGTGGAGAGAAGAGTGCGAACAGGAGCAGTGCTGGGATGAGAATGGAATTTCCTTACTGCAGCTGATGCGCAATTTCTTTTGCCCAACGTGAGGGTTTTTGTTTCTGGGTTTGGGGGTTTCTTGTTTTAGGATACTCTGATTTATTTTTGCCACTTGCTATGACGTATTTGCAGCTCCGGTCCTCAAAACACTCTGGCAGTCATCTACGGACATGTGCAGAGTGGTGAAAACCGTGAGTCACCAGACAGGCACATGCCTGGCTGAGGTTGAACGAGGCCATCCTCGGCCTTCCTGTTTCAACTCTCACACCACAACAAATGCCCTTTTCAGCGGACTTAGGGCCACATGTTTTGCATTTTTGTACAGACAGCCTCCCCCCCCCCCCCCCCCCCCCGACACTTGTGATTTCACTGTTTCAAATGACTTCCAAGCCTGGCATGCAAATGTAGAGTGTTCCTAAGAGCAACATGCTAGAATGTGCGTTATGGAGAGCCTTGTGGAGAAAATACTAGAGAGGGAGGAGGAACAGCTATGCATTCTTGTTCAAGCATGAATTCCATGGGTGTGTGTCTAATGTGAATGAATCAACAATATATAATAGTGAAGTCTCTCTCTCTCTATATATATATATATATAAATAATATATATTATTTTAAATGTATATATGACCTACCTATCATTATTAATGAGAATCGACAGTAGCTATATTTCATTTGTCACCTATTAGACTTTAAGACCTTTGTTCTTAAATGTTGTCCCCAAGTTCAATTGCACCTATTCTCACTGTTTGAATCTTGCACACAGTGGTCAATAAACACGAACGTAAGATACTCGACAGGAGCATCAGATGAAGAGATACTGATCATCTCTTGTCGTGGACTGGCTGAGGGCCCAGTGAAGAGTGTGCTGGTGTCGGCACGATGTGCAGCAGGCAAGGGAAACCTGACTGCTGGCTCACAGGTGGAGCCCCTGTGCATCTGACTGCCAGGCCAGCAGCTGTGGCCAGGGCAGCAAGGCCAGCAGCTGCGGGCGGTTTACACACTGTGATTTACTGGCGAAACTGGGTTTATACCGTTGTGCGGTGTTTACTCTGTGAGTCTAGAGCAGATCAAACAGATAGACAGTCCTGAGCTTAGGAGTTACAAGCTTACATGCGGCTCTCTACTGAAAGAAAGTAGTCAAGCCTCTTCACCTGATTTCTTCTCCAACAGTGCCTTCCTATAGAAAGAGGAGGGAGGGTCCACGTGTGGTCAGCATGGCTGGGGAGGTGGGTAGAGGGCTCTGGTGGTGCGCTTCTCTCCTCTGGAGGAATGCATTAAACCTCCCCTGGCACCGGATGAACTCATTATTGTCCTTGAATTCTACACTCAGCATTTGTCATGTGCTTTACTCCTGTTTACCCAGGGGTTCAGTGGAGGCGGGACAAACCCCTTCGTAAGTACACATGCAGTTTTGTGTTTGATGGAGTTAACTGGGAACTTGCTGCATCATTGCATTCCTGCAGAGCTGTACACCTGGGACGGCGGTCCAGTGGGCTCTTGTTTTTGTCTCCCACCTCTGAAGGTGCTCTGTCATCTAGAATAAGTGAAATATACTGTATGTTAATTAATGGTATGAAGTCTAAGTCCAATATAGTAACTTGATTTGGTCTCCTTTGATTGACGTTTTATTTCTTTATTTTATAGCGGGGTGGGCACGCACGTGCAGTGGTGAATGAGGTGGCAGCTGTGGGAGCTGGTCCTCTGTCCTCACTATGTGGGTTGTGGGGATCACACTCAAGTCTTCAGCCTCAGAGGCAACCACTTTTACCTCCTGGTCCATCTCAATAGCCCCGCTGGAGCTCCTAATAAGGTGAAAAGGGAAAGGCTTTTTAGGAGGCTCTCTAATCCCTTTACCACATCCCAGAGGTAACTACCACTGAGACTGGAATATGTCTCTCTTGAGTCTTATCTTTAGGCTTCAGAACATTTGGCCTTAAATAGAAGAAACCTTTGCTTTATTCCATCTACCTCTTTATGGAAGCACACATGAAGATTTATGAAAAGATTCTCTGTCCAAGCTTATTCATCATTGTCCATGAGGCAAGCTTTGGGGGAAGTACCAGCTGTCACTGAAGTGATGGAGGCAGAGTGCCCTTCATTTGTATCCTGCTCCAACACTGATGGTCAATCTTGGTTACTAACTTCATTAGCTGGAGACAAGACAAGGCAAATAGTCAATCCCATCTCTAAGTGAGTCTGAGGGCATGTCCAGAGAGGTCTAGACTGTGGTGGCTTTGACCTGACCAATGGCTCACTCATTCCTAGACCCAGAACTGTTGAGGGGTGGTGGAACTGTGGAAGGCAGGTCCTAGTGAAGGAGGTGTGTAGATGTAACCATCTTATTAAATAAGAAACACGGAGCCAATGGCAGAGTTAAAAGTCCAAGAGGTCAGAGCCGTAGCTAAGAGCTAAAAACCCTTTCTTACCCTTCACTGCTGCTGCTGTCTTTCCTCTCAGCAAGAGACCTACTTCCTGTGTGTTTGTCTTTTTATTGACTTTCTGTTCTGCCTTCTCATTGGTTGTAAACCCAACCACATGACCTCCTTGTCACTGCCTGTCTGTACAGACCTCCAGGTCTTCTATGGTTGGTACTGAGATTAAAGGCGTGTGTCTCCATGCTGGCTGTATCCTTGAACACACACAGAGATCCGCCTGTCATGTGATCAGGATTAAGGGCGTGTGCTACCACTGCCAGACTTCAGCTATGGCTTGCTATTAGCTCTGACCCCCAGGCAACTTTATTTAATAACATACGAATAAAATCATATTTCAGCACAAATAAAATATCACCATAGAGGTGGGTTGCTGGGAGTGCAGCTTGGAGTGAGGAGATCTCACCTGGGTCCCCTCCTGCCTTTGCTCTGCTTCCTGCTCTCTGTGAATAGAGCAGCTCTGCTGTGCCACGCCTACCGGCCACTGGCGTGCAGCCTCCCCACAGCCTCCCCATGAAGAACTAGCCAGCCAAAGACTGACTGCTCACAATCTGAGAGACCGCAGCAGGTCCAGCCCAACCTCCCTCCTCCAGGCATCTCTCTTGGGAGTCTGTCAGAGCGAGGAGAGACTAACACAAGCACCGACTAGCTGTGCACCTGACTACAGGGACGTAGGGGCAGGCAGCTTTGTTCCTGGAGGGACACTGCTGACGGGTGACGGCTGCCTTTCTGCTTCCCTTTCGCTCTGAGGAGCGATGCAAACATGCAGGGCTGATGTTTTCAAATGAGTCCTACTGTGATTTCTTCTGTGGAGAATTTGAAAGCATGGAAGCTTTGGAGCCACTGGAAGCACCATGGTGGGATGTAAGAAACCTTGCCGACAGGAAGTGCCGTTGAAGGGACTCTGCAGCGTGGAGTTAGCAGAGCAATGTTGCGGTCTTTTTATTAAGTAAATTGATGCAGAGAAAATGAGTTTTTTCCATGATACAAATGTGGACTTTGGTGGCCTTTTCCAGTTTGGTGCTTTCTGGAGCCTGAGGTGATGAAGGTTTGTATTGGTTAGCTTTCCAGTGCTGGGAGGAAGCCCCAAGAGAAGCATCTTTGGGCCATGGCTGTAGAGGTTCCTGTCGGTGTCCATCAGATCCATTGCTTTTAGGCCTTCTTTGCTAACTGGAGCCGCACAGTGGAGGAAATAGCTCACCCCTTGGCCAGGGGGCAAAAAGGGAGAAAGGACTGAGCCCCACAATCCCCTTCAGGCACGTGTCCCCAAAGACCGAAAGGCCGCCCACCACGCCCACCACCTAGACACCCCACCACCTCCCAATAATGCCACCGCAGTGACCTCCACTCCTGGGCAGCTGGGAAACCTTAGGTACAGGCTATACCAGGGCATCCCTGGTCTCCAGGACCCCTACCCTAAATAGTTGTTTCTTTCCATGAAGCATGGAATACTGGTGGCCTGTTTTCCACAGAAGCTCCATGGTTTAATTACCATTTATTTACCCAGCAGATCTCACACTGAGGGCAACCTGGGATTTTCTCCAGGCTTTGTTTACACATGCTAAGCATTTCGACACCCTCGCTTATAACCTCACACAGCTCTTGTGTTTGGTGATCAGGGGCTATTTTCTTTTATGTGTTTTCTTTAGCTGGGTTTTATCATCAGGCTGGTGGTAATGATTGTGATCAATCATTAAAAGCAATGGCCCTTAATCTACCCTTGTGCAAGAGAATTCTTATAAATAAACTGATCCTTTGTTTTCTAGTTTTTTTTTTTTTTTTTAATCCAAGCATCTGCACCTTGGAAGAATTAAAATGCAATTATTGGAGGGCTCTTTGCTGGCTGCCGCTCATAGCGCGGCATGCTACCCAATTAAAGTGGGAAGCCCATTCTGCCAGCTCAGAGTGCAGAGGGCTGCCGGGACCCAGCAAAGTATTTGTGTGCCATTTAAGGTCTGCTGGTTCAGCAGCGGAGCCCACAGCAGGCGTGCTCAGGACAGCAAGCTCAGCACAGCTGGCCATATTGTGCCTCCCTTCCCTCTCACCACCACGTGACTGACTTAGACTGTATGCTTCTGATTGCCTGTAATTGATTCATTGACCCAGAATGGCTGTAACCTGTGTTACATACTGCAGTGCGTGTGTGTGTGTGTGTGTGTGTGTCTGTCTGTCCCATACACACACCCTCAGGGTTGTGTAGCAGCATGCCATCTGCTTACTGGTGGACTGCCAGCAGCAACCCACAAAGCATTTTAAAACAGAACCAGAGAAATGACCTTGAAGGCGACCGGTGGCCGGATTGCATCCTTTCTGGATGTTGTTTTCTTTCAACCCATTGTCTGCATTGTTGGATTGTTAAGTCCACGTGCATAAAAAGCATTTGGAGGCCAAAATAGCATTTAATTGATTTCTTTGCTGCTGCTTTTAAATTCTGCAACCTTGGCCAAGCGTGTTACATATTTCCAGAGACAAATAGTCCTGTGGTACAGCATGGCCACTCATCATGTGGAATGTGGGATGTGTCACCCACTGGTAGCCCCAGAACTGCATCTCTGCAAGGCCTGCATGTGACGCCCCTCTGTACCCCATGGAGGGGACCTAGAAAGAGGGAATGCCCTGTGTGTGCCTGAACTTTGTGCCAGCTTGATAATGTTTTTCTTTGTGATGCTGAAAACCAAACCCAGTCCCTCACATAATCAGTAAGCACTTTGCCTCCAAGCAGTACTGAAAACCCTCGTTTTCTTTTTTCATGGAGTCCTCAGGCGTTGTTTCCTCGTCTTGCTCCAAAGGGGGAGGATAAGTGTGACCACAAATAGCAAATGGCACCAGAAGCCTTCCGACACCAGAGCTGGCTTCATGCTAAGGCTAAGTGGGGAGGGGGAGGTCATTTTTAATGAGGTCATTCCCCATAGATAGTCCTTCCTTGTTCTATGACAAACCCTTCCCTCCTGTGACATTTCAGGAAGATCAGTGGAGTCCTGAGCTCCAGCAGGATGGAACTTAGCAGGTGGACTGGTACCCATGGCACTTCCCCCTCAAGTGATCACAGCATGGTGCTGAGCCAGAAAATAAAGAGCAGCCAGGTTCCTTCTTCAACTCTCCGTGAAGGGCAGCCTGCACAGGGGTCGATGGCCGATGATAGGGGAGGCCAGAGGGCAGGCACACAGAGACCTTGCTGCCGCCGTAAGCCCTGGAGTGCCTGGCTGGTGCAGGATGGACATCCTGGGAACAGACAGAGCCGAAGTACCGAGAGCTGCTGTGGAGGGCAGGAAACCTGGAGCCAGCCTGCTTAAGTGGGGCTTCCTCTCCCCGCTCTGTGGCTGAGCCCTGGAACCTTGCTCTCCTCAGCGGTCTGTGCTGTTCACATGCAGCCCTCCCCAGTGAGCCTTCTTCCCAGGGAAACTCCTGGCCCTCCTCCAGCAGCCAGCTTACTGATGCCCACCCAGATTTCCATCTGCACACTGCCTCTTGCTCATCCCCCTGCCCTGAGCTGCTTTTGTCCCTGAGGGTCAGAATTAGGGAGAGGCAAAAGTACAAAACTTAAGGATGTCCTTCTCAAGGACGTGTAAGTGCAAGGACATCCTCCTTAAATTCCAAACATGGCTTACTTTGCTTTGCTGGTCTCTCAAGCTGAGCCCTGAATGCCAAACCATGTGACCCTGGTAAAGTCTCTCTCCCTTTCTGAACTTGGTTTGAGCTGTCTCTGTTCTCAGTGATGAGAACGGAATTAGATGCTTTGATAAGCCCCTCAGCACTCTACCTGACCCACGTCAAGGGCTTGTTGGATGTTCGTGGTCACTGTCGTTATTATTGGATGCATGCAAAAGCATCCTGCACAAGCCAGTCTCAGGGGAGCTCCAGGCCCCCAGGTCCAGCCTGGTAGACCAGAGTGTCCCCATTTGCTCCTTTCCAGGTGGTGCGTGATTGTGACTGTGTGGGCTTTTCCTGGAGGTCAGGGCCGCCCTGTTCTGAAGAGGATGTGTTTTGTGTCTCTGCTGCAGGAATTGCTTACTTAGGAGGCGTGTGCAGCGCTAAGAGGAAATGTGTGCTTGCCGAGGACAATGGTCTCAATTTGGCCTTTACCATCGCCCATGAGCTGGGCCACAAGTAAGTACCAGACTCCGATGCTCTGCCTCCTGCCTTCCCCAAACCCGTTTCCCACTTGAATTCCGGGAGCCCCGGGGACACAGAAGCCCTGCGCCTGCGCTGTTGCTGTAATAAAAAAGGTCCACCTCACAGACCGACTCTTGAGTGTGGAAATGTTCATGTGAAGCTTGTTTATTCTCAAAGCCAGCAGTGAGGTCTTCCTGGGCATCTTTCAATTCCCTCCAAGGACATCATTCAAAAATGGTTGGACTTATCGTTAGATTATTCGCTTTCTGTTTTCTTTTCAGTCACTTCCCAAGCCCCACTTTCTGAATGGAGAGTGCAATGTCTCCATTCGGAAGAATTAGCAGCAACTGCCTTTGCACATGGAAGGAAAAGCCTTTCATATTTTAATATGAAATAACCCTAAGGCCCTAGAGCCCAAAGGTGCCTTCTGGAGAATCTGGGGCAGCCTCCTCCACTTTCAGAGGAAGAAAGTGGGTGTTAGAAGGACTGCAGTCACCTGCAGGAAGTCTCGGGCAGATAGCCAGCCTATTCTACAACTATGGCCTGAAAGTTTACCCTTTCTGCTAGAAAGGATGTCTGTTTTATGTTTCTCTGAAGGGAAAAACTGTGATATGACTGTGTAAGAACTTAAAAAAAAAATTAAATTGAGGAAACCTGAGCATGCAGAACAGTGGGAAAATTTATATTGGATTGTATAGAACACAAATGGAAATCTAGTTCTTGGGAAATGGTCGTAAAAGTTGGCTAATGACCTCCACAGGAAGGGGGGCCCAGGGCCTTCCCGGTTCTGTCCAGTTGCTGCAGGAGCAAAGCCAGTGTGCACAAAGGGTAGAAAAGCAGTTGTTTTCCCGAAGCAATAGAATGTCTCGGGCCTTTCTTTCCCATCTCTTCTGTTGATCGGGTCCCATTTGTCCGAGGCTTGGCAGTTGGCTCCTCTGGACTTGTTGGATACCATGATGTGGGCACAGAGAGGGAGAACATGCTGTGTGGGTGTTCGTACGTAGCACAAGGGACATGTATTTATTGACCTGGGTCTCTCAAAGCCAGCCAATGGCCCTGATGTACATCCTTGCTGCATGCTCATGCCGCTTCCGGACTGTTGGTGACAGTACTTGGCCCTCATGATTTTTTTCATTGCGTTTCTATCACTGCTTTCCAGTGGTTAAATCTTGGTACCCTGGTGACTCACTAGGGGGAGGGGTGAGCATAGATCACCATGGCCTTGGTAGGCCTTTTCTGGCCACTAAAGAACCAGCAAGCCTATCTTAGTACCTGGGAGTGAGTCAGCTAACTGAGGGCTGTAAGAATGCGGAACTGGGGCTGCGGGGGACATCTGTGTTGGATAAGATTATCTGAAGGAGCTGGGGAATTGGCCGGGGGTGGGGGGGGGTGGGGGTGGGGGTGGTTCTTGCCACTCAAGCCTGTGACCTGGGTTCTGATCTTCAGAGCCCAGGTAAGCCAGATGAAGTAGCATGTGTCTGTAATCCCCACACTCCTGTAATAAGATGGGGCAGGCAGAAAGATCAGACTCCCTGGAAGTTCACAGGCCAGCTATCCTGTTGTACACAGCAGTGAACATGAGATCATAACTGACACCTGGACTGTCCTCTGAGTCTATACACACGCGCGCGCGCACACACACACACACACAGAGAGAGAGAGAGAGAGAGAGACAGACAGACAGACAGTCAGACACAGAGAGACAGAGAGACAGTTTGTTTTTAAAGGTTATTTGAGGAGGCTGGAGCATACCCTTTAGCTATAGACTGTGTACAGTTTCTTGGAGAATTCGTTATAGCTCGCTACTAACCTCTAATTACCTACAAAAACAAACACTATTGTGAATGAAAGCCAATAAACTACTGAGCAATGGTTAAGAGCATGTACTGCTCTTTGCAGAGGACCCAGGTTCAATTCCCAGCACCCACATCTGGCTGTTGATTGCAGTTCTAGGGTATCTGATGTCCTCTGGCCTCCACAGACCCCGATCCAGACATGATGGACAGAAACCCATGCAGGCACACATACATACACCTAAGTAAAAACGGATAAAGAAAAAGGATGATTTGAGCTGCTGGTCTATGAATTAGTGTCCTGCGGCAGCGTCTAGCACCGTAGTCTGTAGTACGGTGCTATTTGCACACACACTGGGACACACATGGCACACGAAGGTATTTCTTCCTTGAGTAGGAAAGCACAGAGGCCTTTGCTTCCTGGTAAAAGCTGGGTCAAATACTAGCCGCTTAGCACAGGGGGTCTGCGGAGGTGAACGGCTAGACGCAGGCATACTTCAACACCCGTTAGCTATAGACTGGGTACAGTTTCTTGGAGAATTCTTTATAGCTCGCTGCTAACCTCTAATTACCTACAAAAACAAACACTATTGTGAGTGAAAGCCAATAAACCCTGCCAGCACTGGGCCGCCTTCTAGCCTGGTGATTACAGTTTTCCCAAGGAAGTCTGTGGTCAGAGTAGCGTCTTTGTTGAGAAGTAGCACCCTACCCACCTCCGACCCCCACCTGCCCAGCCACATAATCCCTCTCTAAAGTCCCCTCTGGTCACCCTAGTTCAGGACAGTGGGGGATGGGCCATGTGGACTGCTTAGAAAAGGAAAGGCTTGCACGACATCTTAGCAAAGCCAAGGGCCAAAATGCTTTGGAGAAATGGATCATGTTCTGGGATAGAGCGGGCAGTCCAACTCTGTGCCCTTTCATAGGCTGAGAGGGTCCCCAGGTCACTGATACACTAGTCCCCACCAACAAAGTACTGATAAGGGAGGTGTCCAGTGGGTGGTCTGAGTCTTCATACTGGGTCTTAGTGACCCTTCCTTTCCTTACTAACATGCCTCCTTCTATCAGAACCCCTGTGAACAGCTGCCCTCCGATCCCACCTGCAGATGGAAAAATGGGCCACGCACTCAATATGTCAACCAGTGAATCAGCTCACTTCATGATTTTGCTTCTGATTTGATTTTTAGGGAAAAAAAAAAGCTCACCTGGGGGTAGAGGGTAGAGGATGTCTTTTCAGCAGTGACGTCACCAGCATCCGGTAATGGTGCTTTCCTCCTTATTGTTTCTCAGGGATGTACGCATAGTTTTATCTTATTAAAAATTTTATTTTATGTGTATACATGTTTTGCCTGCATGTATGTCTGTGTACCTAAGAGCTTGACTGGTGTTCAAGGACATGAGAAGAGGATCTTGAGCTGGGTGGTGGTGGCATGCATGCTCTTAATCACAGCACTCGGGAGGCAGAGCTAGATGGATCTCTGTGAGTTCGAGACCAGCCTCGTCTACAGAGCGAGATCCAGGACAGGCACCAAAACTACACAGAGAAACCCTGTCTCAAAAAACAAAACAAAGCAAAACAATACAAAAGAGAGGCTATTGAATCCCCTGGAACTGGAATTGCAGATAGTTGTGAGCTGCTTGCCATGTGGGTGCTGGGACTCAAACCTGGGTCCTCTAGGAGAGCAGTGGGTGCTCTAAACCCCACACGGTTTTATCTTAACTAGTCAAAGTTGATTGATTTGGGACCATAAAAGGCTCAAACTCAATTTGCAATCAGCTATGTTCTCAATTATAAGTTACATAGACAGTTCTTGCATTGGCAATGTTTGCAATTAACCATGTTCTCAATCATAAGTTACATAGACAGTTCTTGCATTGGCAATGTTTGCAATCAACTACGTTCTCAATTATAAGTTACATAGACAGTTCTTGCACTGGCAATTTCAATCATCCACAGAGGACATGAATTAGTAACATACTAATGATGTTCAGGCCGAATCAGAACTCATTTACTAGCCTTGTACTATAGGGCGGTGCTGTGTAAGATGCTTCCCATCCACTAAGTGAGTGAGTCAGTCTATGAGGTAGATACTGCTGAGCTCTTACCTTAGAACCAGAACTTGGGAATACTAGCATCGAATTTGTTGTTGTTTTAGTATTTCATACATACATATAATGTCTTTAATCTACTTCTCCCTCCCTTCAGTGTCTTCTCTGGGTGCCCACCACTATTCTCTCTCAACTTTGCTGCTCTTTGGGTTTTTTTTTTTTTTTTTTTAATCCATTGCATCTGCTTCATGCAGCCAGTATGTGCGTGCACACAGGCCGTTCACTGGAGGGGTAGCCTCTCAGGATCCCCCTCTCTGAAGAAATCTGACTTCTTCCCAGTAGCCATCAGCAGCCAATAGCTCCATGGTGAGGGGTAAGACTTGGTGACTCTCTCCCCCATCCACACTGGGATTTTGTCCGCCTTCAGCCTGTGCGGGTCTCATGCATGCATGCATGCAGTCACCGCTCCTGTGAGCTCATGTGTGCAATTATCGTGTTGCATCTAGAAAATACTGTTTCTCTGTAGTCAGCTACAACTTTGGAGTCACCGTCTTTCCAACTCCTTCTCCGTGATGATCCCTGAGCCTTGGGAGAAGGTAGTGTGCTGTAGATGTCCTGTTTGTGGCTCTATCCTCTGCCGATAGACCAGTCTCTCTATTAATCACAATCTGCTGCAAAAAAGGAGCTTCTCTGATGAGGATTGATGCTGCTCTACCGATGGGTATAAGTGCTAAGAAGGCAGTTTCCTATCGTGTCCACTTAGCAGAATAATAACTGGAGGTTCTCCTGGAGGGCCCCTACCTACCCAGCCATGGGCTCTTTGCCCCATTAATTGTGCCGGTCATGACCTCAATCTTGTGGAGCTGTTCTTGAATCCAATCAGAAGGTGATTGGTTACCCCCAGGACATTGGTAGCACTGATTTTATTTTTATTTGTGGTCTCAGGGATGGGGAGATGGCTCAGCAGGTAAGAGGACTCACTTGAGTTCGGTTCCCCACACCCACGTCAAGCAGCTCACAACTGCCTGTAACTCAAGCTCCAGGGCGTTCAACACCCTCTTCTGGCTTTCTTGGGCCCCTGTACACCGTGACATATACACTCAGACACAGACACAGATAGATATTGACACACACACACACACACACACACACACACAGAGAGAGAGAGAGAGAGAGACACATACACACACACACACACACACAAATAGAAAATAAAATGCATGGTTTTTAGTAGGCATGATTTGGGGTCACTTACATAATAATGCATTTGATATAAAGTAGACCATTAAAATAGGGGTCCAAATAATAAGAGGGAAGTGATAAGAAGAGAGCTTGCTGGCTATCCAAAAGTCAAGATACCATCTGCTGAAGGGACAGCTGTTCACTAACTGGACAAAAAAAGTAAACATCGTTCACAGGGCCCGAGTACCACTGATGATACTGAAATCATTCTGACCCTCTACCCTGATCTAGAAGGCAGGAGGTACCAGACTTGGCATGATGGATGCCAGAGGGGCTCCAGACCCTGGGAGAGGTTGTGGGAGCCTGGAAGGGGTTTGCTTTGCTTGCTGCCTGGAGGGTAAGTGGGCTAGGAGCTGTTCTCGAGCTGGCAACAGTTCTGATCTCTTAAGAGAGTGTCTTTGGCCTTGGTTGCCTGCTTGCCCATAAAAGACTGTCCTGGCTGGCAGCACCATGCTGTTTTGGTTCTGGTGGATAGATACACTGACCATATACTTTTAGGGAAGACAGCCATCTCCTTGTCTTCTAGTGACCACTTAAGAAACCCGTGATAAACCAGGTATATTTTGGCCCGTGGCCTGCTTTGCCCTTCTCACCCTGCAGTGACCACTGGAGGTAGCATCTAAGCCTGGGAAGATGAAGATTGCTGTAGTAGGCCCTTTTACCTCAGAGGTCTGTGCTACCAACTGCTAGTTGATAGGGTGCGATCCATGAAGGGATGGAAGCATTCTGTGGAGTGTGACAACCCATATGGGCCGACATGGTCCAAGAACTTGAGATTCCCTGTGTGGAGGTACAGGTGCTGGTCAGTCTTTGGTTTAACAGAGAAAGAGGAATGGCTAGAAGAAAGCATTTCTTTCTCCCTTTCAGGCTCGGCCCTCATTAGTGCTGGAAAAGACTGTCTCACTTGATAAGGGATACGTCAGACCCCTATGATTGAAAATGAGGCAAAAAAAAAAAATTCAGAGATACCTTCTTGAGTCAAGAAAGGAGTTGGTAGAGATTGCAGTATTACCTTAAAATGATTGCATATGTATGCATACGTGCCTCCCTCCCTCCCTCCCTCCCTCCCTCTCTCTCTCTCTCTCTCTCTGTAGATAGACTGTATGTCAGAGTTGAAGTTGTAGTGTAAAATGACTCTATGAGAGTTGGTGTAACCCTCTTACGTTTTGAGAGGTCATGTCAAATGTGGCAGTGAGGGCCAGGAGAGGCTCATGGTTGGTGAGAGCTTGTCAGTGGGAGTCAAAGAAACCACCAGAGAGAGCTGATATTCTAGACTAAGGTAGCACGGATGCATACAGAGTGTGTTCATGCAGAGGATGCAGTGTGTCTTTCAATGGGGTAAGGCAGAGTGGCCCTGGGCGATGTCTAAAGATGGAGTCTTCTAGGTGGGCTGGTGGGGAAATGAAAATTTCACATCCTGAATGCTCAAGAAAAAAAAAAAATAATGCATTTACTGTGTCTTTATATGTAGGAATAGTGATTTCCCTTGGCAGAAAATAATCTTGTTTGTTGAATGTAGGAGCTTTGTTAGATAAGCCTGAACTGGATTGGGGTGAATCAGTGTCTACCTGGCAATCCTACAAACTCTGCATCCTCTGCAACACCAGGAACCTGCCGGAAGTCCTCTCAGATGGCACAGGTACCTCTTGTGAGGCCAGCCTCTTGCTTCTGACCCTCGGAGTGAATGTCTCCTTGTCCTTGGGTTTTTCCTGGCATCTCTTTGCCCTTCAGAGAAGAAGTTTCTCCCTGTTCTGAAAATTGTGCTTTCTTTGGTCAGTGGGCTGAGCCTGTGGTTCCCCCAAATAAGGCTGTCCTCACAGAAGCCTAGCCTGGGCTTAGAAGACATCTGAGCAGTGCTCTACATCAGTGCACCTGGGGTGTGTGGAGACACCAGTGGCCGTACATCTCCACAGGTCGACTGGATCACTTGTCCTAAGGAGAAGTCTTAGCAAGGCTCTCTAGGAAGCTCCCTCATCCCAAGTGAGACCCATGGGACACAGCATCACTCAGGGTCCATTGATGTTCTTCCTAGTGCCAGGCACCTACTTCTACTCTGTGCTCCTACATCCCTCTCCCCCTGAGGTCCCTTCTGTATTGCGCGACAGTGCTGCTGAAAATGGTTTTGCCTTCCTGGACCCCGTCACCCTGAGTTTGCATGCACTTCCTCTGCTAGTCAACCGGCCAGTCACACTGTAAGTGGGTTTCATCTGGATGTCTTCCAACTGTCACCTCCTAGGGCACTTTAGTAAGTGTACACCACAGAGCCTAAAACAACCTTGATGGGATGCTGGAAAAGAATGGGGCTGACTGGCAGATGGAAGTGTGGAGGGGCACAGTCTCATAGCAAATGCCCTGGTAAGGAACTGTGTTTAGCCATCTAGATGTCACATAAGCACCTGTAGACACAGGTTATACACGGACTCGGTCAAGTTCCTTGTACCCATCCACCTCGAGGCACAGATGCACACACCATCATGGTACTGGCGTGACTAGAATGTATGGAAACACGAACAGAGCCAGGGACAGCACAGGTGCCTGATGTGCCAGGACCCGTGCATGGCTCCAGCAGGTCACATGACACCTCAGAACTGGACCCTCTTCACTCTCGACGCTTCCTGCCAGGGCGTGCCATTACAGAGGTGAGCTGAGGACAGCTGTGTCAGGAGGAAAGGCAGCTGACCATGTCCTCAAGGACTTCTTGACTGCTGCGCTACTCAAAACATAAGGGATCCAATCCCTGGGTCACGGAGCCGATGGGAGGGAGGCGGAAGCATGTCTGGAGCAGAGGGGAGAGAAGGGGAGTAGCGGGTGGGGAAATGTTCTCATAACTGGAGCCGACACAGTTCAAATGAAAAGGAATTGTCTTGGCCCCAGAACAGGAAGGAAAGCAAAACCATAATCCAGATGTGGGAGGCGTGGAAGCTCGCCTGTAATTTGTATTAAGGAAGAACCGCCTGGTACAATGTGAGGAATGCCGAGGGAACACGGACAACTCTGGGCTGGCAGGTAGCCCACTATCAGCCCGTGCCCTGTGTCTGCCTTGTGTGTTCTACCTGGTAGGTGGTGGGCACGGCACTCCATCAGAGGGGCTGGCCTTGTAAGGAAGGCACTACAGAGACAGAAAACATCACAACTAATTAGAAACATTGGGGGCGTACTTTAATTCTAGATTTCAGACAGTTGGTCCACTCAGAGCTTAGCCCTCTTGAGGACCAAGAAGGGGACATCTTCTCCTCACAAGGGCATGGTGTCATGGGTCTGGTGGTTGCATAGGGTTTTCTGGCAGGTTCCTTGCTGGTCCTCTGATGTCATCCCCATCTCCTAGTCAGACCCTGGGAGACTCCTGCTCCATCCTTCTTTACTAAAGGATCACTGTGGTGGTCGCTACCTGCAAGGACTCAGGAGGTCCCTTGAGGCAGGGTCTTAGAGAGATTTGGAGGTACAGTTTCCTTTCTCTTACCCCCTCCCCCATCAAATTCAGTGTCTAGCTTCCATTGTTGGGTGTGGTTTTATTATCCAAATTCAGGTAGGTACATGACATGCTGACCTCATTTCCTTTTATGTATTTGTCCATATTTCAATTTTTTTTTTTTTTTTTTTTTTTTTTTTTTTTTTTTTGCTGCTTAGAATCTCAGAGATTGCTATGTAAGTCAACCTGTGCTGATGCCCATGGCATTTCAGCAGAGGAGAAAATCCTCATGTCTAGTGGAGTCTCAGTGGAGCTAGCCCAACACTCCACCCTTGTTTCTTCTCCCTCCTCCTCCCCTTCTCTAAGAGTCCTGTATCCTTCCCATGATGGGAGTTTTGAGTGGAGTTGCTGCAGCGATGAGAACATCAAGGATGCTTTCGTAAGTGGCCTTTCTGACCTCCCACTCCACTCCTCCTCATCCGGCATTCAGGCTGCGGAAGACATTACAATGCTTCCTTAGCCTTCTGAACATGCCCCACGAAGTCTGTATGAGGAGAAGACACTTCTATCCTTCTGGGAATCCCAGAGCCCTGTCCTTGAATGAACCTTGACCATGGCATTCCTCAGTCTGCCCAGACCAGGCCTGACACTGTGCTGCAGCGAGAGGAATAAACCACTAGAAAGCCACCGTGGGGGTCCATCAGCAAGCCGCCAATGTAGCCCCACCGGCAGGCTGAGCAGTGTGAACCGGCAGCTATTAGCTGGATGCCATTGCTAGGATAGAAAACCCAGCTGCGAGAAGGCACCTCTGCTCCAGAGTGTCCATTCTGTAATAAGGCTGGGAGCACCTCTGTAGTGGGACCCGTCTTTACCCCAAGAGTGACGCGTGTTTAATCATGGCTGGATTGCCATGCCCGAAACAAAGCCATCCGACATGGTACAGATGGGAGGAGAGTGGCGTTTGGCTGAAGAGCCTCATCTGAAGTCCCCTCAGAGCTCCCTTCCAACACGGACCCTGCCAGGAGTTAGATGAGATCCAATTTTCTCCTCAGATTGCCAAGGCTCCTGGCAGCTTCAGCTACGTGGCTTTTCTTGTGCTTCTTGGAGCTAGAAGGGGCTCCTGAAGTCATCTTAGCCTCATCCTGTAGGTGGCAAGCAGTTTCCTTCCCACAGCTACAAGTGGCTAAGTGGAGACTTGGGCCACAGCCTAGGCTGCGGCATAACACCCTTTCCACACAGGGGCAGAAGCTGGGCTCCAGCCGTGCAAAATCTCTGTCCTTGTCATTGTATCCACTCGCCTTTATACCCTACATGTCAGATATTTCCATTACAATTCATAACAGTAGC
Source organism: Peromyscus leucopus (assembly GCF_004664715.2). Lineage (NCBI taxonomy): Eukaryota > Metazoa > Chordata > Mammalia > Rodentia > Cricetidae > Peromyscus > Peromyscus leucopus. The sequence continues at coordinate 146,268,270 of NC_051063.1, read as the reverse complement.
GAAATTACAGTCATGAAGTAGCAATGAAATTAATTTTATGGTTGGGGGCCACCACACCACGAGGAGGCACATTAAAGGGTCACAGCATTAGAAAGGTTGAGAATCACTGAGGTCACCCTCCTATGCGGTTAGGTTTCTAGAATCTTTGGAATATCTTTAAAAATGGATGGACCCTTTCTTCCAACTGAAATCTTTGTGCATCGAATGCCTACTACTGGTGAAAAATTCCAAACCAAATACCCAAGGATACTTGCACATGCTAAGACCCCAGGGATCCTGCCACCAGCCTGGTCATTGGCATACTCTGGATAAGGACCCTCTCAGCCTTTTCTATTTGGTACATACAGGGCATATTCACACTGGCATGCAGCTGGTGACTTAATCATTTGTCAGAAAGTCCCAGTTGAAGGACCCAGAGTTCTGGGAGAGCTGTGGAATCATATAGTTTGTTTCTGACACCCCAGCCGGACATAGAAGTTGCCAGGGACCAGCACATGAATCTAAGCGTGGCCTCTTGGGAGAAATACCAGTAAGTGGGTGGGTATAAATTACGGAACTTGCTGGGTGGTGGTGGCGCACGCCTTTAATCCCTGCACTTGGGAGGCAGAGGCAGGCGGATCTCTGTTAGTTCGAGGCCAGCCTGGGCTACAAAGTGAGATCCAGGAAAGGTGCAAAGCTACACAGAGAAACTCTGTCTCGGAAAAAAAAAAAAAAAAAATGAGGGAGCTTGACATTTCCTTCAAGTCACTGGACGCATTGAGCTCCAAGACTCCTCCTCATTCCACACAGCCACACTCCTGAGGTTCTGAGAAGGGGCTTGTGTCAGGCAGACCTCTGTGATTCTGAGACTCATACTTAACTTATTAAGGATGAAAGGAGATGAAAAGGGACTGGGTTGGTAGTTTTGAACCAAGTTGGGAAGTGTTAAGGTCCCTGGTGAGGCCAGGGCTGGGGGGCAAGGCAGGGAGCTGTGATAAGAAGCAGAGGGCCCTGTGGTCTTGGGACATGTGACCTTGAGGGCTTGAACTTGCACCTGTGCCTTAGTGGGACTTCCTCGGCTTACCACGAATGAATTGTTGATGAGAACAAGGAGGGGACATCACAGTGGTCTTCAGAAGTCACACCTCACTTGCTCCCAGTGTCTCCACATCCAGGATGTGACTAATCCAGCAAGCTGTGGGGCAGCTTCAGGTGAGAAAGAAAGAGGCACCTGAGTTCCCGGGGGCTGCCTGCTGCACACGGTCCAGCTGATGAAGCAGAGCAAGCTCCCCTGAATGCCTGTCCTCGCCAATCCCCACTGGATGGCCCCTTCTCTTGGACAGTTGTCACCTTGAACTTATCTGTCCCATGTCCAGTTCAGAATCTGGCAAAGGAGCTTCAGGGAGCCCTGTCTTCGGTGCTGTTCAGACTGTAGAAACACTGTCAAACTTCATCTGTGACTTTGCTCTTCAGTGTGGTCTGAGGATTGGCACCACCCCAGCACCTTGGAGAGTGCTAGGAACTCGGGCCCCCAGGTGATTCATGTGCACGTGGAAAAGATGGTTAAAGCATGCTAAAGGGGTAGCCTTTTCTACTTGGGTCATCTCAGGGTATATTCACTTCTAGCTGCATGCTAGAGCTACAAGAATTTGTATGGCCAAGTATCACTTAATGACAGTGACGCATTCTGAGAAAGGCATCATTTTACATCATTGTGTGGCTGTCATGGAGTGTGTTGACGCATATCCCATGCCCAGATATTACAGGGCAGTCACCCTACATGGTTTCTTCATACAATGCTGCCACATCACATGACAAGCAGTTTTAGGTGAACTTTATTTTGTTGATAAACTGCCTACTAAGATAACAAATATAGTATAGCACATGCAAAAATGAGTAACATAGTTATCAAGTGTGTATCTTTGGACAGGCTTGCTCACACCACCAGCAGGAGAGTGAAGCCTTGCACAATGAAGTTCGATGGCTACAGTATCACTAGGTTCTTGTGAGGCCACCTATAATCAATCATCTATGGCCACTGTTGTCTATGTGGGCTGTCACGGAATGCCATTATATAGCACAGGATTGTAACTTGAGGAAAGACCACCTCCTTTTTTTTTCTACTAGTAGTGGAGTTTGTTTGTTTTGTTTTTATTTGTGTATGCATGTGTGTCCATGTGAATATTTACCATGTATGTGATTGTGCCCACGGAGACCAGAGGAGGGTTTCAGATCCTCTGGAGCTGGAATTTCAGGTGGCTGTGAGCCACTAGACATTGGCATTGGGAACAAAGTTCCGGTCCTCTGGAAGAGCAGGAAGCACTCTTGACAGTTAGGCTATGTCTCCATGGAGTCTCAAGAGAGCTGTGGGAATTACATTCTTGCCCTCTGCTGGGATATTCCTTGGTTCCAGAGATGTCAAAGGCTTACAGAGTTTGCTGCTGGGTTCCCATGGCTTCTCCCTGAAGCTTGGAGATCATATCTTAATAAATGTGGCTGAAATAACCATCATTACTTATATCTGTTAAAGTCCCCACTTGGTCTAAACATCTAGCTTGATATATTATAAAATCTACTATATATGTATCTTATCTATATCTATACACATGCATATATATACACACACGTACGTACAGACATACACACATACACACACAAATATATATAAACTCTGATGTTGAACTCTTGGATATTGACAGAGCAGTCTGGAAACATGCGTGTTCAGTCAGACTTTGGGTCGCCTGTGAAATGGGGATTTTCCGTGTAGAAAATAGAAGGAAACAGGATTGTCTGCAACAAGGAATGAAATGTGAGACATGTCCTCAGAGTCCCCAGAGCAGTGACATTTGGCTACAGTATCTTGGCCAGGGCTGGAAACACCAGCATTGCTGTCCTGTTCTCTGGTCACATTCAGTTATTTTTGGTTTGAAGGCAGAAGCTGAAGCCTGGGCCATGGTATTTTTCCTAGAAAGTGGCATCTCCCCATTCCTGCTGCCAATGGCTCATATGTACAAAGCCATTCCCATGGTCCTTCCTGTTAGTAAATATCTACAGAGGGCAAGTAGGCTCCTCTGATTGTCCTAGGACATCACTTTCTCTTCTCAGGTGTGACACATGCTTACCTGTGGTACCAAATCCCAGTGTAACCTCCAGATGCTGTGTGGAAATGTCTAGAATCTGAGGATTGACAGTCTCAGCCCAGACATTCAGGCCCCTAACTACTCCTGCCTATGAAATAATTTGAATCATCTTTCCTGAGAAGCTGGGCTGCCCTTTGGGGATTGAGCCTATAATTGCCTAATATTCACTTTCAGGGGGCCTTATGCCTACAGCATGTCACACAAAGGTGACATTTCCTATGCATGGGAGCTCAGGAAGGATAGCTCAAAGGGCCAGTTACCAAAATGGAAAGATCACTCAGGAGTCCAGGCCTGGGCCCAGCCCAAGGCAGTCATGTTTTCACACTTGGGAACTTCAAAGGGCTGGAAAGGCAAAGGACGCACTGTGCTTTGAAGAGCTATCCCATGGCTGGGTTTCCTTCTGTGATTGAATGCATAGTGCCTTGTAGAACCCGTCTTTACCTCCAGGCATGCCATCATGGCCTTGACTGCCCAGCAAGTCTTACCTGGTTCCCGTGCAGCCTCAGGTTGCCGGATATACCACTGCCATTTGCAACTAAGTACTGGATAAATAGGTCAAACAGTGGTTTCCCATGATTCAGATTCTTGGCCAACATTAAAAGACCACCAAGAAAAGTAATGAAATATAGTAATGTCTGATTGTGGTTCATTTTCATCCAAATACTTTCAAGACAGTAGCATTGACATTTTATAGAAAAGAAAATGAAGTCCAAGGACCTCTGGTAGGAAACACAGTGTTCAAAATCGTTGTGAGTACTAAAGACCATGTGCTAATCATATGCCTTACAGCTTGACAGGGGGCATTTAGGGTAAGTCCCAGATCAACTAGAGAAAAAAAGTGTGGCTTACTGTATGCTTGAACAGGATCCATTCATGCCAGCACACATGTCTGTGTCTCTTTTGCTGTTCTCCACAGACAGACATTACTAATCAATCCCGGGACCTTTTCCACTGAGTCCCAGTTCGTAGACTCATTAACTCTAGAGGCAGCCACTGCCAATATATTTGGGTGAGAAACTGATTGCTGTCTTGTATGTGAGGGCTATGCTAAGACAGTGCATTCTTAGGCTACATTGACACAGCCTTCTCTCCAGCAGTGAAGGAAGTGGTTGCTCTGCTATGCCCTCTGAAAGTTAAGCAGGACTTGGAAGCCTGCATCAGTGTGAGAGGTCTGTTGTAAGGGCTATAGCTGGACATGCAGTGAGGGGACATGAGGGAGAAAAGAGCCCGAAGAAGTCAGTGTTGGAGAGCTGCAGGGACACAGGCACTTGAGGGCATACTAGAGTCTGCCAGGACTCTCTCCACCTCGCTTTATGAGAGAGAATCCCTCCCTGAACCTGGAGCTCACTGATCCACTGAGACTGGTCAGCAAGTCCCAGGGATCCCTGTCTCCACTTCCTCTGCAAGATTGCAGTTGCTCGGGCACCGTAACACCTGGCTTTCGATGTGTGAGCTGAAGATGCAGATCTGGGTCCTCGTGTTTGTGTGGCAACCACTCGACTGCCTCAGCCTTCTTCCTAGGTCTTCACTTTGCTTTGTATAGTCGGACAAAAGTTATAACATCACCTGAACCAATGAACACACACACACCACGTATGTATGCGTATGGATGAGAATAACGCAGTTTTGTCTATAAGAGGAGGAGGGTAGAGCTAGGCTTGTAGCTTGCTAGAGATACACTTTCCTAATGTGCGCAGAGGCCTGGGCTCCATCCCGAGCATGACAGAAGGTTGGGAGAGGGAGAGAAGCGAGAATAAAACAGTTACTAAATTGAAGTAACAGTACTCACTCAGAGTGGTAAAATGAAAATATAATTCACGGGATTGTAGATGTAACCAACCGTCTTATTAAAATAAGAAACACAGAACCAATGTAAAAGAGAAAGCAGAGAGGTCAGAGCTCAGAGCTAAAATCTTACCTCCTGCAGTGCTCCTACCTCCCCGAAAGAGAGCTACTTCCTGTGTGTCTATCTTTAAATAGTCTTTCTGTTTTGCCTTCTCATTGGTTGTAAACCCAAACACATGACTGCCTCATCACTGCCTGTAAGTACAGCCCTCCAGGTCTTAAAGGCGTATGTCTCCAATGCTGACTGTATCCCTGAACACACAGAGATCTACCTAGCTCTTCTACCAAGTGCTGGGATTAAAGGCGTGCACCACCACCACCACCACCACCACCACGCTCTTGCTATGGCTCTAATAGCTCTGACCCCTGGGGAACTTTATTTATTAACATACAATGAAAATCACATTTCAGTACGAATAAAATACCACACAGGACAGCAAGAAAAAAGGAATCAAAACCACACGCCTATAGTCACTTCTTGTTTCAGACGGCATACAGAATATTAACATTTTTAAATCCATTCTGCCCATGCATGTCCTTTAGCTAGTGCCTTTAATCCCAGCACTGGGGAGGCAGAGGCAGGCAGATCTCTGTGAGTTTGAAGCCAGCCTGGTCTACAGAGTGAGTTCCAGGATAGGCTCCAAAGCTACACAGAGAAACCCTGTCTGGGAAAACAACAAACAAAACAACAAACAAACAAAAAGTGACAAGACCTAGGAGGCCTTTCCAAGGCTGTGTGTGCAGTGAACAGTTGCTGGGAGAGAAGAGACTGTCTTCATTGCTTGGAGTTATGCAGGGAACCCCAGGGAAGCAGCAGTTATCACTCATGCTGGGTGGTCTTTCCGAGATGCAGCTGCCTTTGAGTTCCGCGAATCTCCAAACAAACCCTCACCCAAGCTGCTGTAAGTCCCCCCAAAACAAACAAACAAACAAACAAACAAACAAACAAACAAATGCTATTGGTTGACTCAGCTAGACTTGAATCATTTCTTTGCTCTGCCATTGGTGGTCCATGTAGGGTAAAGAAATATATGTTTCTATCTTTCCAGAAAAAAAAATCAGAGAACCCAATCCTAACCCCAAATCCCTTTAATTATTTTGTTGTTGTTGTTTTTAGTGAAATTCAAGTGAGTAACTCAGCAGTTCTTACAATCAGAACATAGTGAGGAAGGGTAGTAGGGCAGTGCCACACGCCTTTGTTTTCTGTGGGTGAATCCATGTGTCTAGAGGGGCAGAACGCCTCACAGACAGTCACTGCCGCTGCCAGCACAGCAGCTCTGCGCTGAGGGGTTCAGCTGGTGGTGGTTGGCACCGCATGAAGTGGAGGGCCATGTGCTGGGCAATGGGCAGTGCTGGGCAATGGGCAGTGCTGGGCAATGGGCAGTGCTGGGCAATGGGCAGTGCTGTGTGGTCAGAGCAGTGAAGTCATGTGACACAGCAGGGTACCTACTGCCGGAAACATCTCCAATGTGTTACCTGTTGGGCTTTTAAATTTCATTTTGGTTGCCTTGTGTTCAGAAAACTGTTACTGTGGCTACATTTCACACCCTGCCCCCTGGTCTGTTCTATGGCACCACATGGGATCCCAACCACAGTTTAAGAAGTTCCTACGTCTAAAAGAAACCAACCTAAGGGCCTCGGGTGTCAAAATTAATTGTTCGTTTCAAGTCCTATGGAACTTTCGGCCAGATAAACTTTACCCTGGGTCATACAACAAGCCAGAGCAAGGGTTAGTGGTTGGGGCCATGTAAAATGTATTCTCTGAGGTAATGGAACCAAATCACTTATCAATAATAAAGACAACAGAAAAGTCTTTGACACTTAGAAATATGTTAAACTAAAACTTGATTGAAGTCAAAGCAGAATTGGGCCTGAGAAGATAACTTGGTAAGTAAGGTTTTTTGCCTTGCAAGCATACGCCCCTGAGTTGGATCCATACAGCCCACATTAGAAAAAGGCCAGGCATGGTGACCAGCTCTGTGGTCCCAGTGCCCAGGATGTGGAGACAGGCAGATCTCTGGAGCATTCTGGCATGCCTTAGTCTAGCCCACTTGGGGAGCTCCAGCCAGTAAGAGACCTTGTCTTAAACAAACAAAGAAACAAACAAATAAATCAAATAAAAATGAATAAATATTTAAGATGGCAGATAATACCTGAAGAATAATATGCAAGATTATCTTGTTCTCTGGTCTCCATATCACATACGCGCACGTGCGCACACACACACACACACACACACACACACACACACACACACACACACAAAAAAAAAAAAAAAAAAAAAAACCAGAACAGAATGGAAATGAATGCACCATTCATGAGCATGTGTGGGGTGCAGCTAGAACAGACCTAGAGAGGAGTTTACAGCCCTAGGTGCCGAATTGGAAAAATGAAGGAATTCACCCATCAGTATTCCAAGTTCTTACTGCAAGAAACCAGCAGGACAGAAACATGCAAAGTAAGCAACAATACAGAGCAGAAATCAGTGATGTTGAAAATAGGAAAAGAATAGAGGAAATCAATGAAAAAAATTGTTCTCCAAAATAAATCAGCAAAACTGCTAAATCAGCAGGAAGATTGACAAGATAAAGAGAGGAGACTCATCAACATCAGGCGTGACCTGGGATATCGCAGCTCCTACAGCCTTTAAAAGGGTCTTAACAGGACAACTGAAGAAATGGAGAACTTTCCTGAAAGCACCAAACTAATAAAACCCAGTAAGATGAAACAGATGCTCTAAATGGACGTGTGTCTACTAAAGAAATAGAAATTTTAGATAGTACACTAAGACCCTTGCTGCTGCCCATGCGTGCATGGGAACAGGGCCGTCCACAGAAGCATGGGAACCTACCAGTGTTCTCAGTGAAGAATTAGTCTCCCTCCCCCAGCAACTCTCCATCGCCAAGGGCTCCTCAGTGTGGGGTGGGGCCCGGAGAGCAGCCGCCTCATCTATGCTGGGATTTTGACTGGTTAGGTCTTGTGTCTGTCTTGTGCAGGTCACCAAGCTGATGTGAGTTGGTGAGTGTGATGGCCATGTCATGTCCAGAGGACAGCACATCCCAGCATGCTCCCTAGTCCTCTGTCTCTTTACATGCTTCCTCTTCCAAGATGTTCCCTGAGCCCTGGTGTGTGTGTGTGGCGGGAGTGGGAGGGTGTTAATACAGGAGTCCCATTTAAGGCTGAGCACTCAGTCCCCAATTCTCAGTGCTGTGCTCAGGAGTCTCTATACTGACTACAGCCCACTGGAAAAAATCAAATACATGTAGTTGTGAGTGTGATACAATAGGGGTATATGGGGCTGGGGAAGGAGATATAGTGTGTAGACTTGATAATTTTTCATTGTGTGTGCGTCTGTATCTTTCTCAAAAAATAATTTAAAAATTTTTTGAATTTGTAGTTGGAAGTTATAGATGTGTTTAACATGATCTAAACAGTATACAATAAATACATCAAAATATCCAGTTACATCATTAATATGTGCATTTTAAATTTCAACTTATTTTTAATTTTTTCTTTTTTTTCTTTATTATTAAGACATTTCTGTTCATTTTACATACCAACCACAGATCCCCCTCTCCTCCTTCCTCCTGACCCCAGCCTTCCCTCACAACCCATCCCTCATTCGTACCTCCTCCAAAGCAAGGCCTTCTGTGGGGAGTCAGCAGAGCCTGATACATTCAGTTGATGCATGTCCAAGACCCTCCCCCTGAACCAAGGCTGTAAGGTATCCCACCATAGGCACTGGGCTCCAAAAAGCTGGCTCATGCACCAGGGATGGATCCTGATCCCACTGCCTGGGGCCCCTTAAAGAGGTCAAGCTACACAACTGTCTCGCCTATCCAGAGGGCCTAGTCCAGTCCCATGGAGGCTCCACAGCTGTTGGTCCACAGTTCATTAGTTCCCACCCGTTTGGTTTGGTTGTCTCTGTACATTTCCCCATCATGATCTTGATGCCCCTTGCTCATAGAATCCTTCTTCTCTCTCTTCGCCTAGACTCCTGGAGCTCGGCCTGGTGCTTGGCTGTGGGTCTCTGCATCTGCTTCCATCAGTTACTGGATGGAGGCTCTATGATGACAGTTAGAATATTCACTAATCTGATTACCAGAGTAGGCCAGTTCAGGCACCCTCTCCCATGTTGCTAGTAGTCTAAGGTGGGGTCATCCTTGTGGATTCCTGGGACCTTCCCTAGCACCCTGTTTCTCCCTGTTCCCATGATGTCTCCCTCTATCATGGTATCTTTCTCCTTGTTCTCCCACTCTGTCCCTTTTCCAGCTCAACCATCCTGTTCTCATATGTTCTCATCCCCCATCCCCTACCCTCCATTGCCCTCTTAACCCCCTGTTTGCTCATGGAGATCTCATCTATTTCCCCTTGCCAGGGTGATCCATGCATCCCTGTTAGAGTCCTCCTTGTTACCTAGCTTCTCTGGAGCTGTGAGTTGCAGTCTGAATATCCTTTGCTTTACATCTAGTATCCACTTATGAGTGAGTACATACCATATTTATCCTTCTGAGTCTGGGTTACCTCACTCAGGATATTTTCTAGTTCCATCCATTTGCCTGCAAACCTCATGATGTCATTGTTTTTTACACTGAGTAGTACTCCATTGTGTACATGTGCCACATTTTCTTTATCCATTCTTCAGTTGAATTTTGAATTTGTAGTTGGAAATTATAGATGTTATAGACGTGTTTAACATGATCTAAACAGTACACAATGAATACATCAAAATATCCAGTTACCTCATTAATATGTGCATTTTAAATTTGAACCTATTTTTTAATTTATTTTGTGCATGTGAGTGCGCATGGGCAGGCATGTGGCACAGTGCCCATGGAGGAGGGCAGATGACAAGGTTCAGGAGAGTCTTGCCCTTTGCTTGGCTGAGGTGGAATCCCTCTTAGTCTTCTCTTGCTGTACAGCTTCTTCCAGGCCAGGCATCCTGTGAGCTTTTGGTTGATTCTCCTGAAGTCTCCATCTTCCATCTCAGGGTAGGAGTGCTGGGATCACAGGTGCATGCCACAACACCCCGCTCTTTCTGTGGAGTTCAAGGGTCAGATCCGGGTCATGAAGTTGGAGCGACTAATGTTTTATGCACTGAGCCATCTCTCTGGCCCCTGTAGTTTTTATGTATCAGTTTAAAAACTCGAAAAACATAAGCTAAAGCCACGGAGACATCTCCAGGCCAAGATTTCACTGAAGAATTTTACCAAATACTCAAAGGGAAATTATCAATTTTATATATTATGTTATAGTAAACAGAAAATGAAAAACATTTCCCAATTAAGTGTAAGAAACTGATATTGCTCTGATACTAAAATATGAAAAAATATAGCTTAATATCTCTCAAGAGAATTTTAGAAAATCAAATCTAATTTTTTTTGTGTGTGTGTGTACACGTGTGTGTGTGTTTGTGTGTGTGTATGAGAGAGTGAATGAATGAATGAAGAATGAACAAAAATGCAAAGTCATGACCAAGGGGATTTATTTAAGGTACACAAGGTTTCAGTTCATCAATTTGTATACTATGTCAATAGCCTAACGAAGGAAAATCGTATCATTTGATGTAGAAAATTCATTTGTTGGCTGGGCGGTGGTGGTGCACGCCTTTAATCCCAGCACTTGAGAGGCAGAGCCAGGTGGATCTCTGTGAGTTTGAGGCCAGCCTGGACTACAAAGTGAGTTCCAGGAAAGGCACAAAGCTACACAGAGAAACCGTGTCTGAAAAAACCAAAAAAAAGAAAATACATTTGTCATTATATCTAACTTCTATTGTCTTCTGTTCATGATAACAACCTACATCATTTTGGAACATGGGGGATAGTCCTCTGCTCTCCAAGAATATCAACAAAACAACCACAGTGAATACACTGAGCAGCAAAGACTTAACCTTTCTAAGTTAAAAAGAACTATACATCTAATGAGACGTATACAGGATTTGTCTGGTGAAAGTCACGTGCTGATCAGTAGACCAGAGAAGGCTTGCTGTGTTCTGGGACTGAAGACTTAAGATAGAGGCGATGCCAGTTCTCCCTGAGTTGATCTGTAGGTTCAATGCCATTCTTAGCAAAACGTTAGCACCGTTTTTAGCGGACATAAAGAAAGTGATTCTGAAACTCTCAAGGAACACGATGGCCCCTAGAGTAACCAAAACCATTTGAGGACATGACGACTAGCGGGGACATGTCACACTCCTGGTTCTGACACTCTCTCGGTAGCTGAGGTATTCTCTTGACGAAAGAGAAATGTAGTTCAGTGAGTACCAGGGAACCCAGAATTAGACTCACACAAATATACTTGGTTTCTAACATGAATACAAAAGTGACTTAGTGCAGGTTAGTGAGTGAATGGCTTTTTCATTTAAAAACAATGCTGCAGAATTCGGACATTCATTGATGAAGAAAAAAGAACCTTGACATAAATGCTATACTTTCTCCCCAAACTTAGCTCAGAATGAATCATGACCTTCAGTGCAAAATACTAAACTTCCAGAAAAATACATCAGGGAGGAAAGTCTGGAAGCTGCGGCTGGGCGAAGCGTTCTTGGGTTTTCACAGAACACCATCCAAGCCAAAGAAAGTGCTGGAAGCACCCGTGTTGAAAGCCTTGCTGCGTGAGGCTCTTTAACAGTATTAAAGACGTTACAGGACTGTTTACACATTTCAGTAAAAATAAGTGACAGTAAACTGCAAACAGTCCTGAGAACGTGGTGAAAAGGCGCCAACAGGCATTTCACAGAAGAGGACAGGGATGTGTGGACAGAGAGGAAGCGCTTGGATGGTTGGAGCGTCATTAGTGGGCAATGCAGACTCAATCCACGATGTGTTATCACCACACATTACTGGATGGCTATAGTCAGAAGAGTGACTCGGAGTGCTGGCCAGGCTGCAGAAACTCGAGTCACCCCTACATAACTGATGAGGATGTAAAAGAATAGAGCTACTCTACAAAACAGTTTGGAGATGTCTCTCAAAACAAAAACTGCCCAAGCTCTTGGGAGGAGGAAGCAGGAAGATCAGGAGTTCAAGACTCTCTTCGACTGCATAGATAGTTCAGGGTCAGTCTGGAATACATGAGACCCCATCTCAAATCCTGGAGCTTACCAAACGGCCCAGTGGTTACAGTCCTGTGCATCACCCCAGAGAACTGATGATTCCGTCACCTAGAATCTTGCATGTGTATGTTAAAGCAGGTGTCTTCATAATTGCCCCTAAACTAAAACTACCTAATCCTCCAATGGGTAAACAGTTAAACTGTGGTTCATCCATTTCCTGGACTACTACCTACCAATTAAAAGTGCATGAATTCTAGATACACACAGAAATGTAAATGAACCTCAAATTATTCTGAATTTTTTTTTTAAAAAGCTCCTTTTCAGAGGAATAGACAGTACATGGTTCCATTCACATCACAGCTGTGAACTAGCGTAATTATAGAGATGAAGAGAGATTGATGGTTGTTAGGGTTTAAGGGATAAGTGTAGGTAAGCCCATAAAGGGGAAGTCTGTTGGTGATGGTACACTTAAGCTTTTCAACTGTGGTGGTAATTATACAGGGATGCGTGTGTTCAAATTGTATTCAGCTCGAGCCAGGCACCCAACAGAGTGCACAGCTTCCTGAAAAACCAGAACAGGTTCTGTGGGATGTGGTATTTCAAATTTCTGATCTTCATTATACTGTGTCTATGCAAGATGTTGTCACCGGAGAAGGCCGAGTCAGAGATGCATAGATCCTGCATGTGTTTTTATCTGCAACTTTTGTCATGTTTATGACTACTTTAAATTTAAGAATTTTTCTTTAAAAAGCAAATTGCCTTGAGAGACTTTCCAGGCCACACCTCAGACTGACTAGGAACTTTCACAGGTACGAGGGGGTGGGCACCTGTGTTTTTCAAAGTTCATTAGGTGACTCTCACGTGCAGCCACATTTGTGAATCTGTGCTTAGTGGTGTGAGTGGCTGTCATGATCATTGTCATCCTGCCCTCGCAGTGACAGCAAGACCTCCAGAGCCCTTGCTCTGTGCCCCTCCCTCATCATATCTACCCATCAGGAGTAATCGCCATTCTCCATTCGCAGCCATGGTCTGGACTTCTTCCAATGGGGACCAGTTGGCCCCAGATGAATGATTCTGGAAGTGGCACTTAGTTCACTTTGGAAGGACGCCTGGATTGGCACGTGGTCCTGGTTCATCAAGGAGCTCAGAGCCTCCTTGACTTTTCCCCATAGCAGAAGGGAATGGAGACTTGAAGGTGGAGAGGAGGCTGCGTTCATACATCTTAACAGGGTGCTCCCTTTGCAGGAGCAAAGTGGAGCATTGGAAAGCAGTGGACATTGGAAAGCCTTTCTAGTTGTGGTCTTTTAGGTTTTGGATTCCTCTCTCTCCTCCCTGAAGTGCATTCTAGATGTAGCTATGTGTGCTGTAGTTATGGTACCACAAGACCATTTGGAACCCAGAGCATGTCCTTCAGGAGAGACAGAAACAGGAACATGAGCCCAAGGCCTGCATGACTCAGCCAGCCATTGACACCTATCCATAGCTAGTAGGAAATGCCTTGCTCGATGCCTTGCTAGACACACTGAAGTGTGAGCCCTTCTCAAAGAATGGTTCACTCTGGCTGTGTGTGACCTCCTCTTCTGTTTTCTGCATAAACCAATTTCTGTCCACTTCCACCATGAGTTGAAGAGGCTGGAACCCCAACGGAGGAGTCCTCCCTCTCTTAGACTTCTCGGCTTTCAGAACAATGAGCCCAAGTAAACCTCTGCTCTTTGTAAGTCAGCCAGCCTCAGGATTCTGTTATAAGAAAGCCAAGACATGGAGGTTGACTCAAGAAGGAGGCCCATCCTCGTGTGAATCTGGTGATTTTGTTTGGCCTCCTGGTCTGGCAGCAGGTTCTACAGAATGAATCCCAAGTCAGGCCAAAGTCTGACAGGTGGTTGTGTTATCTTTCTGGATATCTAGGTCAATCTGTTCCATAACTTGATGCATCCTGAAAAAGAAAAAGCTTTGTCTGCCAAAAAGGGCTGTTTATATGCCCGTGACATTGCCGGGAGCAAATGTGCCGTAGGAGTGGAGGGTAAAGGACATGGGGGGAGGAGCAAAGGAAATCTCCCCTGCAACGCCGCGTGTTCCAGAGGCACCATTCACACAGACAGGTGTCACGGACAAGCTGAAGTCAGCAATGATGGGACATGAAGACAAGCCTGAGGCCACTGATTCCACAGGACCCAGAACCAAGTGACAAAGGCAACAAACATTCAGAGGTGACCAAGTCTCCTGATGTCCCTCCTGAGGTTAGACTCTGCATCACACATTCTCTCACTGGTCCCCACCAGTCAGTCACCGGTCTGTGCTCAGTTTCCTTTAGTGGTTGAAGCATTGGTTCCATATCCGTGGAGAATTAACCCTTCTCGTGATAATCTCAAAATGGAGAGGAGGTAGTGTTTGTTGACATGTGGTCCCTTCCCTCCCTTTAGTCAGTGAAACCTCGCTGAAATTTTTCCTGGGGTGGAAGGAAAACCTTTTGGCCTCATGAGTGAAGAGGGGTGGCCCGAGATAAAGGCAGGAGGCCTTTTCTTCAGAGCAGTGAGTCTCTGCCCTGCCAGAGCTGTCAGGTTTGGTCATTCAAGTTGACAGACATTTAAATCAAGGCGAGCGTTAAAGTTGTTTTGGAAGAAGAAAAAGGACAGAGATGGTGCAGCAGCCTTGGACTGTGAGTCCCACTCCACCGCACTAGTGGAGCTGAGTCCCGTGGGGGCTGGGTGAGTCCCGTGGGGGCTGGGTGAGTCCCGTGGGGGCTGTGTGAGTCCCGTGGGGGCTGGGTGAGTCCCGTGGGGGCTGGGTGAGTCCCGTGGGGGCTGGGTGAGTCCCGAAGGGGCTGGGTGAGTCCCGAGGGGGCTGGGTGAGTCCCGAGGGGGCTGGGTGAGTCCCGAGGGGGCTGGGTGAGTCCTGTGGGGGCTGGGTGAGTCCCGAGGGGGCTGGGTGAGTCCCATGGGGGCTGGGTGAGTCCCGTGGGGCCTGGGTGAGTCCCGTGGGGGCTGGGTGAGTCCCGTGGGGGCTGGGTGCCATGCAGCCACAGGGGCGGGGGACTGAACCGGCAGAGGTGCCGCAACAGGGGCACCATCTTCTGTTTCAGTCCTGGGAGTGGCTTATTTGGGGAGCTATGAGGCCTCCTCCAGGGACCTCCCTGGATCAACCCTGGGAGGCTTTTTGTCTGAAACACCTTTCCGATCTTGATGAGACCTTGTGGGCAGGGTCCCTTTCCTGTTTTAATAACCCATTATCAACTACAGAGTTGCCGCAAGTAAAAATATCAATTATCGCTTACGCAAGACCTGGCGCTACTTGAAACCGCATTCCATCTTCAGAACACCATAGTCGCTTTGAGCCAAACTTCAGAGAGGGTTTGAGGACAACTTGTGTACACAATCATTAAGTCAGTCAAAAGAATATATTTTTATCCTGTAAGTCGAATGCCAGCTAAGCAGTAGTGATTAACTGCAAGAAGTTGTAATTTATACTGGGCAAAGTGGAGAAAATTTTTAAGCTATAAAAAGTGTTGCTTAAGGCAAGAGGAAGGAATATAAAGCCCCCAACGTTTCAACTGCATAGGAATGTCAGAAACAATCTCTTGGTTTAAATTTTTTTATATTTTTTATTTTTTGTGTATGGATATTTTTACTGCATGTATATATGTGCACTCTGTGTGTGACTGGTACCTGAGGAGGTCAAAAGAAGGTACTGGATCACCTGGAACTGTAGTGACCAATGACTCACCATGAAGGTGCTGGGAATTGAACCCAGGTCCCCTGCAAGAGCAACGAAGTGCTCTTAACCACCAGGCGAAACTAGCCATTGGTTTTAGAAAAATGATGAGTCTATATTATAATGTCCAAGGGTTTTTGAGCAATGTGTAGTCACAAACTAGTATAGCCAGGAGCTGCAAACAATTTTAGTCAAGGGTCACAAAAGGCACCATGTATATGACCATGGTCCCTAAGGATATATCACAAAGGACGTAAAGCTACCGTAGTTTGTGGAGCGTGCACTCTGTGGTGGTGTTTGCATGATGGCAGAAAGGCCTGATGTTATGTCTCTCAGATTGTTCCTGGTCATGAAGCAAGCAGTGTGTGGCTGTGTTTAGTCATTAGTGCAACCATCACTTCTTAGAGATGCTCACCTCAGAGTGGAGGTGAAGAGAGATTCGGATTTTTTGAGTGTGTCCAGAATATACCAACATGACTGACTTCTCTGGTTTCACCCAAAAATTTGGTTTTCTGCTTGGAAAGAAAGATCACTCTGAGTTTTGGTTTTGATTAAGCCATCTAAAGTATACTGAAGTTTGGTTATCAACTGGTCTACACTATGGCAGTGGTCCTCAGACTTCTAGGAGTTAGAACTACCTGGGAACACGTAAGCATCCAAATGTTGAGGTCATGCCTCATGCCAATGAAGTCAGAAATTCAGACTGTAGGAGCAAGACACCAGTGTTTCTTTGGGCTTTCTAGAAGATTCCACTCTGTAGCCACATTTTAGCCAATGCTGTATAGAAACTGAACAGGGTCTTTCTTGGTCTTCTGATTCTAGAATTTGCCTTTCAGATTTTGGACCATCTCCCTGGTTGTAAGCTTCATTAGGCTGGATATAAACTGCTTTGAGCCTGTAACATACATTTGTATTGATAAATGTGCTGCTTGAGCCCCCTGAGAACCCAGCTCTGGAAGTGGGGTAACCCCCCATTTCAGACTCTCACATGTTTATGTCGTGTCCTCCAAGGCCCTTTGTCTGGGGATGGTCTAATCCCTAACTCTGTGAACAAGGACAGAGCAACCCAACAGCCCAAGAGTGAAAATGCTGTGTTCTTGTGAACAGCTAGAACAGGGGTTACTATTGTTTATTCCATGATATAAAAGTGCCTGCTGTGGGAAGGGGGATGGGAAGTTCAGCCCATGGGAAGCTTATCCATGGAGAGAGAGCTCAGTTGGTTCCTGCTCGGCTGGGTGTTTTGAGCACTCAAGTTGATAATGTTTTGCTATCTTGTCTGACTAGCTGGTTGGTTATCTATCTATCTATCTATCTATCTATCTATCTATCTATCTATCTATCATCTAGCTAACTAGATAGTTAGCTGTCTATTATCTATCATCTATCTGTCCATCTATTTATCATCTATCATCTATCTGTCCATCTATTTATCATCTATCATCTATCTGTCCATCTATTTATCATCTATCATCTATCTGTCCATCTATTTATCATCTATCTGTCCATCTATTTATCATCTATCATCTATCTATCTGTCTATCATCTCCCCCCCATTGGCCTGCTACATATTTAATAAACTCGCTCATTAAAAGCCATAAGAATCGAGAACCATGTAGAACAGAACCTTGAAGGGAGGTAACGTGTGTCCCCCTCAACCCCACTCCCCACCCCCCACCCCCACCCCTGCTTGGAACTGTGGCTTTTGACCTACATAACCTAGGTAAGTGTCTTCCCTGGAGTCTCTGGTGTGGTGACTCTAGGAAACATCTAGCTACTTCAGGAACACAGGCAAAGTGAACAGCACCCCAGGAGAGCAGAACCCTTTCAGAGAAACTCTGGGATCTAGACAGGTTGCTCTGTTTTTCATGAGTCCATGTGTGCCATCAGTTTGCCAACACCAGTTTCTCTGTGTGGTTAGCTCTGGGCCAGGCTGTCAGATGTTTCTGAACTGTTGAAAATATAAAACAGAGTGACCAATCCTGCCCTTCAGGGTGACTCCGAGAGTCATGGAGAGGGACTGTGATGGTCAGAGTTCAGGGACATTCTTTGGCCTCAAGGATTGACAGCTACTTTAAAGAGAAAAAGACCTGTAAACTACACTCAGAACGGGACTGGGCATGAACCAAAGCCCTGGACACTGGCATGCTGTGGGAACCATGAAGGGGCTGAGGTTGCTCTGTGCCCTGTGATGAGCACTTCTCGGCTCTGGAAGGGGCTGGGCGAATATATTATTCTGGTTCCCAATCCCTCCCCACCTCCCTGACAGGATGGAAAAGGTAGAGTCCAAATAATGAGTCCATAAAGACCCCCTGGGGACTGGTTTCATAAAAGGCAAGGGGGTGATAGTCATTAGGAACAGGAAGTCCCTTGTCCTTAGGATTGCTACTGCCTAGAGGTCCTGTGCCCTTTGATGTCCCCAACAGGCCTTTGAACTTTGGGAGGAGGCAGGTTCTCCCCTTCTGCGGGCCTCCTGCTGCCTGCTAATCCTCCTCTTCTCTGGCCTTTGAAGAGACAGGAAATGCTGGGGTCTGGACTCCCATGCCCATTAAAAGGCTTCACCAACCAGGGGGGCACAGAATCTGGAAGCTACTGGGGGTAAGGGGCAGGTTCCATCTTATGCCCCTTGGTAGCCTTTAGATCTCCACCACATTCTGAGTTTTTGGGAATTAACAAATTAACCAGCATCACAACCAGCCCCGTTCCCATTGGCTGAGAGATCTAGCAGTTATTATTGTGGGGGTGGGGGTTAAATCTAAGCTTCTTGGGAATCAGAGTTGCTAGATCTAGGTGGACTTGAAACTAATCAAGAATGATATAAAGCCAGTTTATCGTAATCATGCACACGAGCACACACACACACACACACACACACACACACACACACACACACACACGCACACACGCACGCATGCACACGCACACATGCATGCATGCACCTATGTGCATGCTTGTACACAAGGCCAGAGGAAGATGTCTCGTGCCCTGTTCTGTTTCTTTTCACTTTATTCTTCACTTTATTCTTGTAAGACAGAGTCTCTTACTGAACCTGTTGCTTGATGGTTTTTGTTGTTGTTGTTTCAGCTATATTGGCTAGTCAGCAAAGCCCCAGCCATCCTCCTGCCCCCCCCCGCCCCCCGCCCCGCAGGAGTTCCAGGTGCACAGCCGTCCCAGCTTTTGCAGGATGCTCTGAATTTAAACTTGGGTCCTCATGCTTATACAACAAGTACTGTGCCACTGAGCCGTCTCTCAGCCTCACCTTGATCGTTTCTTCTAAGTTAAAGTCTGCATTCCCCTGTTTTCATAATGCCCTCGGGGCACCTTAGTAGGCAGCTCGGAGGCTGTTTAACTCCTTCACTCTCAGATGAATGTACCTAAAATGAATAAAGCCACTGTCTCAGTGGTGATCCCCAACCTTAAAATTATTTTGTTGCTGCTTCCTAACTGTAATTGTCCTACTTGTATGTATTGTAATGTAAACATCTGATATGAGGGATATCTGAAATGTGACCCCTCTTGGGTCACAGGTTGAAAATGCTGCTTTAGAACGTGTGTTCCACGTGCCTAGCATTTCAGGGTTGTGTGTTTCTAGTAGAAAGCATTTGACAGGTCCATAGTGGATGACTAGCTAGGTATGGCTACTTAGTCCTGTCTAGTCAGGGATGAGGAAACTGAGGTACAGGGGTGTTACTAGGAGAGGAGGCAGGTCCTCCATGCTTTGTGATGTCTTTTTACCCTTTTCTCTGTCTCAACATAATCAGTGAAGTTTGGTAAGGTAGAGTGTCTTACATGTGTATGTAAGTGTAATACAGAAGCAGAGGCACACAGATCTAGACATGACTCATACACCTTGTGTCTTCTGTCGTCTCATGACTGGTTCATTGAGAGAGACAGTATATGTTATGCATATATTACCCATTTTTACCTACCGTGATGTTACCCATTGTAGCAAGTAACACCAATACGCTGTTGATCCCATGTGACGGAGCTGTTCCCTGGGCTCTTCATCTCACCTCAAACATTCATTTCCCCAAACCAGCCAAGACAGCTTTGAGGAAAGGCCAGGTCTGACTCTTGTTCTCCTGTGCCCTTTCATCAAAATCCAAGAGCTTTTGAAAGACAGGTCAGCTCAGAGCCAGCTGAATCCAAAACTTCCAACATGGCAGAATCTAGAACCCCCTAGCCATCTTCCACATCTTCAGTCTTCAGTAGAGGTGAGTGGTGTGGTGCATTGTGGGAGTTCTTTCTTGACTCCCTCCGTGGCATGCTTTGAGATTTCTTGTAGCAAATTCAGAAGAGGTGTGCTATTTTGTTTAAGATAAGATCCATCCAAAGTCATTAAGTTATTATGGTGTCTAATATGTGTGGCATGAGGCCCATGTGTGCCCTTGACCTCCCAGTCACTTAGAGTTAAAATGACTGTGTGCTTAATGCTGCACATTTCCGTTAAATATCACATTGCCAGAAATAATACATGCCCTGGAACACAAACCTAAAATAACATGGAATTTTCAGTCAGGTAATCTTTAATTTAAACTAAAAATAACCTAAACAGTAGTTTATAGAAACCTCAAGGAACAGGACACCCGCCCACTGCCAGTTCATCTAACTGCAGGACACTTACTTAGCATTTGAACCTTTCAAACCAGATGAAGCGTGAGCTATATTAGACACGAGCCCCAGAAAGCCAAGAATCCCACTCTTGGCTGGCCCTGCTGACTAGAACATTCCTTTTGGAAGGCCACTGCTCAGGGCCAGCAGAGGGAAATGCTCACAACAAGTGGCCTGCTCTTGGAGAGAGAGATGCTGTGGGGAGCATGGCTTTGGGAACAGCACCATCAAGGTCTCTGAGTGCTTGTGTAGCCATCCTGTGTGTCTCCTGAGGGTCCGGGTTCTGTGGCCAGCACCAACGGATAGTGAGGGTCAAGGAACCTCTTTCCATTTATAGCTGACTTAATCACCATAGGAGAGTTAGATGTGTTCCTGGGTTTAACCTTCTTCCTGGTTGAGATCAAGGGCTCAGCTCTTCTTGATGGTATTCCCAAACAATATCCTTGCTTGAAAACTTATCTACTGTTAAATATATTTTCATGCACTTATCCACCACATAACAACAACAACGATGAGAAATCCATGCGAGTTAAAATT
The DNA here is from genome assembly GCF_004664715.2 of Peromyscus leucopus. Taxonomy (NCBI): domain Eukaryota; kingdom Metazoa; phylum Chordata; class Mammalia; order Rodentia; family Cricetidae; genus Peromyscus; species Peromyscus leucopus. The sequence goes on along the minus strand of NC_051063.1, from coordinate 146,247,399 downwards.
AGGAAAACGATTACCTTTCTATCCTCTTCTATCCCATACGTCCATCGTCTGCATCATTTGTTCCTTTATCTAATCTACATTGTCTTGTTCTCCTTTCTATATGTTATACTAAACCCACATGATCATTTTTTGCATATATGTTATAGGTAGGATCTGTATATGAGAGAGAACATGTACTTTTTTTCTTTCTGAGATTGTATGGCCTCAATTAATATTATATACATTCTAAGTCCATTCACCATTCATTTTCCTGAAATTTTGTGATTTTAATTTTCTTTAGAGCTAAATATTCCATTTCTCTACGTGTTAGATTTTCATTATCTATTCCTTTGTTGGAGACCAGCTGGTTTGGCTCCATTTCTTTGAATAAAGCAACAGTACACAGGGTGTGCAAATATCTCTATTGTAAGATATGAATTTCTTTGGGTATATGGCCTAGAGTGAAATAGTTGGGTCAAATAGTAGAATTATCTCTATAGAAGTTCATTGAGATGTATAAACTTTGGGTCTGGCTAATCTTCCTGTGTGATTGTTTTTATTTGCAACTTCTTTCCAATAACATTAACTTTTTTAAAGAAAAGAAAAGAAAAGAAAGAAAGAAAGAAAGAAAGGAAGAAAGAAAGAAAGAGAGAAAAGAAAAGAAAAGAAAATTCTTCTGGTGGCTGCTTGGGAGATGCCTGCTGGGGAGGACGAGTGGTGATTGACAGAAGGCAAAGGTAGAGCAGGTTACCTGGTGTGTTGGGTCTCCATAGGACCATGGCCCAGTTCACGAGGTAGAAGATGCCACTGTTTTTGACCGATTATTGACAGAGGGGGAGGAGGGAGGCTGTAGAGAATTCCTATAGGCAGAGCTGAGGTCCCCAGAGGGATTCAACCATTTCTGAAAATAAGACAAGACTGTGTAGTTGAGAGATGTCCGGTGTGGTAATAGTTGTCACATTCTTCATGTTGTAACTGGCAAGATGTTCTTTCCTTGGGGTCGTGTCATGAGAGTGGGGTCCTATGTGTCAGAGGCGAGTGAGTTAGGCAGTCGGAGCCCCTAAGCTAGTCTCCAGAGTACTAGTCTACATCACATACCAAGTTCCCTACCTTGAACAGGCTCTTGTCAGTGGAAGCGAGGAGACAGATGCATAGCCTTTACAGAGCAATGAAGGGAAATATTTGGAGAACATGAGCCAGAGAGAAAAGAACATTTTGCCTCTTGAGGGAGCATTCCTATTTTCAGAAAGCCTAGGCTTCTGCAGTCTGAGTGGAGTCCTCTCGGAACTAACACAGGGTCTCTATTTGTCTCACTCACTGGCCTTTCAGACCCTCTCCTGCCAAAGCTGTAGGCAGCAGCTTAAACTAGTCACGTGCAGTAGTCAAACCTTGTCATTATAAAAAGGAAGCTAGAACTGCTTTTTTTTAAAATGAGGTATTTTATTTGCTAAGCTCTGTCGAAGTTTTCATTAAAAATATGACCAGCGTTATTTAAACCTATATTGCATTTAAGGTGGTCAACTTTTGATGAACTCCGGTAAATGTACTTGAAACTCCAGTTTGTTTCCTCAAAACTTAGTATAAAGCAGAAAGAGAAGGGGAGATAAACATGTAGAAAAGGTGATAAGTTGATTTTCCTTAGCATAATGTCTCCAGAGTTCATCCATGTTATTGCAAGCAAATTGATGACTTTCCTTTGTTGTTGTTGTTGTTGTTTGGAGATTGGGTCTCACTATGTAATCCTGACTGGTCTGGAACTCACTATGTAGACGAGGCTATGAATCCACCTGCCTTTTCATCTTTTATTTAGACTAAATAATATTCAGTCATTTGTAAACAACATATTGTATTTGCCCATTCATCCGTCATAGGATATTGTCTTGATTTGCTTTCTACTACTATAAGCAAGGCTTACATGTCGGATCCCTGACCATCACTGAGGAAAGCCAAGGCAGGAACTCAAGCAGGCCAAGAACCTGGAGGCAGGAAGTAAGGCAGAGGTCATGGACAAATGCTGCTTACTGGTTTGCTCAGTCTACTTACCCTGGACCACCTACCTGTTCAGGGATGACATCAACCATAGTGGGCTGGGCCCTCCCACATCAATCACCCATCAAGAAAACGCACCATGGTTTGCTCACAGTCCAATGGAGTTATTTTTCTCAGTGGAGGTTCCCTCTTACCAGGTGACTCTATTTGTGTCAAATAGACACCCAACCTGCACAGACCTTCAGGCAGATTCCATGTTAGCTGTGCCATCAGTACCAGAATGAACCTGGGAGTGTTGATCTCTGAGCTCTTCATTTTACTTTTTGAGGGGATAAATAGCCAGAAGTGAAATTGCTGGGTCATTCAGTAGTTTGGTAGTTCTATGTTCCCTTTTGGAGACACCTCTCTGCTGCTTTCCATAGCATCAATTACCCTGTCTGGCATCCTGGCCATCAGAGAGGGGAACTCCACAACTTTATAGGCACTGGTCCCAGCGAGACAGGCACAAATGACAGCTCCTTGTGTTCTGATTGACATCTCCCTGAAGCAAATCAGGTGCCATGAAGAGCATCTTCTTCACAGACCTGATGACTTTTATATATTGTCTTTGGAGAAATGGCTGTTTGAATCTTTAGCCCTCTTTTCAAGTTCAGGTTATTAGGGGATTTTTTTTTTTATTGACTTACAGGACCTGCTTATGTATTTTAGAAATAAACTTCTCATGTTGTGTCGTCAGTGGCTCTCAACCTATGGGGTCATGACCCCTCTGGGAGCACGTACCAGATATTTATATTACAATTCATAACAGTAACAAAATTATAGTTATGGAGTAGCAACAAAAAATAATATTGTGGTTGGGAGTCAGCACTATACAAGGAACTGTATTAAAGGGTTGCAGCATTAGGAAGGTTGAGAACCACTGTGCTACATGAAATAAGCCAGTCACAGAAGGAAAGTACTGGATAGTTCACTTATGATTTAAGAGTAGAATGGTGGTGATCAGTGCAGAGGGACAATCCACACACTTTGGTCTAAGAGCTGCTGCGTAGCCCATAAATGCAGTTAGCACTACTAGATTGAATTAAATAAATAATGTTAAAAATCTCTTGCCACAACAACAAAAAGTTTAGAAAACATAAACCTCAGGGCTAAGGATATGGCTCCATAGTACAATGTTTGCCTACCATGTGGAAGGCTCTGGGTACAACCACAAAATGAAATTGTTTCAAGTCACTGATTTTAGGCATAGTGCGGTGGTACACACCTTTAATCCCCGTGCTTGAGAGACAGAGGTGGGTGGATCTCTGAGTTCAAGGTCAGAACTGATCTATATAGTGAGTTCTAGGCCAGTGAGTGCTATAAAATGAGACTGTGTCTCAAAAATATAAAAAGATTGTCTCAAAAAGAAGTAAGCCTATTATGTGAAACTTTATTTGAAAGTTGCTTTCCCATATATTGACATATGAATAACCATTTTCTTTTGCCCACCAAAAAGAAAAGAATTATTTTAAAAAGAAAAGAGAACAGTTGCATTGAAAGAAAGATAGAACTCACTTTATACATCCAAATGACTGTAGTAGTATATCTAAATTGCCTCATTGGACCAAATTACTCAATCATTTCCTAGGTCTTCCCTTGACCCTTAACGTTTGGAAGAGTGATGCCCACCCGGGAAGAGTAGATGGTAATTGTCCAAGCAGAGATGGTTCTCATCCTGTGAGCTGTCTGCCTCGCTATTGAAATAATTTCACACCCGTCACAAATATGAGGTGTCTGATATTTGGGGCACATTGTGCAGCATCAAACAGATAATCCATTTGGTAAATATTTATCCGAGCTTGCTGGAGGCCAATCCTGATGAGAAGCTGTGTGGAGGGCGGGGTCAGGAGAACCCCTATGAGAGGCTCCAAAGCTCTGTGAAGAGCACTGCTGTGAGGGACAGAGGCCAACAGGAGCAGGAGAAAGCGGTGCTCACTCTTCCGTCCAATACAAGCTGGCCGGCTGACCAGTTAACTGGAAAAACTGGTCCAGGTGGAGAAACATCAAAGTATTATACTTAGGTGCTTTAAACAATTTAACCTAAACTTTATAAACATGTAGACTGTGTTATAGTTTAGTAACAACTGTTTCAATATAGCATAAACAGTTCTTGTTTATTTGTTTGTTTGGTTTTGTTTTTATTTTGTTTCCAATTTTGTGATTGAGAGGCAAGTCTTTCTGGTAAGGGCATCTGCCCACTGGGATACTATCAACTTCCTTCCTGCTAGCATACTCCTAATGCAAGTGGGAACCCAGTTCCTCCCCTTCCTTTCATCCTGAGATGGTTTGAAAGAAAATGACCCCCAAAGGGAGTGGCTCTATTAGGAGGTGTGGCCTTGTTGGAGTGGGTGTGGTCTTGGTGGAGGAAGTGTGTCACTGTGGGGGCAGGCTTTGAGGGCTCATATATGCTCAAGCCACACCCAGTGAGACAGACCACTTCCTGTTGCTTGCAGGATATAGAACTCCCAGCTACTTCTCCAGCACTATGTCTGCTCCAGCACCATGTCTGCCTGCACGCCACCATGTCCCACCATGATAATAATTGATTGAACCTCTGAAGTGTAAGCAAGCCCCAAGGAAATGTTTTCCTTTATAAGAGGTGCCGTGGTCATGGTGTCTCTTCACAGTGATAGAAGCCCTAAGACATATTCTTTCCTTGTTCTTTCCTCCCCGTCGCCTCATTGAACCTAAGAACTTGGGTGTACTAAGCCAGGGTTCTACCACCAAGTTGCTGCTGCAGTCACTCCAATCTCTTTAGTATACACATTTCTGTATGTAGCAGGAAGGTAAAGCCTCCCATGAAGCAGTCTGGGACCAGATGTGTAGGATTTATTCTTCATCTTTTACTGTTCTGCCCAAAGATCATGGTAGCCACATATTTTAGTTAATAGCAATATTAGTTTTCATGCAAACAACTGTACATTGGAAGAAAATTGGGCTTTGTTTGAAATTTTAGGCAGTCTGACAATGGAACAACTATATGAGAAGATTAGTATTGTTGGAATTATGCAGTTTATCACTATGCTTATCCTCATTTTACAATTTAAAAACATAGTCAAGCCGGGCGGTGGTGGCGCACGCCTTTAATCCCAGCACTCGGGAGGCAGAGCCAGGCGGATCTCTGTGAGTTCGAGGCCAGCCTGGGCTACCAAGTGAGTTCCAGGAAAAGGCACAAAGCTACACTGAGAAATCCTGTCTCGAAAAAAAAAAAGGAAAAAAAAAAAAAAAAAACATAGTCAATTTAAGTGCCAGGATGACAGCTTTAGAAAAACTTGTTAAACCTGTAAAAATTCAGACAGAAGAAATTAACAACGAAGTTGTTTCAAGTTTGGATCATAAGGTTACAGAAAGAAAGCCTGTTTTCACACAGTCACCCTTAATTTATCCTGTAACCGTACAGCAGTTGCCTGATCAAATGACTACACAAAATATTTGGGCTCCAATTGAAATGTTGGATTTAAAAAGGTTTAAGGAGGCAATAGTATCTTATGGCATGCATTCCCCATATGTAAAGCAAATGTTAAACTCTTGGTCAACATATAATAGGATTGTACCACAGGACTGCCAGGAGCCGACATGTCTCAAAAAAGAAAAATTTTGTAAGTTATTAAAACATTTTAAATGCCATATTGTGTAGATCTCTGAAGGTGACTGTCCAGGCTGTCAGCTGTCTCTGTCTACCCTACAAGACTCCCGAAAGTTACATACATCCTTTTCCCATTTCTCAGGTAATATTATATCCTTCTGAGGTCTTTGATGTGGTTTAAGACTAGATAGTTGTAATTTCCTCAGTTATGATAAAAGATAACTTAGATATAAAACCTTAAACTCACAAATATAAGATAGATAGGACATCTTCTTTAATATTGTAACTGTAATTCTTACTCGATAATTGTTTTGTTATATGTAATTTTACTATGTTAAAGTTAAAACCTTCCTTTTTAAAAAAAGAAGAAAAGGGGAAATGCTGTGGATATCGCTCTATATAAATAAAACACTGATGGCCAGTGACCAGGCAGGAAGTATAGGTGGGACAAGGAGAGAGGAGAATTGGGGAAACAGGAAGAAGGAGGGAGAGACACTGCCAGCCTCCACCAGGACAAGCAGCATGTGAAGATGCCGGTAAGCCACCAGCCATGTGGTAAGGTATAGATTTATAGAAATGGGTTAATTTAAGATAAAAGAACAGTTAGCAAGAAGCCTGCCACAGCCATATAGTTTATAAGTAATATAAGTGTCTGAGTGATTATTTTATACGTGGATTGTGGGACTGTGGGGCTTGGTGGGACCTGGAGAGAAGCTCTCCAGCAACAAACAACTTTGCCTTTGCCTGCATATTTCACTGCTTAATACACCATGAAGTCCCATGTATGAGGTAATGGGTATCACTGGCATGTGAAGGTTGGAGAATATAGTTGACTATCCTCAACTGGTGGAAACAGATGGATAAGGCATGCTAGCCCAAGACTCAGGATGCCTGAGCACCAGGCAGTATGTTCTCCAGAGGATATGGCTTTGGCTGGGATCAGGCCAAGACAGATCTACACAGGAAAATGTGTAGAGGTGCCCAATGGGATGCATCGTGTGATCTGCTGGGGAGACCTCAGCATGAAAGGGCAAATGGGGATATCGAGAGGAGGTAAAAGATGTTCGAGGAAAGTAGGGAACTCGGGCTCAGGGAAAGCATCGGAACCCCTGTTTATCATGATCTCCTCTCCCAGGCTGTGGTGACCTGAGTTAGGGATAACAACTTTCGTCCATTCCATCTCCTTCTGACACATTCCCTGGCACTTGAGAAACATCTAGTATTTTTGAATGAGTCAAAATGCATGGTTCTGGTTTTTCACTGTAATTAGTACCAACCCCCCCCAAACAAAACAAAACAAACAAACAACAACAAAACGGTTTCCTCAAGTACACTGGGTTTCTCTCCTGGAAATCATTGTCCGCAAGCTGTGGGCAAGCCAAGCGTGTGTGCTCTGTACCTTAGCTCACCCCACTGTAGGCATATGGGTAAACTAAGGTCGCTGTTCAGGTCAGTGTCTGGTCAGACTCCCATCTAGAGGAGCCTCGAAGTGTTCCTCGGGTACAGTCGGAAGGTGGCAGAACGATAGTTGGTACCCAGGGAAGATGGGCTGATGAGGCATGGGGGTCATTCTGGGTCTTCTTGTGTTTCTTGTGAATGGGGAAGTTTTTTTTAGTAAACAAGCGAAAACATGGAGAGAGCTGAAAGATAGCAAACACACTCTTCAGTAACTTAGTCTCCGGTGTTTCCCACTGGCTCTCAGCAGAGTGTGGCTCAGCAACAGAATGATATTTAGTGTGAGATATCAGGTCATCTCATCAGAAGATGAGACTTGATTAACTACCTTGGGTTTTATTAACTGTCATACTTGTCATTATCATAATTACGAATTCATTCATTCGCTCATCATTAATTCTTTTTGCTTAGTTTTCAGACACTCTGTAATCAAACCACTTCAGTTTCTGTATACACTGTCTGTGGTCTGTAGTGTGAGAACATTATCACCTTACATCACTCTCTTGTACTTTAAACTTGATTAAACTTGACCCAGGACCTAGAAATGAGGTACATGGGGCATAGCATCCCACACTCTTTCTCTTTCTCTCTGAACAGCCTGGGAATGAACCACGACGATGACCACTCATCCTGTGCTGGCCGTTCGCACATCATGTCAGGAGAGTGGGTGAAAGGCCGGAACCCTAGCGACCTCTCTTGGTCATCCTGTAGTCGAGATGACCTCGAGAACTTTCTCAAGTAAGTCCTTGAATCATTCTGTAACATCAACAACAGCAAGTTTTCCCAAAAGACCAAAGATGGGCAACTTAGCAAGTATAAGAAGTGAATCCTTAGATGAATCCTCAACTGGCTTGGGAGATGGTCAGGGCAGAGTGTCCTGTAATGGGCAAAGGCCTCTTCCTGAGGTTGTAGCTGGTATGATGTTGCATGTCCAGTACGGGATCATTAAATGATTGGTTAAATGAAATATCAACCTAGTGCCTCTGTCTTGGACTTCTCTGCCAGTCTGTGACCACGAGTGGACACCACTGTAGGGATAACAGCTGCTGTAGAACTGAGAACCTGCTACTTGCTGAAGCTGCTTCCCTTGAAGGGAGTGGGTTAGCTGGGGGTGGGTTTTCAGACTTCCCCCCCTCCTTTATAGGGGAAGGGATGTGCTTCTCACTAGCTCGGTCTCCCTAGAGAATGTCTCTACTTCTCAGTTCTCTGATTTCTGTGGAACACTTTGGTTTTTTTTTTTTGTGATATATATTTTTTATTTTACAATATCATTCAGTTCTACATATCAGCCATGGGTTCCCCTATTCTCCCCCCTCCCACGCCCTCCCCTTACCCCCAGCCCACCCTCCATTCCCACCTCCTCCAGGACAAGTCCTCCCCCGAGGACTGTGATCAACTTGGTAGACTCAGTCCAGGGAGGTCCAGTCCCTTCCTCCCAGACTAAGCCAAGTGTCCCTGAACACTTTGGTTTTAAACCCTTGTTAAAGTAAGTATATCCAGCTGGGTGGCAGTGGTGCATGCCTTTAATCCCAGCACTTGGGAGGCAGAGTCAGGCAGAGCTCTGAGTTCAAGGCCAGCCTGGTATACAGGGCAAGATCTAGGACAGGTACCAAAACTACACAGAGAAACCCTGTCTCGAAACCCTCCCCCCCCAAAAAAAAAGTAAGCATGTCCATGGTCCCTGTTGACCTGTTGGTGTCTGATCTTAGGGCTGTATTTACAGTGTTGATTTATGGGTCCTGATTGCTTCCCTACTTTGTTGTGTTAACCCACATGAAGTAGAAATAGAAATGAATCAGTGAGTCTCACTGGCGGGTTGAGTTTGACAGACCAGCTCTCTTTGACAGGACCCGGGGAATGTGGGTTGAAGTAGTTAAAGGATTTTCTTCATGTTTCCTACGGGTGGAAAAAATGTTCGGTAAATAGGCTTAGAAATGAACTTACTGGTTTTAAGATACTCTGCTTCCACTGACTGTAATCACAGACTCCTAATAAAACGTTGTGAGCTACTGATGTTACTCCATATCACCCCAAAGGGTCAGAGTGACAAGACAGGATGCTATACATTTGCTCAGGTGCACAGTGCTGGTCCCATTAGTAACCAATGGCTGTGACTGAGCCTGGGATCTGTGGACTAGCCTCAGGTGTGTGTGTGTGTGTGTGTGTGTGTGTGTGTGTGTGTGTGTGTGTGTGTGTGTGTGCATTAAATCCTTTCTTCAAGGGTTTGGGAAGTGTCTGGTTTCATTTGCCTTGCTTTAAGGATAGGAAATAAAAGCATCGAGCATTTTATCTCCTAACAGAGGCCTCTTCGGGAAAGGTATCTCCCATTGTAAATGAACATTCCCTTCCCAGTTGAAACCCGGCAGTTCTTGACAGAGTGAGTCCCTGACTTGCCTTCTGCAATAGCAGGAGATTTATTTGACCAAATAAGACATCAAGACTGGCGTATGTGCTTTAGCCCAGTAGTCCCTCAAAAAGACTCCATGGTGTCAGAAATCAGAACTTTGAGTTTGTTTAAAATAAAACAACCTTAACTTGTGTTATTTTTTGTCTATGTCAACTTTTGCTCAAAGCCATAGTCTAAGGAAATTCAGAGTATTCTAATTTAAAAAGAAATTTTCATCAAACGCCTCTAAGAAAGCTCACTTGCTTCATCAGAGCAGTATCTATGGCCCTACCAAGTGGTCAGTTCTGCTTTGTCTTCAGAGCAGAGACCCACATTTCACCATATAATAAAAGAACACCCCCCCACACACACACACATACATACACACACACCAAAAGGGTAACCCGGGTGTCCAGTGCCAAGGCCCTTGTCCCATGAATCATCCGAGGCATATCCTTCTTGGAAACTGAAAAACTAGAACAAAGATGAGCTACTCCATTTGGAGACTGATCTGCTTCTTGGCTTTTTCAGATCCAAAGTCAGTACCTGTTTACTGATCACCGACCCCAGGAGTCAGCACGCCCTGCGTCTTCCATACAAGCTGCCAGGCATGCACTACAGCGCCAATGAGCAGTGCCAGATCCTCTTTGGCACCAATGCTACCTTCTGCAGAAACATGGAGGTAAGCAGCCAGGAAAGAGCAGGCGTAGGAAGACACACAGCCCAGCAGCCCCGCTGCAGGTCTGGATTCTGCTGGACATCATGGGTATCTCAGACACAGACATGAGTGTGACCGTGTATAGGCATAGGCATGAGGGGGTGTGCATGTGCACACATCCTCACAGGTACTTGCACAGGTGTGCCCCATATAACCACCTGTGAAAGTACCAGCACATGCTTTTTTTTTTTTTTTTTTTTTTGGTTTTTTCGAGACAGGGTTTCTCTGTGTAGCTTTGCGCCTTTCCTGGGACTCACTTGGTAGCCCAGGCTGGCCTCGAACTCACAGAGATCTGCCTGGCTCTGCCTCCTGAGTGCTGGGATTAAAGGCGTGCGCCACCACCGCCCGGCGCCCAGCACACGCTTTTGCAAGCATCTGTCCATTCACAGCGCTGCACACGGGTCACTCTGAAGGAGATACTTTGGGGATACTCACACTAGTAGCCTGGTGTTTTAGCATGAAATCTTTAGGACAAAGAAAATCTAGTCACACTTCTTAGACATGGTGTGATGTCGCCTGATATCAAACCCTGCCTAGTTAAGGAAGCGAGCTAAAAACTGGTTCACACTGGAGGTTATCAGATGGAGAGAATTTAATAAGTGACATGTTGATTTTATAATAATAATAATGCACAAATAGCATTTACTGAGCAGCACCCATTTGATTGATCCTAAAGCCCTAGCCTGCATGAGCTCCATCAGTCCTCACCAGAACTCTCTAGAATCTACCTCCTGGTTGTAGACAATATTACCAAATCAAACTCCGTTATCATGCCAATGGTTTGATTATGGCATAGGTAACAGTGCAAGGCCTGGGAGCCAAATCTGGTCACCCCCACCATGCAGATTTGCTCACTACACTGCTAACAGTGAGGCCTAGGGCTTGGCCAGTTCTGTGTATGGAAAGTGCCAAGAGGACTGTGCTAGGACCTGTGACAGGACACTTGCCATGTGTATGGTTGCCTGTGTGAGAGACAGGCGTGGCCCCGACACCAGAAGCATGCTAGAGAAGCTGGTGGTCCAGGTGGTGCTTGGCAGTGAGGCTTGGCTTGGGTAGCAGGTGGATCGCCTGGGACAGAAACAGACGTGGCTAGGGGCATATGAAGCTCAGGAGCCCCCACAATGCAGTCTGGGATATTTGTTGAAGGCCTGGGCTCAGGATATAGCAGGTGGTCCTAAGGAAGATGCACAATAGACTGGCCAGTCTCCAGATACAGGAACTCAGGGCAGGCCCAACCCCAAAGCTAACAGCTGCATAGAGGCTACCTCCAGAATGAAGTCTCCAGGGATGGGGCTGGGGAGGAGAGGGGATTCTCAGAGACACCAGAGATGCTATGATTCCTCTTGGCTGCTCCATGTTTAAATGTGAATTGGTTCGGGACATTGAGCCAACATCTCTCGGCTGGGTGCTGCCTACCATTTTAGGGGCACAGAAAACATCACCTCAGAGCCAGGCTAATGCTGGCTATGAGCTGGCTCTTCCAAGAGCATCTACCAGAATGTGGTCCTGGATCCTCTCTCCAACAAAGGCCCCTCCATGCCTGACTGATGTGATCAGTTCCAGGACTCCATTGTCCCCAGCTCCTCATGGTACCTGATGCTCACCATCAGCCACTTCGTGGATTCATGCTTAAGGCTGTTGTTACTGTAGCCAAGTGCCTTTGGCCAGCCTCTGGTCACTAGAATGAATTGGAGAGTAGAGAGAGCAGGTTTCTAGGGACCCTTGATGAAGGCAGTGTGATTGATATCAGTATGAAGACCACATAGGTAGGGCCTGGGGAGAATGCTGGAGTCTCAGGAGGAACAGAATGGTTCCAGGCCCCTGGAGTAGGGAAGGAGAAAGTGTCCAGCAAAGACCTGGACACAGTGATCACTTTGTCTCCTAAGAGGTTTGCCCCAGGGCTAGTGGGGCACAGTGGTCAGGCAAAGCTGCCCAGCCAGTGTAGGATTGGGTGAGTTGGGGACTAGACAGACGCCATCTCCCCATTTCCTGCCATTTCTGTCTAGGGGTGAGGTAATTACACAGCTGTCTTTGTGAGGGTTTCTATTGCTGTGAAGAGACACCATGACCACAGCAACTTTTAGAAAGGACTACATTTAATTGGGGTGGCAGCTTACAGTTTCAGAGGTCTAGTCCATTCTCATCATGGTGGGAAGCATGGCAGTGTACAACAGGAAGTGAACTGAGTCCCACACTGGGCATAGTTTGAGCATAAGAACCTCAAAGCCACCTACACTGCATCATACTTCCTCTAACAAGGTCACACCTCCTAATAGTGCCATTCCCTATGGGCCAAGTGTTCAAACACACAAGTCTGTGGGGGCCATTCCTATTCAAACGGCCACACAGGATAAGGTGACATGGAGGGACACACATGTTTGGGGATTCAGTTTTCCAGGTTGGATGTTTCCTGGGACTGTCACATGCAGCCCTGACTGCTACACTCCAGGCAGAAGCTTTTGAACTCAACTTTAGCAGGTGAGGAAACAGGGTGGGAAGAGAAGCATAGATGCCCCCTACTGAGGGAGCCAGGAAGGCTGGCATAGTTTGAAGACAGACCCCAGGAGACAGGCCACCTGGAATTCTCTCAGCTCATTAGCATCCTTCTTTCAGAGGACAGTTAGAAAGATTAGCCCTGCATTATAGCTGCCTTCTTCTAGAGAGGGTTCTCGACCTTCCTCATGCTGTGACCCTTTAATACAGTTCTTCATGTTGTGCTGACCTCAGCCATAAGATCATTTTGTTGCTACTTCATAGCTGGAATTTTGCTACTGTTATGAATCATAATGTAAGTATCTGATCTGCAGGATATCTGATATGTGATCCCCAGAGGGGTTGTGACCCACAGGTTGAGAACCATTGACCTAGAAGCTGACACTCCCCATGAATACCCTGAAGATGGCCCACTTGTAAGTTCTGTTGAGACACCACATGGATTCCTTCAGCTAGCCAGCAGCCGCGGCTCGTGTTCACTGAAAGCATTTTCCTTAACAGAGTCATCATTAGTAGATCAAAATAAGTCAACCTCTTCTAGCTCCAGTCTCTAGGTGAAGTGACTAAATGTGAGTAGAGGGAAAGGGTAACCTAGAGGCAGACACTTGGGTGGCCCACAGCTAACACTGGTCATCATCCCCTCTAGTGATTTAGTGGAGAATATAGTCTCGTCGCCTTTCCGGATCCCCTCAAGAAAAGTCCTGCTTCCATATGCTTACTGCTGCTTCCTCTCCCAGCTGCAATAATTAAGACAAAAACGTGAAATGGTGAGCTTTCAGGACATTGGCCGTCAAACAGCCAAGGCCTTCAATGACTGAGAGATCTGAAGTAGGTAGAGAAGCCCCATGGCTCTGCTCACCTGTGGCCGGGACCACCCTCAGTCTGCAGCACATAGAAGGAGAACCCGAGAGGGCTGCAGTGGTTCCGTAGGAGACCAGCCTTCTAAGAGTGTGCGAAACTCACTGTAACAAAATGCCCCCACAGAAACAGCCTGTGGGAGAAGCATCCGTTTGTGGCAGCAGGGAGCATGAGGCAGTAGGTTCTTCACGTACTGGTGGATCAGGAAGCAAAATTGCCAAGTTATATATCAGAGGTGGGTGTAACCTTCAGGACCCTCCTGTAACAATTTACTTTTGCTATGTTTCCCAGAAGTTCCACAACTTCTCAGAGCAAGGCTACCATCTGTGGACCAGGTGTTCAAACACACGAGCCTGTGGGAGATGATTTGTATTTGAACCACAACAGATACACAGAGAACCTTAGAGACCTACAGAGGGTCCCCCTTGACTACTCAGCTTAGTATGAAAACACTGCCCACGGCAAGGCAATCAGCTGTCCTAAAGAGTTCGAGGGGGAATCTCAGAGGGAGAATCTTGGGGGCTCTTGTAGGTATCAGGTAGACTACACAGGGTTGGTTCTGTTTCAGAACCAGTGCTATATTAGCCTTCCACTAGAATGCTGGTCTTGTCCCACCTTAAAGTTTGATCTGATCTCAGATCAAACTTGTGATTAATTTATGTGACTAGGCAGATGAGTTGCTTGTCCTGCAAGCCTGAGGATCTGCATTTGGATCCCCATCACACACAAAAAAGCCAGGTGTGGCAGCGTGTGTCTGTAACCCCAGTGCTGGCAGTGGGGAAAGGCACAGAGACAGGCTGATCTCTGGATTTTGCACATGTGCACACATGATATATACATATATCACACACAATTTTTAAAATTTAAGATTTACCAAATTTTAGAACAAAATTCAGGTAATAGAAATACAGAACTACTTATTACTCAAAAGCTACAACTACCATGTCCACTATCAACTAAAAAAACTGACAGACATGAAAAGCAGGAAAATGCCTCCATCTTGAGGGAGAGTCAATAAACACTGACCTAGAAATGACACTAATAGTATAGTTCCCCATGTCAAGGACATTAGAACAACAGTTCTAATAGGACATATTAAGCACACACACAGATTATAGGAATGGTGTCTACCTGGAACTTCTGGAACAGAATCCTGCAAGGTCTTAGATGAAGGATCTCCTGGACAAGACTGATAGCAAATTAGACATTATAGAAGAGGGAGTTAGTAAGTTTGAACACAAAGCAACCAAAACTATTTAAAAATGAAACACCAAGCTGGCAGCGCGGGGGGTGGGGGTGGGGTGGGGGGGACACTGAAAACAAGTCAAATTTGATGAAAATGTTCAGACCACAGGTCAAAGAAGATCAGTGAAGTTTAAATACAAGAAACAAGGAAATCTGGACCAACATTCATCATGATCAAAACATTTAAAAATAGGAACAGGTGCCAGCAAGAAAGTTCAGCAGGTAAAGAAGCTTGCTGCTAAGCCCTATGACCTGAATTCTGTCCCCATGGTCCCCATGACCCACAATGGTAAGAGAGAACCTGCTCCCACATGTGCTACCACACATAGGCACATGCGCATACACGCACATACATGAATAAATAAACGTGATATAGAAGCAGTAGTAAAGATAAAATCTTAAAAAAAACAGCCAGGTGATTAAAGACAGATATACAGATAATTACAGTGTGTTGCTCATTAAAGGCAGTGCAAGCAGATAAAGGGGTGGAGCAGTTTCTTAGAGTATTGAAAGAGAGACATGTCTGCTAACATAAAATTCTATACCCAGCAAAATTATCTTTCCAAAGTCATTGTGAAATTACATGCTTTCTATTCCACCAAAGCTGAAAAACCTTCCCATATGCAGGATGCACTATGAGAAATAGTATCTAAATGAAGATAGTGGGTGAGAAAATCTGTTTCTAAAAAGGAATGAAGAGCCCTGGAAATAGCCTCTAAGTGGGTAAAACATGTGGTTTATATGAGCATCTATACATGTCTTTAAAATATCATTGATCATTTGACAAAAAGAACTAGAAATGTGCTTGTGGTAGACCCCCACATTCGAAACCCCAGAGCTTGTGAGTGTTGTTGTGAACAGTGTGAGTGACTTTTCAGGTGTGATTTAATCACTTCAGATGGGGACATTGCCCTAGATGACCTGTGTTGGTCTGATAGGCTCAGAAGAATCATCCAGAAGGATGCAGAGTGAGTGAGAGATAAAGTGACTTTAGAAGCAGGAGATTGGTGTGACAGCTGACGAGGACACAGGTTCATCTAGACCGCAGTTAGAAGTGGCCCCAGGGAGGAGCCAGGCTTGCAGGCATGTTGACTTTAGCCCAGTGAGAGTGATTTTGGACTTCTGAGTTCTAGAACTATCAGACAACTGTGCTGTTTAAAACTAGTAGCTTGTTTTTAATCAGCAATAGAAAGCCAATAGAAATTTGCCATTGGAAACTAGTACACTCCCTTAAAGTCATAGCATTTGCCAGAGGGAGAGGATTGGAAGCGTGATGCTGTAGGGTTTTTATGCACGAGGAGGAATAAAGTAGCCTTCCTTGACCACAGCTTTACTTTCCAAGGTTTCAGTTACCCACAGTCGACCAGAGTCCAAAAATGCTAAGTAGAAAATTCCAGAAATGAGCAATTAGACAGTTTTAAATAACTTTGGCTGGTACGCTGTTACAAGTTGTTGGTAATTGTTGTTGCAAATCCCTAATCCCTTGCTCTGCTGTTTAAATTAAACTTTATTAGGAGAATGTGCAGGAAAGAAACGGTACATGTGGTGTTGGGTACAGTTGCATGTCTGGTGTTCTAATAGGAGACAGACAAAGACTGACAGTATCAGTTATAAAACAACCAGTTAACAAAGGAAAAGGCATGTAGCTATTTATTGTGCCTTTACTAAGATTACTAAACTCATAAGAAAACTATGTAAGGATGTTACATGTGCTATTTAAAATTACATATGTATTGTAAATGGTGCTCCATCTCCTCCAGGAAGTAAGGCATTGTGCACCTTTTCAGCATCCACGACATGTTCCTTATAGATGCGAGACTTTCTTGGACCTGTAACTCTCCCTCACTTCCCTGTGGAGAGCTCCAGCTGTCTGGTCCTCACACCAGCAATCACGTCTATTACCGCCGTTACATCTCAATTTGTCTCCACCCCCACGTCCGGTTTCAGAAAGAACATGCTGTGGGCCAGAGAGATGGGTTCCATAAGGACAGCACTTGTTGTACCAGCCTGAAAACTTGAGTCTAGATCTCCAGAACCCACAGAAAAAATCGAACATGGCCACACATCTGTAATCCTGGTGCTCTTATAGAGACATTGGAGGTGGATGTAGGAAAATCCATGGGAGCTCATGAGCCAGGTAGCCTGGTGTACATAGACGTGAAAACAAGACAGACCTTGTCTTAAATAAGGTGGGAGGTGAGGACCAACACTCAACATTGTGCTCTGAACTACACACGTGTGTGTACGTGCACGAAAGCTCACATACACACACACACACAGAGAGAGAGAGAGAGAGAGAGAGAGAGAGAGAGAGAGAGAGAGAGAGAGAGAGAGAAATCTTTTTAAAAGATTTTAAAAGCCAAACTCCAAACCACTTTTGGTCCCCTCTAATAGGAAAAAATCTACTTACTAGATGTCATAAAACAAAAGAAAATACTCATGGAGAGGCATTTTAGGAGAGAGAATATCATGCAGGAATTACAACTTCAAAAGGCTGGAGGAACGTCTCTCTTAAAAGCTGCATTCTTGTGTGGGAATTAAGAATGTGGTCTGGATTCCCAGGCCCTGCTCCCTGGAAGACAAGGACTGAGGGGATGTTCACAACCAGCCACAGGGCTGAGTCCCTGTGCAGAGCTAGCAAGGAAAACTTGGAACATTAATGAGACAACTGTGTGTATTGTGTCTGTCTGTCTCTCTGTCTGTCTTTTGTCCCAAACATTTCTAAAGCTTTAAGCCTACCACCAAAAATAATGCACTGGCAGCGGGGTTGGACATGGCCCAGGAACTAAAACCGAGACACCAAGGCTGCAGGGTTGAGTGTGTCTGTTTTTAGACTACAGAGCTTCAAACAAGGAACGAAAGAAACTAGGTAGATTGCATTTTGAGACCAACACCAGGCATCTCCACACTTGTGAGCCCTCTTCAGTTGTCACCTCTACCTTCTGAGGAACAAGCTTCCCTGCTGAGGGCTGGCAGGGTGGCTCAGTGGGTAAAGGCACTGGCCACCGAGACAGCATGAATTCAATCCCAAGGACCCACATGGTGGAAAGAGGGAACGGACTCCCCAAGTTGTCCTTTGACCTCCAAATACATGCCGTCCCAATCACACACACGCATGTGCCACACATGCACACTACGTAAGTAATAAAAGGAAAGTTAAAAAGATAAATAAACACATAAATGCTAAATACATAAGCAAGAGTCGAAGTCCTGCTTGAAAGATGAGCCTAGAGTGTGTCCTAACAGAAGGTCGAAGGCAGGTACCGGCTCCCTGGTCTCAGGAGACTGCATTTCTCATCCCTCACATGACCCTGGTTATCCTGAACCAAAGCCCTTGGATGGTTGGTTTCACTGGATTTTTGTGAAACAGGCTGGGAAAGTGATTGCAACTTTTCCCTCCAGCTTCTCACTGAAGCGAACATCCCCTTCACTCATGATAGCTGGCAAGAGGCCCTAGCTGTCTTTGCAGTTCCCATGGCGGGCACTGAGATTAGGAGTCCCAGATACCTTCACCCTGTCTACCAGCTATGGGTGACCTCACAAACTACCGTTTGTACTCCCCACAACTTCCACATCACAGCGACCATTCTACTCCAGGCCAGCTCTTGTCAGAGTGTGTTTATCAACACATTTCCTAGGCCAGTGACATTCCAGGCTTAATGACCTGAATTCCATCCCCAGGACCTACAGGGTAAGAGGAGTGAACTCTACCAAGTTGTCCTCTCTCTCTCTCTCTCTCTCTCTCTCTCTCTCTCTCTCTCTCTCTCTCACACACACACACACACACACACACACACACACACACACACACACACACGCACGTGGTGCCTGGCACTTGCACACCCAACACCCTCCACACAAAATGTAATTTAAACATTTTAAAACCAGAAACTCTCAATATCGTGTTACTCACAAGGAAATATCTTTCTGTACTTTGGACACATCAATTGCATTGTCTCCCTGCTGATCCTGTAAGTCTCACGTTGGTCGGCTTTGACAAGAATATCTGAGAAGCGGGTAATAGGTGCCACTGAGTGTTCAGAGCCCTGGAAAGGGCCAGGCAGGCCAGCTTCCGCCTGCTGTAGGAAGCCCCAGCTGCCCTGAATTCCCGTTCTTGGGGTAGAATGCTGAGTGCAGAACTTCCCTTCCGCTAAACTTCCTGGTGTGTTCTTCTCCTGGCACTCATGGCACATAGCTGTTTTAAGACCCATAGAAGTTTAGAGCCATGCCCTTGCTCCCAGGAAAAACATAGCTGCGATTTGTGTTAGGAGCTGCCTGCCGAGGCGTCACATAGTAACCAAGTTTCTGCTTTCTGGAACATTTGCATACTTCAGAACCAAGAAAGATTCAAACACAGTCCATTTTCATTTACAGGGTTCTGGAGGGCCCCATCCCATCACCGTTGTATCTCTCGTGTCTGTCTTGAGAATGCTGGTATTGTAAGGCTCGGGGCTGTCTATGGAAATATGAACTACAAAAAAAAAAATTGGCATCAATAGCTGGCATTTGTTATGGAAGTTACTGGCAAGTAGAACTGTCTCTTCCTCTAGCCAATGGTAATGTGATGTTTTTAATTCAATAAAGCATTTCAGGAAAGTCCAAACATAAAAGTTATAAACATCGGAGGGTAAATATTTATTAGAAAGGGGAAATGAGCTTCATGCAATTAGCACAATCAGTCTTCTTTATGATTACAAGTTCCTCCTGTCCCCCACCAGCAAAGTCACTCCTCCACACGGCTCTAAAGCCGTCAGAGCCCAGATGCTCTGCCAGGTGAGGCCAAGGGCAGGAATTGAACTGCAGGCACTGTCAACTGCGCATGGCTACTGGAGCCAGGGCCAGTGGTTGGGGACCCATGCAGTCCCCAGGGTCATTGCCTCACGAAGCCCCCAACATTCCTTATCAGTACAGAGGGAGCCTACGCATACCTCCAGACCTGGGGATCTTAGCTGAAAGGCTCTGGGGAATGATCACCCATGCCCCAATGCCAGTTGCCTCTCAGCAACATAGTGCCCCTTAACTGCCCCGAAACCCATGCATGGTGGTCACGGGAAGAAAGGAAGATGACTCTCAGAGGGAATTGCACATGCCACAGTTGACATTGACGTGGGCGTGTCTATACACCAGAGTATGCACCAAAGATGCTTGCAGTTTCTCTCCGAATAGTGTTGAGAGCCAAAGCTGTGAGCCCACTGTTTCAGGGAGACAAGAAAGAGCATCTGGAGCAGTCACTGGCGAGAGCACTCTCCTGCCAAATATTCCCACCTCCCTCTTTACCATGACACTGCCATAGCCCTGGGTACACACTGCACAGTGGTGACAAAGAAAGTCTCCCTAATCAGTATGCCTGCCCCAACCTCCTGTCCGCATCTGGTGGTCACAGTCTGTCTCTGCCTCAGTCTACTAACCTGAAAAATGAGAGCATAAGTCCTATGGGCCCATCATCGGGTTGTTTTAGGAGTACAATGACAGATGACCTAATATTTAGCATCAGTAAGTGTTGCGGGCTCCATTCTTCTGTTACCTTGGTTCTTGGGCCCAGCAGGAGAGTGACAGATGTAGTGTATCTGGCTGTCACATTGGCCTGTCCTTTTCTCCTGCATCTGTGTCCTTGCCATGTCTCTCGGCACCTTGGGAGGCTGGAACCCCCAAGGATGGCCCTTGAGCACCCAGTATGGTGCTCAAACTCCCTGGCCTGTTAATGGGAAGCCTCTTTGTGTCCTGCTGGGAGGGGCCTGGAGTCTGTCAGCAGATACAGAGATCCCTGCATGTTCAGGAAGCCTGGGTGTTGGAATTCCACGAGACAGTGATGTTCACATCTCTGATGCCAGTCATATTTCAACCTGGAGCTACTACCTTACAGCCTCCTCCAGGGACTGGCAGAAGCCACTGTGACCTGCTACAATCCGGTCTTACCCTTTCTCAGGGAGATGGGCATGAATTTCAGGTCTCTGTCTTTTTCTATAGTGCCAGGGCCGCAGGATTCTTACAGTCAGCCTGGGTTGGACACTACTGATCTAACTAAAATCAATCTGTCCCTTTAATGCCGGAGGACCTGGCTAGAGCAGGAGGCTGCCAGAATCCAGGAGCCTGTCTAACCCTGCCCCTCTCAGACAGGGCTGTGCAGCCGAATGTAGAGCTAGACGTCCGACAGCAAGCTGCCTGGCCTGTCTCAGTTGGGTCTCAGCTCCTGAAGTTCCTGGACTTGGGCAGAAGTTGGCCTGAATTTTCCAGAAGTGTTTGGAAGCTTACGGTAGACGGCCTTCTCAGAGAGCTCTCCAGACAATACAAGTTGTGTGCTAGCTTGCACTCCTTGGCCCCTTGCCAGTTCAGTGCCCTGGCCCCAGACTCCATCCTCACCCTGAAGTGCTCCAGGCCCAGCCAGGTGATCTCCACCACCCTCAGCAAGGAGAGACCACACCCGAGATCCAGGAAACATTCCAGGTGCGGTGCTGGCATGCTGGGCTGGGGGAAGACTTCAAACCCCAGTAGTATTTGTGGGAAATTTGGATCCGTCGCTGTTTCATCTAGCTCTTGGCGCCTTATCTGCCTTTGGCTGGTGTTATCAACAACACATTTTTTCGAGGGAGTTTGCATAATGGTCCCCTCAGGAATTTCTAGGACAGCGAGCTACTTTCTCAGCTCATAGCGGGCGCCCAATGAGGAAAGAGGCAAAAAGTGACTCTCTCGGTCAAATTCCCAGTCCTGGGAAGGGCCACCAGTTGGAGAAGAGTGGAAGAGACTTGTGTCCATGATCAAGGGGTCCTTAACACACGTGCCTTCTGTTTTCCCCTGGCCAGGGAAGGGAGTGTAGTGCTGGCTGGGTTTCCATAGGGTACCAGCAGGAACCAGGCACAGAACAACCAGGGTGTACCTTTCACCAGTCCTTAGGTCTTCGAGGTGGCACAGGCTAGGTCAGGGGAGGGGGAGCTGTTTCCTCCTCTTGTTGTTTGTAGGAGCCAAGCAAGGACTTCCTGATGCTGTTCAAGAATGGCTCCCGGTGTCTGGTGGGGCCTTAGAGTCCGCCCCAGCATGCACCTGCCTGTCCAGGAGCTCTGTTCATCGAAGCCAGAGACTGCATTGCTGGGCAGCACTTACAGACAGAGCTTGGGCACACTTTCTGGCACCCCAATTCCAAATTTGGAACCTTTTATGATTCAGGCTGCTGGATGATGAATGTCCAACCAGTAAATTCTCTGTAAATACCAACCCTCCCCCCAAAAAAAATCTTAAAAAAAAAAATCCAAACTCTGACACATTTCTGGTCGCAAGCATTTTGGATAAGGGATCTTCCACCCCTATGGGGCCTTACAAACAGAGGGAACAGCATGGGATGAAACAGGAGGCTTGCCCAGCGGCAGTGGGTAGACTGTGAGGTCTTGAGAGGAGGAAATGGGAGCAGGTGTTGGGAACTGATGGAGATCTCATACGACTTATGGGCAGATGCCATGGGCTTTGGGGTCAGTGGAGAATTTGCAGTGTATACTCGTTATTTAACTGTTTCCTTGTGTATACCACAGGATAATGACAGTCTTGCCCCACAGTGTTGATAAAGTATGTGAAACCTAAACTCAGTAAATGGGTAAATGCTTACAATGTGTTGGCTTTTCCCTCTCCATGTTGAAGGCAGCCATTGTTTTATGTAGAAGTACATTTATTCATTTGCTCATTCTCCCAGCCAGCATGCCTTTATAGGAGACGTATATGTGCTGCCAGGGCTGTGTGGAGGTGATGGGGAGGCCAGGGCTGTGTGGAGGTGATGGGGAGGCCAGGGCTGTGTGGAGATGATGGGGAGGCCAGGGCTGTGTGGAGATGATGGGGAGGCCAGGGCTGTGTGGAGGTGATGGGGGAGGTGGCAGGGCTGTGTGGAGGTGATGGGGAGGCCAGGGCTGTGTGGAGGTGATGGGGGAGGTGCCAGGGCTGTGTGGAGGTGATGGGGAGGCCAGGGCTGTGTGGAGGTGATGGGGAGGCCAGGGCTGTGTGGAGGTGATGGGGGAGGTGGCAGGGCTGTGTGGAGGTGATGGGGGAGGTGGCAGGGCTGTGTGGAGGTGATGGGGAGGCCAGGGCTGTGTGGAGGTGATGGGGAGGTGCCAGGGCTGTGTGGAGGTGATGGGGAGGCCAGGGCTGTGTGGAGATGATGGGGAGGCCAGGGCTGTGTGGAGGTGATGGGGGAGGTGGCAGGGCTGTGTGGAGGTGATGGGGGAGGTGGGGGGTGTGGGGGGGCAGGGCTGTGTGGAGGGCTGTGTGGAGGTGATGGGGAGGCCAGGGCTGTGTGGAGGTGATGGGGGGGGGGGGGGGGGGGGGGGGGGGCAGGGCTGTGTGGAGGTGATGGGGAAGGTGGCAGGGCTGTGTGGAGGTGATGGGGAGGCCAGGGCTGTGTGGAGGTGATGGGGAGGCCAGGGCTGTGTGGAGGTGATGGGGGAGGTGGCAAGGCTGTGTGGAGATGATGGGGAGGCCAGGGCTGTGTGGAGGTGATGGGGAGGCCAGGGCTGTGTGGAGGTGATGGGGAGGCCAGGGCTGTGTGGAGGTGATGGGGAGGCCAGGGCTGTGTGGAGGTGATGGGGGAAGCAGGAGGGCTGTGTGGAGGTGATGGGGAGGCCAGGGCTGTTTGGAGGTGATGTGGGGGCAGGGCTGTGTGGACGTGATGGGGGACCAGGGCTGTGTGGACGTGATAATGGGGAAGCAGCTGCTGCACTTGAGAATTCAGCATCCAGGGCACAGCTGAGAAGAGAAATGGGACTGTTTCCCAGCAGAACTGGTCAGGATGGCACACCCCTAAATCCCTAGTGGGTTCTTCCTGGTTGGAACAGGAAAAGGGGGCAGTTACAGGAGTCTGGGCTCCAATTCCTGATTGGTTCGAGTGGCTGCCCCTTTACAAAGCCCGAGTGCCTTGGATTTGACCTTGAAGGAGCAGAGCATTAGGGTACTGTTGATATCATGTATTTCAGTCCTGGACCGAGCTCCACAGAGGCGGGCAGAATGCCATACGCACCATCCACTCTGTAGCTCTAGTGAGGTAGGTATAGAGCAGTCTTTGGGAGATGAGCCTGGAGAAGAGGTGAGGCCCTTGAGGATACAGCTACCCCTGCACAGGAGCAGGGTTCTATCTGGTGCAGGTGGAGCAGAATCCATGGAGGTACAGAGGAGGGAATGGTGTAGGGTTCGGGTACAGACCAGCCCGAAGCTGGCCTTTGACATGGGTGGGGTTTTAACTGGGTCCTGCAGGGGACGAGGAAGGTTTATGTGGGTATTAGATTTGCAAGCTGTGGTGAACATGGGCATGACCAGGGTTATCTAGATGAGGGAGGGAAAGTACTTAAAGAGGAAGTGCGCTTGAGGAGGAAATAAAAGAATGTCTTCAGGAAAAAATCATTAGCACTTTAAAATTTGATCACTTTTATTTTTATTGTTTGAGAATTTCATATGTGTGTATTATGTGTTTTGATCAAATCCAACCCATTCTCCCACACACACACACACTCCTTCCATATTTCCCCCCTCACTTCCCTCCCAACTTCATGTGCTTGTTTGTATGTCTGTGGCAGGATCTTTCTATGTGGCCCAGGCTGTCCTAGAACTCTCCTTAGACCAGGCTAGCCTTGAAGTCACAGATATCTGCTTGCCTCTGCCTTCCTAGTGCTGGGATTAAAGGCATGCGCCACTATGACTGGATCATGTGCTCTTTTTAAAAGTCCACTTAGTGCAGCCAGTGTGGACGCGTGGTATAGGACCATCGACTGGAATATGGGTAGCCTCTGAGGGACCACATCCCTGGACAAAGCTGAATCGTCCTCCCCGGTAGCCATCAACTGCTAATGGTTCCTCACCCAAGGGCGGGACTTCTCCCCCATCTATGCAGGGACCTTTGTCTGTCTGGCCCTGTACAAGTCTTGCATGTACAGTTACAGACACTGTGTGTTCATGTGTGCAACCGCCCTGGCCTGTTCAGCAAATACTCTTTGTCTGCAGACATCCACTGCCTCTGACTCTTACCATCTCAATGCCCGTTCTTCTACAGTGACCCCAGAGTCTTGTGCAGAAGGGGTGTGACATGGATATCTCACGTAGGCTGAGTCTCTGCGTGTTGACTAGCTATGTGCCTCCATGCTAATAGCCATCGACTGCAAAAAGACACTTCTCTGGTGGTGACTGAGAGATGCATCAATCTATAGGTATAAAGATAACTCAGGAGGGTATAGCTGCTAGTTTGTAAATATGCACTGTGGCTATTAAATAATTATAACAAAGAGCTCATTATCAGCTTTCTGGTACTGTAACAAAATACTAGAGGTAGCATACTTAGACCACATACATTTTGCCTCGTGGTTTCTGCGTCTTCAGTCCTTGGTCTGTTGCTTTTGGTAATCTGATGAGGTGTTACATCATAGCAGTCAGAGCGTAATGAAGTAAAGCTGATCACTTCATGCTGACCAGGAAGTGGAGAGGAAATGACTGGGGTCTTCTCCAAGGATGTTACCCCAATAACTGGAAGACCGCCCTCAATATCCTTATCTCTTAAAGGTTCTGTCACTTTCCAACAGTGCCAAGCTGGGGCCGAGCCTTTTAGCTCATAGATATTTCACATCCAAAACATAGCAAGGAGTATCCCCTTCCACAGACCCTTGGCCTTCAGTGTGATCTTCCAGATTTATATGAATGTTCCCCAAATGAGCAAAATATGCACAAAGTGTAAGGTCTGGAACATGACCGCTTATGTAAATGCTTTTTTATTTAAATGTTAGAGAACTCCCGTGTTTTTGTGACTGTTTTTCTCTTGACAGTGTCTGGCATTCTCCAATATCAGTACAAATGGAGTTGCTCCACTTAAAATTACTGTAGATTGTGTTATGTTTTTGACTTATTGTGAGACAGTTTTAGATCTCAAGGAAGTGTTGTAAAAATAGTAAATTTCATTCACCTTTCCATGTGTTAATATATTCCATAATCCTAGAGCAATCATTAAAACCAAGAAATTCACAAGGAACTAATTGCATGAGGAAACAGATATGTTTGACCTGGTTTGAACATTACACAAAGGATACATGTATGAAAATGTCACACAGCATCCATAAATATACACAACTTTCATAGGAATTAGAAACTGAAAGGACTGGAAAAATAATTCAATGGGAGAATGCTTTAATAGCATGCTCAAGATCCCCAGCACTTAAAAAATATATATTTTTGTTAAAAAGAAGAAATGAACCTGTTACGGTCTAAGAGACACTTGCCGCCTTTTCTCTGCGCCGTGGTCCCAGCTGGGATCCTGGTTTGCATTCACTCTCGCCTCCCATATGGGCTCCTCTCTGTGGTAGCTCCTCAGTCTCTCCTGATTGGTCATAACTTCCATGCTTTTGCAGAGTACTGACCAGCTATTTGATGAGTTGGGCCTTTCTTGTGTCTTCGTTAGAGTGAGATCATTCATTACCGGCAAGGATAAACTGGGGTGGGGGTTAACTCGGTGAATGACGGTACTGTTACCTTCGGTCACCTGGCTGAGGTGCCTTCTCACAGGTTTCCCACTGTGACCTACAGCTTTGCCTTTTGCATTAGGATTAAGTTTGTCTGTAGCAGGATGTCCCAACCCTGAGCGCTATTGACATGTTGAGCTAGGCAATTCTTTGTTGTTGGGAGACAATGTGTGCACATTAAGGGTTTAGCAGAATCCTTGGCACATACTCACCTTGCTGGAGGAGCGGGAACAATTCCTGACTGAGTTGTGACAACTAAAAGCTGTGTCTTCAGATTCTACCAAATGCTCTTTGGGACATTCCGCTGCCCCTGACTGAGAAAGAACCACAGATGCACAGGATAAATACCTAGAAGTAGGTCAAAGATCATTTTGCACATACAGAAATTCCATAGTTTTAACTGACCTAGAACACAACACGAAACACACAGGAAAGTGCCCCGATGGTAAGACAGTTACACTGGTTTTTCACTAATTATTTGAGTATGACCAGCACATCCGGAAGCAGGGCATGCTGAGTCACCCAGAATGGCCTTTTTACTTGTCTCTATTCACTGCCCCTATGAAGACCACTGTTGTACACTGTGGCCCCTCAGGCTGTTTTTGCCTATCTTTGAATTTTATATAACACCAAGAGCACACGTCAGATAGAGATCTTGCTCAACTGATGTCCAAAGAGGCTTATATTTGCACACTTTCACAAGCAGTGTGGGAGACTGCCTCCTTCCCCTGGCCTTCACCCCATCTTTTTTTTAAAAAAAAAAAATATATCATTATTTATTTCTATTTCGTGTGTGTTGGTGTTTTGCCTGCATGTGTGTCTGTGTGAGGGTGTCAGGTCCCTTGGAACTGGAGTTAGAGACAGTTGTGAGCTGCCGTGTGGGTGCTGAGAATTGAACCTGGGTCCTCTGGAAGAGAAGCCAGTGCTCTTACCACTGAGCCATCTCTCCAGCCCCATCACCCCATCTTTCTTATCTTTGCCCATCTTGAGTATTTCGAAAATGAGTCCCTTGCAAGTGAAACTGAATTTTTGTATTAATGAGTGTGAGCATTTATCTGTATATTGAAGAACTAGTACGTTTTCTTTAGCCTGGACTGGTTTTTTAATTGCTATATTGTGTCCTGGAGATTTTTTTAAAACTGGTTTTTAGAAATTTTACCTATGGAAAAAATGGACCTTTAGCTGACATAACTTTTCAGCCTTTTCTTCAGCTCAGTATTTTCTTTTCTTTTTTTTTTTCCGTTTTATGCGTGTGTATTTGAAGTAAACTCTCTCTTTTTTTTTTTTTTTTAAATCTTGGGATTTGTTCCCTGCCCAAAATGGTCTTTCCACTCCTAAACTATAGATAAATTTACTTCTGTGGCTGCTTCTTTTACTTTTATGAATTTACATTTATGTTAAATTCCTTAATACAACATCATGTAATGTGTGTGTGTGTGAGTATATTTGTGCACATATGAGTGTGCAGATGTTTGTGGAAACCGAAAGAGGGGTTGGTCCCTGGAAATAGAGTAACCTAGTGTGAGGGCTGGAAATCGAACCCAGGTTCTGTGCAAGTGTTTTTATCCACTGGTCGTCTCTCCAGACCCCATGGCTGCTTCTTTATTTCTGGATTTCCCAGTCTGTCCCACTAATCACATCGTGCACTTAATGTTTACATGACCATAGCTTTATAAAATATTTTAATACACTGGACATGTGCTTGTCTATAGTTTTGCTGGTGAGTTATTCCTTGTTTGTTTTCCCATGTGGTCTTCAGCATATTCTCATTTAGTTGGAAATTGTGTGATTGTGTTAAATTCAATTTCATTCTTTTGTAAATTAACTTAGGGGAAAGTATGTCCTTGTACATAACTCTGAATTATCCTGCAGTAACATCATGTTCTTTTACATGATTTCAAGATGTCTTCCCAACCCACCCTCCAGAGAAGTTTGGTCTTTGTATACATCTTACACATTGCCTCTTACATTTACTTCTGCACAATGCTTCTGTTCCTTTTTAAATGAGGTCTTTTCTTCCATTATGTCACTGAATTGATTATGTCTCATAAAGGGGTACAGCCATCTTGTTAAATGAACTGCCTGGATACTGTACATATTGAATAATTTCATTTTCTACATGACATGATTCCTAATCACTAATATCCTCTCTGATCTAAAATAACAATTGAATATCCTTCTCCTCTTGGCTTTGTGGGGAATGCTTCTAATATTCCCTCATGAGACAGGTATTAATCAAGTTTAAAAAGTATACATTTCTTTAAATCTTATTACACATTTAATAAGAGTCACAATTGGGTTTTATTAAATGTCTTTTTATTATCCGTGGAGAGAACAAGTACCTTCTCATTTTTTAAAGACAACTTTTATGTGCATGAATGTTTTGCACGCCTGTATGTCTCATGCACCACATTCATGTTGGGTGCCCACGAAGGCCAAAAGCGGGCATCGGATCCCCTGGAACTGGAGTTACAGGCTGTGGTAAGCTGTCATGTGATTGCTGGGAACCAACCCCAGTTCCTCTTCAAGAGCAGCCCGTGCTCCTAACCTCCAAGTCTTCTTTCCAGTCCTAACACCTCACTTTTGAGTTAGTAATATGGTGAATTATTATCATATTTTCTAGCACTAAGCTCTCGGAATTCTGAAGTAAATTTCACTTGGTCTTGGTATAATTCATTCAAATGTGCTAGTAAATTGTATTTTGAATCTGTGCAACAATTATTCACAAATGAATTTAGTATGATTTTTTTCTTATGCTTCTTCTGTTTGGTGTCAATGTTACATTAATTAGTAGTGGAAAAATAGGGGAATCATCTTCCCTTCTCGTGTTCTTAAATATTTTAAGATGTTGGTGTTAGCTGCTCCTTAGAAGTTAAATAGAAAGTCATTTTGAAAAACACAATACTAAGAATTCAGTGGGGTGGCCATGGTGCTTCTCTAGGTGCCCTCTGTCATTCAGTCTGTAGCCAGATAAAGAGGGAGGGAGGGAGGGAGGGAGAGAGAGAGAGAGAGAGAGAGAGAGAGAGAGAGAGAGAGAGAGAGAGAACTAATTCGTCATAGTGACAAAATCCCAGACAATAAACAACTTGAGTGGGAAATATTTTTTCCTGCTGACAGTTGGAGGGAATTTGTCGTCGTGGCTGATGGCAGATGCTGGTGACACCTGGTGACACTATATCCAGTCAGAAAGTGGCGCACATTACATCCTCATTCTAGGAGAGGACTTTCTCCTTCTCTATGCAGTACAACACCCCACCAGCTTTCTCCTTTTTTACACAGTACAACACTCAAACCCAGGAAAGGTACTGCCCACTTAAACATCACAAGTACGAGGAGCCCTCACAAATATGGAAGAAGCTAATCTAATCTAGATGATCCCTCACAGGTGTGTCCAGAGGCTTGCCTTAGGGGATTCCAGAGCCTGTCAAATTGGTAATCAGTATTATCCATTTACAATGTATGTGTGTGTGTGTGTGTGTGTGTGTGTGTGTGTGTGTGTGTGGCCAGAGGGCAACGTCAGCTTCAGTCACTCACCACGTTGTTGTTGTTGTTTGAGGCAGGGTCTCTGTAGTCTTGGCTGGCCTAGAGCTTCCTATGCAGACTAGGCTGAACTCACAGTGATCCCCCTGCCTCTCTGCCTCCTGAGTGCTGAGATTAACTGTGTGAGACATCATGCCCAGCTCTACCTTATTTTTTCATGCACGGTCTCTCACTGAACCCAGATCTCTTAATTCATCTTGACTGGCTGGCCAGCAAGCCCAGGGATCGTCCCAGCTCTGCCTTCCCGGTGCTGGGATTGCAGTCACAGGTGGGCTCTGGGTATCTGAAATTGTGTCTTTACGTTTACATGGTCAGAGCTTTACCCACGGCGCCATGTCTCTACCCTAGAGACAGGCTTAATGTCAAAAGTACGTTTATTATTTTAAACATTTACAGAAAAGCCATGGGTTTTGTACATAAAATGAGTCAGGTGGTCTCTGGTCTGCCTTTTAATTATCCCTTCCTTCTTGTTTCATTTTTTCCTTCCCCTTTTTCTTGAATAATTTAGTGAATGGTTTCTCTGGTTCACTTTCCCTTCAGAGAAGCAGCTCTGGGGATTGTCTTTGGGTGCCCTGCTTTTTAAATCATAACATAACCTTTTATCTTTACTCTGTTTTGATCTTCTTGGTGGCAGGGTTTGTGTTTGCAGTACTGATTACAGAGGCTGAGCTCTCACATACTGAACACATGCTCTGTCCACGGTCCCTTGTAACTTCACACGACAGGCTCTTATTGGATTGTCCAGGCTGGCCTTGAGCTCTCTCTGTAGCCATGGTGGACCTCGAACTTATGACCCTTCTGCCTCAGCCTCTGGAGGAGCTGGGATTATAAGCACTACCACCAGGCTTAGTTTTATCCTCTGGGTTGATAGTTTGTTTAAGTAGATTTTTAATTATTCTGTTTTAAGCACGTTAAAATTACTTTATTCTTATTATTGTAGTTTGGGTTCTAAATATTTCTCCAGATACTCTATGTATCTCAATTATTCCCTTCACTATCTGCAGCTTGGGTTATAGTTTTCCTTTGGACCACAAAATTGCTTCAAGGAAAATTTAGATTTTTTTTGTTTTTGCATGTGACAAGGTTATTTATTCTCTAGCTTTCTTTAAAACAAATATTTAATTACAAGCTGGGTTTGGTAGCCCCTGCCTGTGATCCTGGGACTGCAAGAGCAATGAGCTAGCCTAGGATACATAGCAATGCGCTGCATCAAGGATCGTTTTCATCATGCTACGGTTTTCACTTCCACATTTTACTGGGGCTCCTTGTTATAAATACTCCATGACCATCAACGATGTATCTTGCCATATTTGTTTTAAGAACTGGAGCTCTATCAATTCTATCTTGATATGTTATTGACATCTCTTTTATTGCCCCAGGACTATTTGGTTTGTCCTGGACTGAGAAAGATCCGTTAAATGATTATAGTAACTTCTTTTTTGGTGTTTACACTTTTATCCCAGGTCTGTTTTGTTTAATGAGACTTAATACTATGTAATATTTGGGGCATCGATAATAGATGACTGTTGAGGGTAAATTTCTTTGTATTATTTCATGCTTCAGGTTCTGGGTTCAAGTTTGACTGACATTAGAATTGTTCTCCTTTGCCTTTATTTTGACTTCTGAATCACATTTAAGCACTTGTAACACAGCATATAATAGAGCTTTAGTTTATCATCTAATATGAAGGTTTTATCTTAGAAAAGTTTAGCTCATTTGTTACTAAGTCAGATGATTCTGGTCCTAGGTTATGTTTTCCTCTGGATTTTCTTGCCTTTCTGTAGTGTTTTTCATAGAAGACGGGCTCCCTTTCCACTGATTCCCCTGTCACACTTTGTCTACACAATTAAGCTTCCCTGTTTTCATTGTCTAGACACTTAAAAAAAAATCTGTCTTTGATGCTTGGAAAAGTACTAAAAATTGTATCTGTGTTAGTTCACTATTGTTTCTTAACAAATTACCACAAAAATATGGTCGCTTAAAACAAAACATATTTCTGGTCTTTACCGTCACGAGGGTTGGGGATAAAGACATCACTCAGCCAGGCCTCTTCTGTGTCAGCAATTTCGCAAGGTTATGGTGAGGGCATGGGTCTGGTCAGGAGTCTCATTTGACACTCAGCTGGGGAAGAGTTTGTCACTGGGCTCCCAGGCTCCCTGGGTCATTATTGGAAGTTCCCTGTTCCTTGTAGGTTGTTGGAACAAAGGCCCAAGTTTCATGCTGTCTAGTTCATCAGTCTGGCCCCAGTTTATTGTAGCATGGCCTTTTCTAATATGGCAGCTAGTTTGACCAAAGAAGGCAAGCCAAGAAAACAATTCAGAGAGCCTTTAAGGAGGGCAGAGATCCTAGTGTTTTATGAACTAATCATGATGACACATCCTGCCATTTTGTGCTGCATTCTGTGGGTAAAAGTGAGTCCAAGGCAAGGAAAAATGGTAGACATGGTCGTCTGCAAAGTCACTGGAAAACAGTGACTTCACCCTCTGCCTCCACTTCAGGGCAGTCATGATACAGAGGCTCTCTGAGGTGTCCAGCACCATCTAGAAGACAATGGTAACAGCTCAGGCTGCAGAGCTGTTAACAGCTTAGCCATCAACTCCTACAGACATGCCAAGAAGAAGAAAAAGCAAGTACAGACTATCAAATGCCGCCAAGGAACCAGCAACTGTGCAGGTTCTCAGGGACACATTACCACAGGGTTTAGCTAATTAATAGGTGCCTGGAAATGCTTGTAGAAAGGGGAAGATGAGCCGGGCGTTGGTGGCGCATGCCTTTAATCCCAGCACTCGGGAGGCAGAGGCAGGCGGATCTCTGTGAGTTTGAGGCCAGCCTGGGCTACCAAGTGAGTTCCAGGAAAGGCGCAAAGCTATACAGAGAAACCCTGTCTCGAAAAACCAAAAAAAAAAAAAAAAAAAAAAAAAAAAAAAAAAAAAAAAAAAAAAAAAAATGGGAAGATGAGGAGGCAGAGAATACTGAAAATTCCAAATTTAGGACAATACTAAATTTAACTAAGCATGCTGGGAAAACCATTGTGGAGAGGCACTGTGGCCACACCTGGGGCCAAGGCTGCCATCCCAAAGCCTCCTTTGTGCTTATTCCCCTTTTTAAAAACAAAACACAAAAACACCAATCTGGCTCCCAACACTAGAGTTTTACCTATGCTTGAAATGCATGCAAACAAAATCCCACCATATTCTCCTATTCTAACCACAATGCATCTGCTCCAGTATCAGTGAGCATTTGCCTTGTTTCTACCTTTGTAATAACACAAATCCTATTGAAACAGGCATTCCTGATGTCTTCATACAGCATATATTCAGATTTCTTTCCAGTATATTCTTGGGGGTGGATTTATAAAACTGACAGTGTGTAATGCCTCTAACAAATAGTGATGAATGTTTTTCCAAAGTTGCTCAAAAAGTTCCTGGTGGCTATATCCTTGTCAAGAAGTAGAATCCTTGCTGCACACTGGTCTCAAATGCCTTTAATCCTAGGAGGCAGAGGCAGGAAGATCTCTATAAGTTTGAGGATAGCCTGGTGTAGAGTGAGTTCCAGGACAGCCAAGGCTACACGGAGAAGCCCTGTCTCAAAAAGGAAGAGGAAAAGGAGGAAGCGGGGAGGGAGGTGGGAAGAGGAGGAGAAGAATTCTCCATCTTTTTCAGTGTACATAGAAGTATCTAAAGATGGTCTTAATTTGCCTTTGCCTGATGGATGAAGAGGTTTAGGCATATTTTCATATGCTTCATTGTCATTTAAATATCATCTTATGAAATACTCGAGTCTTCTGCCCATTTTTCCATGAGGCTTTTTTTCTTATTTGATCTTTAGTAGTTTTGGTTTGTTTTCTTTTTTAAAAAATGTGCTACATATACTTTGTTGGTTATGTGCCTTGCAAATACCTCCCCCATCTATTGCAAATACCTTCTCTCATATTTTTATACTTGCCTTTTAATAAACAAAAGTTCTTCGTTTTAATGGAGTTTAATTCATTTGTGTTTTTTTCCTCCTTTATTTAAGTTGGTATTTTTGTATCCTTTTTAAGAAGGCTCCGCCTAACCTCCCACTCCTTGGCTTTGATAATTAGGGAAGTTTCATGAGAAAGCCCTGTCCATAAAATGCACCATAAACAGTTCACCCCGCCTCCTTCCTCTCTTTCCTAATGTGGCCATTATTTCTCCTAACCCCAAGCACTTCTGCCCTTAATTGTGCTCCTGGGTCCGCCTTGCCTCGTGACCACGTGTCTGAACATCGCTGCATCAGTCTGGAGGAACTCTTAGGTGAAAGTGCAAGGAATCAAACATGTAATGAGGTGCAGTCGTCTTTATGGGAGCAGCTGTGCTGTGCGGCTTCTCATCTTTTTACCATCCCATGGAGAGGTGAACAGTAAGGGGAACGTGCAGACGTCTCCGGACCCACGTGTGCTGTGCAGCGTTACACCACAGTCACTGACTCTTTGAAGGCTCCGACAAGCTCCCACACACGTGAAAAGTGAGAAGGAGCTGTGAGCTTTTCTTAGCCTGTTGTAAGAGCCCCCCTCCACCGCTGTTCTCCTTCCTTTCCTCTTTATTTTTGTCCCTCCAATCTCTGCACATTTCTTTACTTCAGACGGCACGGTTGCACATCTGTTCTGTGCAGATGTTTGCGATTGCTCGGAACAGCAGACTTCTAAACTGAGCATAGCACACCCTTTGCGAACCTCGCTGTCGCCTCACTGTGCCATGCTGCAGGGAGTCCCTCGTGTTGCCCGAAGGGCGCCAACTAACCACTGGCCACACAGTGGAGGGTCAGGTCTTCCCATTCCAGTTCAAGCTTCTTCGACTCAATTGGGTTCGGCATCCAGGAAGCACTGTGTCTTTAAAAGCGCCATAGGAACATCTGTTTCCAATTTTCAGGCCACGATGATGGTGAGGATTTGGGTGCAAGTAGTTTATGTGGGAAGCAATCCCAGGAAATACTGTGAGGGGCCATCTACAGGGAGAGAAGTGCAGAAAGGTGCATTGATGGGTGTAACTCATCAGCCTTGGGCCGTGGGACTGTCCTACTAGGACCCCGGACCAACATGTAGAACATAGCTCAGAATCCGTCTCCCAGTGGAATAGGCTCAGCCAGCCCCATCTCTTATGGTTGATGGTCCTGTCTGCTCACAAGTCCTTTGGGGAGGAAGAATAGCCATGGCAATTTTGATTATTCATCTCATTCTGAACACACTGTCAATGTCCAAATGTCTTATTAATTACAGTTGGGAGTCTGTCTTTTTAGATGCCCATTCCTGTTTTAGAAGAATTGCTTTAATTCTCTGCTTGTGGGTGTTCCAAGTTTTTCTAGGTAAAATACTGCAATAATTTATACCCAGCTCAGCAGAGGTAGAAGCCAGGCAGGGAGAATAGAAGGCTACCTCTGCATGTCAGCCTCCCATTTCCGGCCCCCACGACAGCTGCTTAAAAGTCCACCTCACTCACCGTCCAGCACACTCACCTAGGACCCTTGGCACGGAGCTGCCTCTGGTGGAGTTAGGCTAGGGCTATCTCTTGGACGCTTTGTCAGGCCACGGCCACCTCCTTCATCCCTTGCATTAACTGGAAGGGATCTACTTAATGACTCCTGGGAGGCACCTCCCAGAATCCCCTCAGTTTGGAACTCCTGAACTCAGTCCCGTGAGACAGGCCCTCTGAGGAGTGAATGCAAGAATTCCACCGAGCGGAATAACCCAGTCCAAGTTTTAGAATCCCAGACTCAGCCCCCCTTTCTCCCCATGTGTTTGAAATCCCAAATCGGAATGGTAGTTGCTCCATGGCTGTGACCCCAGCTGTGACCTGCACCTGGGCGTGCTCCTGAGGCACTTATGGTTGCTTCTCTTGTCCTGCAGCATCTGATGTGTGCTGGGCTGTGGTGCCTGGTGGAGGGCGATACATCCTGCAAGACCAAGCTGGACCCTCCCCTGGACGGCACCGAGTGTGGGGCAGACAAGGTAACACCCAGCTTCTAGCAGCCCTGGCAGGCGGCAGCCTCACGCCTCCTGGACACCGAGCTGCTCTCCTTGGGGAAGGAAGGCAGTGTGCACTCTGCTCGGGATCCTTGGAAACACCCCTGAGCACTGCAGGAATGCCCGTGGAGCCCACTGCACACCCATGTGTCCACACCACCCCTTGTCCTTGCACAGCCACAAGAATCAACCATTTCCTTGATTATTTCTTTAATGAAATGAACCCCTCTTGTCAGACAAGTGAATTCTCTTTTTCATGAGTAGGTATTAAACCGAAAACCAGTGCACTCGCCATACACGGGTGCGGATCTCATGTTGTCAGAGTCTGGCTAAATTTTAGGCAGCGAGCTGATCCTTTTGCAGGGGTGAGACTATAAGGTTTGAGGGAAGGACCTGCAGCTACACGGCTTTCTCTTCAGTCTTACTTGCAAGCTTTCCTTAGTTGTTTGCTGTTTCCTCCATCCTCCTCCCCTGTTTCCTCCTCCTAACCACCTCCTCTGCTCCCTCCACCCAGTTCCCTCCTCCTCTTCTCTCTTCTCCTCGATCTTCCCCTCCTCCTCCCTTCTCCTCTCCTCCACATCTTCCTGTCTTTTTCCCTGCCCTTCCTCCTCTCCTCAGCATCTTCCTGTCTTTTCCCCTGCCCTTCCTCCTCTCCTCCGCATCTTCCTGTCTTTTTCCCTGCCCTTCCTCCTCTCCTCCGCATCTTCCTGTCTTTTTCCCCTGCCCTTCCTCCTCTCCTCCGCATCTTCCTGTCTTTTTCCCTGCTCTTCCTCCTCTCCTCAGCATCTTCCTGTCTTTTTCCCCTGCTCTACTTTTGTCCCTCTTGAGACAGAGCTCTGTATATAGCCCAGGCTGCCCTGGAATATGATGTATAGCCCAGGCTGCCCTGAAACATGATGTATAGCCCAGGTGCCCTGGAACATGCTGTATAGCCCAGGCTGACCTTAACCATGTATTCTTTCAAAGCCTTCACCTCACAAATAAATGCTGGGATTTCAGGCCTTTTCCCACCATGCCTGGCTTATTGGAAGTCTTGAAAGAGTTAACAACAACAACAAAGGGATGTAATGTTTTATTCTGATGCTGTGCTTGGGAAGTCCTGGATCACACTTTGGGAAATCTGTTTTAAAGACTGACTTTCTTTTATCTTTAGAAAGAACCAAGGCTCATCCACCCACAGCTAACCCCCACCCCAACACCCCCATACGCATACCACCACCACCACCAATCTGGCTAGCCCAGGCTGGTTTCCCATTTGTGGTACTCTCCTGTCTCAGCCTCCCACATGCTGGGTTCAGAAGCAGGCACCACCACACCTGACTTTGTCATTTCTAAGTACTAAAGCCAGCCCTGAAGCTCTGGCCTCAGATCCTGAAAACGTCGTCTTCTGGAGAGAAATACACATGCATTATTCAACGTGTCCACACCCTTAGTTCTGTTCTCATGCCACGTGGCTCCGTCCTTTTCTTGAGAATTTAGGAAATCTCTGTGGAACACATTCCCTGTATAAATTAGTGGCAAGCTCCAAACTCCAGGGAGATTACAGGCACCAGACTGAGTAAGCATTAGCACACGTGCACACCCTGAAATACCCTGCTTCCATGGAAACTTCAAAATGGACTTTGACACCCAGAGGGAAATCAGTCCTTTGGGGAGCAGGTGGCTTTGCTGAGTGTGGCCCTTTCGTGTGTTTCAGTGGTGCCGGGCTGGGGAGTGTGTGAGCAAGACGCCCATCCCAGAACATGTGGACGGGGACTGGAGTCCGTGGGGCGCCTGGAGCATGTGCAGCAGAACGTGTGGGACGGGAGCACGGTTCCGGCAGAGGAAGTGTGACAATCCCCCGTAAGTTTCCCCCACACCCCGCCGCGAGGGGCAGCCCATTCTGCCATTCTTTTCCCCTCATGTGGAGAAGTGCATTAGAAAGGGCAACAGGATAGACCGAGGTTGAGTTTGAGGGCCTTGAGCGTGTCCTGTCATCTTTGCTGGAGCTCTTTCTGAGCGCGGGGACACACTAGAGTCCCAGGGCAAGTTGGCTCCCTTATCCCTTGCTTGGCTGTGGCATGAAGACTCCCTGGGACAGAGAGATGACAATCTGTCTTGTCTATGCCATGGTCTACTTAGTTGAGGGACATTCTCAGAAAGCCTGGAGACTTTCCCAAAGGGGAGGCTGACCTTCAACTTGTTGCTCACAGATTTGGGAGCAGGTAGAACGTGTGTCTGGGAGTATCTATGGGTTCGGTATTTGTTAAGCTAAATCGTTTTCACTAGTGCTCCTTCTAGAGCTATTTGACAGAAAAAAAAATGATGTATTCTTCTAAATTCCTTTTTATGAACTATGATACACCAAGACCCTTCCTGTTCACCCTAGGACATTGGCTCTGGAAAATTCAGGGATAGATTTTTATGCTCTATTATAATAATTACATCCCCATGGGTTTTCTCCTTCTCTGAACTTTCCCAGTTGTAAACGTTCACTTTGACCATCTGCTTTCTCTCTTGAGTGTCCTCAGTCAGGTCCCATCTGTTTGGAGAGTGAGTAAATGATAAATTGTGTCTAAACATGAAATGGTTTTCCACAGTGAAGTCATGTTGATGAGGAATTAGCAGACACCCCTTGTTTGTAAAAACTCCCAAAGCTCGGGTTGCATAGTTAAGTCATGGGGGTGGGTCACGCAGTTGATGCCTTAACGGTCCCAGGTGATGCCAAGGAACAACCAAGGCTGGGAACCTTCTTTTAAGGAG
Organism: Peromyscus leucopus; assembly: GCF_004664715.2. Lineage (NCBI taxonomy): Eukaryota > Metazoa > Chordata > Mammalia > Rodentia > Cricetidae > Peromyscus > Peromyscus leucopus. The sequence continues at coordinate 146,208,915 of NC_051063.1, read as the reverse complement.
AGCTGACATCCATAGTTTAGTGGGCGGCCATCACATAATAGTTTTTAGTCGTCCTGTAACAAATGGTAATGTGCAAAATGTCTTTTTCAATTAAGATACAGCTGAATGTGTGGTGCACTACACAGTAGGTGTTTAACCTGTCAGGAATGACTTTCTTAACTTAAAGCCTGAGTGACATCTTATTAGTGAGGGAGGTGATTAAAAACTTCAGCTGAGAAATGAGTGGACAGTAGGCTAATCTTTTTTTTTTTTTTTTTAACTTGCCTCAGTTGAAAGTAACAGCTTGGGGTCCCGAAGGAGAGGTGTAGGTTGGATTCACAGAGCTGAGGTTTGGGCCCCTGGTCATTGGCCTTTGACCTCAAGGGAGACCCTTTTGTTCCCTAGGCCTTGGGTTCCCCTATTAGAGGCCACTGGCATGTAAGAAGAGGAAGAACCAAATGTGAAAACTGGCCCAGACCAGTCTTCAAGTCCAATCCTGCTCCCTACCCTACAGCACCTGGCAGTTTTTACTACCTGCTGAAAATTGTGAAAATTTGTTGGGCTGCCTATATAGCTGTTGGCATTTCATCCGTGGTCCTTATTAGCAGCAGCACAGAAGAACCAGGATGAAGCAAGCCATCCGCCTTGTCCCTCTAGCTCACAGAGCTGTACTGCCGCTCAGCACAGGGTGAGAGGGCTTATGTGAAGCACAGGAGGGTGCCATGGGTGCTCTGGGTTTAGAGCTCATAGATACTGGCCTCCTTTGGCTCATCACAAATGTCAGCTCTTATCAGGTGATACCCAGTAGACATCATACAGAGCCTCTACATGTTTAGCATCCCCTCCGTCCTGACATGCTGGGCACTTGAGCTGTGTTTAGGCGACAGCACACTTGTTCACATCACATGTTTTCCCAGTGCTGGGGAAAGGCATGAGGCACTATTTAAAGGGCCAGTGTTGTCCTTTTGCCTTGCAGTGGTATTGCTAAGATCCCCTGCAGGAGACAAGCTGCAGAAGAGACTTTCCAGAGCCTCCTTTGTGGCTTCCCACCAGGGCTGGTTCCCTGTCGCAATCCAAGCTGCATCTTGGCCTGTTGCTCTGGGCTACCCTAGGGACATTTTGTAAGACCGCTTAAGACTCCTCAGTTCCTAGAACTGTGTTGCTGTACCCTCTCTGACTTGGCCTGCTGTGGGGTTTTATGTGTTGGGATCTAGACCCATCCCTCCAGATCCAGTGGCCCCAGAAGACAAAGTGCTCACAACATTTTTTCTTTTATCTTATCACAACCTTTTTCTTTTATCTTTATTATCAACCAGCACCCACCATACCCTACTTGTACTGAGACCCTCGCCGCAGCCCTGCCCCCATCATGAATTTTAGCTCTTGTTCACCCTGCTGTGTTTTATCACTGCGGACTGAGAGAACTGGCAGCCACATGGACAGCTGCAGGACTGTGGGGTCTTCACACACTGGTGTGGCACACAGGTGTTCCTTCCTGCCCAGGCTCTGCTGGCCCGATGGCTGTGGGGAGACCCGTGATAAAAGTGTACCAGAGAGAGAAGGCCGCTGTTCTCGCTCCTTCCGGGCCTGTCTTCCTTCTTACGGATGCTCTTTCGACTGGATGCTTGCAGTTGGCATTGAGTCGAAGGAATGCTGGGCATGGGTTTACAGTGAAGCATATAAAATCCTGCCCACTTTCCCATGATTCCCTCTGCCTGTGTTTCAAATTGAATCCCTTATAAGCTACACTCTCCTCCCTGCTCACTTCTAACCTCTTCATGCATATCACCTCCATTACCGCCTTGCTCAAGGACATAGCCCCATGCCCATGGCTACCATTTTTTTTCTTATTTACAGCTATTTATAATAAGTCTGGTGAATGGGGCCCACAATTACCATGTATCAATTTCCTAAGGCATAGTGGAATACATGGGCCCAGTCCATTCTTAGCCAGGCAGTTCTGTGGGAGAGGCATCCTTTTTTATCTCCACTGTGAAGATATAAAACTGAGTCATATAAAAATTAGATGGCTTGCCCAAGGTCCTACAGGTAAGTAGAAACCCATTGGCATGGTAATTTCTCTAAAAAAACAGAAATCAAAACTCAAAGGTATCCACATGGTTGGTTCTTCCTTGAATACCTGACATGGAATGTGTTTCCTGTGTTTGCCCCAACTTCCAGTGGCTCTGGTGGCCTTTGTTCCCTGGCTTATAGACTGTCTACCTGCCCTTTCATGTGGTCTCTCTACCTTTCCTTCTCCTGGAAGGGCTCTTACCATTGGATTTCAGGCCTGTGTAGTCTGAGATGTTCTCAGCTTAAGATCATAAAGTACATCTCCTACAACCGTTTTTCTGAATGAAGACACATTCTCATGTTTCAGGCCAGCGTGTCTTAGGGGACCAGCATGGCCACCATTCAGCATACTCTCACCTTGCAGCATCTTGTCCATTCTTCAGCCTCAATGATCCAACCCAGAGCCTTCATCAGTGTGCTCTCCTGGCCCTAACTGGCCTTCGCTTAGATCTCAGTGGAAGCCTCTTCTCCTCAGAGGAGGCCCTTCCCTGACCACCCTGTTTAAAGTGGGGTGAAGTGTCACCCTGTGCACCCTTCCAGCATGGCTGGGTCTCTTGTGTCTCAACTCAGTTGATTCTGCTTTGTTCCTTTGGCTTTGGAGCTTCGTGAAGGCCTAGGGCCGGCTCCACCATCCATTCCCTGCCTACCGCAGAGCAGTAGCTCAATAAAATGTGCCGGGTCATCTCCTTGCCTGTTTTCCCAGGGGAAAGCAATCTTTCTGTCCTTCCCAGGCCTCCATGACATATCCTGAATGTCTCTTTTCCCTTCAGAAACACAAAAATTAACTGAAACAATCATACCAAGTAATAGATCGCCAGTAAGCCCCTTACCTGTATAGAGTCTTGGATGCTCTAAAAAGCCAGGCACTGTAGCCCACCTTTCCCCTGCAATGCTGTCACTCACAGCCAGAGGAGCTCAGGAAGGAGCCTGAGCATGTCACCCCAGCCTTGCCTATTCCAGCCTAGAGCATGACCTAGTCTTGCTCCTGTAATTTTGACGCCTTGCTAGTCCGTCTGATCATTCACTGTGACCATTCAGCTCCATTTCCTGTCAGGAATGGGAACAGCTCACCCTGTCTCCTTGGGAAATGTTCTTCAAGAGTCCACCCTACCTTCCTGGAGCCAACGCAGGTGAGGAGGGAAAAGCCAGTCCGACTTTGGGCAGGTGGATCTGCAGCAGCCCTGAAGTGTTTGCTGAAGTGACTGGGTCAGCATTCAGGCCGTTAGGGCTCGCAGCCTAGGTCCTGATCCTGAACAATGCCTGTGGGGTGACTTATAAAGCACAGCTGATCATGGCCTCTGAGCCAAGAGCTGACCAAAACAACATACTCTCTGTCTCACTCCTTAAATCAGACAGCTCACTGCCCTGATATTTCAGGAGAAGGCCAGAGCTCACTGCTGTGGACAGCTTGGACTACTCCCATGAGCCTCTCCCCATGGCTTTATCTGCACATCCCTGGCCCCTTTCCTTCCATTCTGCAGCTGGTTGATTCACTGTCCAGAGATACTGGCAAGAGAGTTCCCCACCATCCCACCCCTTTTTCCTGGTCCTGGTCTTTGTAGCGATTGGTGTTTTTACTTCCCAGTGTACACAGAGGGGGAACCATCCATGTTTTGTTTTGTTTTATTTGTAAATGTTTATTTTCTTAATTTTTATTTTATGTACATTGGTGTTGTGCCTGCATGGATGTCTGTGTGAGGGTGTCAGGTCCCCAGGAACTGGGGTACAGACAGCTGTGAGCTGACATGTGGCTGCTGGGAATTGAACCCAGGTCCTCTGGAAGAACAGCCAGTGCTCTTAACATTCATGTTTTTAAACCGGCTTCCTAAGTGTGTTCTTTCCTACCATTTCTATTGTTGTCGGTCAGAGTAAGTGGAAAATTCTTCTCTGTTTTGGATTCTGACGCTGGGTGAAGAGAGGAAGGCTCGTGCTCCTGTGTGAAGGGCCGTCTCTGTCCCAATCATACCTGCAGGACGGGATGAGGAGCAGCGGTGAGAGCTGGCCCATCAGGACCACCACAGCATTGTCACCCCGTGGCCACAACAAGTGTCGGGGGAGCAGCTAGTTACTCGATACTCAGTGGCAGGAAGGGCAGAGTTCTGGGACTGTGCTTGGCTTTGCTCCCCCAGTGAGAGCCCACCAGTGGGCTCTCAGTGTTAAGGACCTGGACTTCCTGTGGGTTATTCATTTAAAAACAAACCTGAGTTGTCTACTCTTAGCAGCAGTAACACTCGCAGCTTCGACACTTTGCAGAGGAGACCTCAACACTGGAACTGCTCTTGCCCCCAAGGTGCACCAGCTGGATCCTGCTCTCTAGGCCTACATAGGTTTATACTTCTTGCCCTTCCCACTCAAGAGCAGACCGTCTGCCCCCTAATCTACCTAATCTACCATCTCCTTACCGCTGCTGTCTGTGGTGCCGGGAAGCCTGCCCTCGTAGGAGACCAGGAGGAGCTTGGGAAGGGTCAGAGGGGGATGAGACTCACCTTTCTGTCCACATCTGTTCCTCCTCAAGACGTCACTTCCTTATTCTTTCTTTTTTTTTTTAATTTTTAAACATATTTATAAAACTTCCTGCAGAGTATTGTTCATCCCGTCTGGCTCACACACATTGCAGCACCCATGCATGTGTGTGCTGTCACCCTGCGAGTGAAGGTGCCAGCTTCCAGTGCTTGCATGTGTGACCGTATGACAGCTGGCTAGCTGTGCACAGTGGCTGTCCCGTCTCTGCTGCCATGAGCTGGTGGGTTTTTGTGTGTTCCCCCTCCTTGCCAATACAGGCTGTCACTGGTCTTTTCCACTGTGGCCGTTTTGGTGACCATGTCTCCTAGGGTGTGGGTCTCACTCACCAGTGGTGAAGCTGAGCATCTCGTGTGTATCTCCCTTGGATCTCCTTTTCTTGTGCAGGGCCTCTTCAAGTCATTTTAGTTTATATCTATCTAAGCTTCAACTCTGTCAATTTTTAGAAGGTCCTGAAAGATAACTATTTAGACACTGAAGATTCACGCCAGGGTTGCATCTTTTTCCATGTGTATGTGTGTTCATATGTGTGCAGGTGCATGTCTGTTCATACGTGTGTAGATGCATGTCTATGCACATGCCTGTGGAGATCAGAGGTTGACATCCAGTGTCTTTCTTCCTCAGTTGCTCACCATCTTACATTTTGAGGCAGGGTCTCTCACTTACATCCAGAACTCAACAACTCAACTAACTTCATTGGCTATCTTGCTCCGAAGCTCCTGTCTCTGCCTCCCAGGTGCTGGGATGGGTTTCCATGGTTACCCAGCATTTGTGTAGGTGCAGGTGGTCCAAATTCTGGTCCTTTTGCTTGGGTGGCAATAAACCATGTACTCAGCCCCAAAGATGCATCCTTAAAAACCCTCATGCTCCAGCCAGTTGTCCCTGTGTCAGGCATCCTGTGACAATGGATGGGCAGTTCTGTGCTCTTTCTCAGTGCCATCCCTAACTCACACCACTAAGCAGTGATCCCTTCCCCATTGGATCTTTGGTTTCTGCATCTGAAGGACACAGTCAAGAACTTCTTCCGATGTTTTGCTCAGACTGTGTCCTGTGTGTCCTCAGGTCTTTGCTGTAGGGTAAGATTTCAACTTCCCGGCACCTCCCTGTCACAAGACCTCACAGAGCCATTGAGCCTATGCTGTAGAGCCCGTAGGTCTGGGTCTTCAAGTTCTCTGAAGGAAATCCAATGGAAGGATGTGGACCCGCTCTCAGCTCTCCAGAGGGAATGCCTGTTCTGTCATGTGTTCTGTTATCTTTCCTGTCCTCAGTTTTGCCCTGTCGTGCTGGGGTTTCTGTTGTTTTAATCTTCCTGGAGGTGTTTTGTTTTTATCCACCCTGAATAGCTTCAGAGGACCTCCGGGGTGAACAAGAGTCCCAGCCCTCTGCTTCACACCCACCTCATGTGGATCCAGCCTCTCCTCCCTGCCCCTGCTGATCCAGCAAAACATCTCCCAAGGCCCAGGCCATCTATGACTCGGGCTTCATCCAGGCAACCGCAGCATGGGATGCTTGGCAAACCCAGGCCCACCTGTGTCATGCTCCCCAGAACTTCTGTCAGGAAGCTGCTTACAGATCTTCTGCCCAGACACACCCTCCCCACGATCACTGTTTCTGTCTTTCTATGCCGTGGATGAAGGGTGTGTTTGTCTCATGGTTTCAGGATGATTATTCATGTAGGAGGATCCCTGCAATGTCCTGGCTATTCTAGGTAGTCTCTGAGGTTGCCACCCCTCTTATCTACTGGGATACTGAAACCATGGATAATACCAAACTCTATATATGCTATGCTTCTTCCTATACATCTAGGCCCATGAAAAGTTTAACTTTAAAATTTGGCACAGTAAGAGGTTAATAATCGTGATAAAATAATCACAACTGTTTGTTATAATGAAGGCATTTAAAACTTATGAATAATGTATTTCTGGCATGTCTCATCTTATATTTTAGGACCATGTTTGATTGCCCATAACTGACACTACAGGAAGCAAAACTATGAGTTTGAGAAACCACTATACTGGGGAGCTGGACATGAAGAGTAGGGGCTCTGGGATCTTGCCACACATGGTGGAGGGATTACTTGGGTAGTGGACCATGTGGCTAGTTGGTCAGTCTCCCTCTTTTCCCATGTTGGTCAAAACAATGATTCTAATTGTCTTTTTAATCAATTATTGCGCTATGGGTCTTGTTTTTCTTTTTCAGTTTTCATATGTATGTGTGTGTCATGCATAAGTAAGTGTATGTTTGTTTGCATCTGTGTGGCTGTGCATTTACTTGTGTGCACATGGATGTAGGGTAGGTGCCCAAGGTTGACGTTGGGAACCATCCACCATAGCACTTCCACCCTGTCCATCACGGGGCCCACAGACCAGGGGGACACTTGTAGATTGAACTCTCTGGGAAGGCAGGGTGGGTGTCAGAGGTGAGAAGCTGCACTGAAGAACAGGACAGAAATCTGCTCAAGGGTTCCTATGCTTGAAGTCATCCTCTGGCATGCAGGAGGATGCTGCCTGGAGGCCCTCATGCAGTGTGCCTAGGGAAATGGGGAGGGAGGCCGTTCCCCTTCAATGTCTCTCTAGAACCTTGTATTAACAAAGCTGAGCATCTAGACTCTTTTAACTGGAGACTCATCTCATGCTATCCAGAGTAAGTATTCTTCCATTAGAATTTAAAAGCTATTCTCCTATGTTTCTTTTTTAAATTGCTTCTTTTGTTTTTGAGATTATAATATAATCACATCATTTCTCCCTTCCTGTTCCTCACTCCAAACCTTCCATATGCTCCCCCTTGCTCTCTTTCAAATTCATGGCCTCTTTGCATTAATTGTTGTATACATATGTTTATGTATATACATATATATATATATATACACACACATATATATATTCCTAAATATATAGTCCTTACAATGTTGCTTGCACATATGTTTTCAGGCTGACCATTTGGATTGAATAACCAATTGGTGTGCTCTTCCCTAGAGAAGACTATTTTCCCAGCATTCCTTCATTGCCTGGAGTTCTTCATGTAGGGCTGAGACCTTACCGGCTTTTCCCTGTCCACATTAGCATGTCTGTTATCCTTATTTAGCTCCCATTTAGGTAGTCATGTTGGTAAGACTTTATGGGTGTAGCATCTGACATTCCTAGAAGATACAGTCTCACAGCAATTTCCTTGAACCTCTAGCTCTTACAATCTTTCTGCCCCCTCTTCCTCAATGTTTCCCAAGCCTTAGGTGTATCCATTGAGATAGGCCCTGCAATTCTGAGTCTTTATTTGTTCTGATTTTCTGTCTCCACATATTTCAAAAAGAAGTTTCCTAGATGAAGGATGAGGACTACACTCATCTGTGGGTTAAGAAAAAATATTCAGAATGTAATTACAGATTATGCTAGTTTAATAAAATGACTGTTGTAGATTCTCTTCCAAGATGTCTGACTTCACCAGCCCTGGGTAGTTGGGAAGGTTTCTAGTACCAGACATGATTTCCCTTTTGTTGAGAGAGTCTTAAGTCCAATTAGAGAGCTGTTGATCACCACCAAGGTAAGTGTGCCACTACTGCACTCTTAGGGTTATTGTCTTCTGATGCAAGTCTAGTGGTAATAAGGTTTCTGAGTTCTTAATCTGGAAATGTTTTATTTTTCCCCTTATCTTTCCTATTTTTCAGATGCAGAATTCTTGACTGATCGTTTAGTTTTCTGAGCATGTGAACTATATCAGCTTACTGTTTTTTTCTACCAAGACTTCCTATGGGAAATCTGGTGACAGTCTTCTTAAGATGCCTTGTATGTGGCCTGTCTTACTCTCTTGGTGCTCCCAAGATTCTCTTTGTCTTTTGGTAGTTTAGTTATACCACATCCCAGTGGGAGTCCCTCTGTGTTTGTCCCACTTGGTGTTTGCTGGGCTACTCATAGCTGTGCATCTTTCTTCAAGTTCCCGAAGTTTCCTTCCGTCCTTTGTTCAGCTTGTGTCCTCAGCCCTTTCTCTTCTCCTTCTGAAACTTCTATAAGGTGTACACTTGGTGCTATTCAATGGGTATTTTCTGTCCCTTTTGTTCGGTCTTTTTTCACTGTGCTTCTTACACTGGATCATGTCAATTTCCCATTTGCTGGTTGGTTTTTTGTCAACTTGACACAAGCTAGAGTCACCTGGAAGAGGAACCTTCAACAGGGGAATTGCCTCCATCATAATGACCTTTCAGCATGTCTGGGAGCACTTTCTTGAGTAATGGTTGATTTGGGAAGGCCCAGCTTGCTGTAGGTGATACTGTCCCTGGGCAGGCAGGTGGTCCTGGGTTGTATAAGAAAGCAAGCTGAGTAGGCCGGTGAGCAGCCTTCCTACGTTGTCTCTACTTTAGTGCCCACCTCAGGGTTCCTGCCTTGAGATCATGCACTGACTTCCCTCAGGGATGGAGTGTGCCCTGTTAGATATAAAAACTCTTTCCTCCCCAACTTGCTCTTGGTCAGCATGTTCTATCACAGAACACAAAAAAGTCTTTTCCAGTTTGTAGGTTCATTCTTCCATCTACTAAAATCTGCTTTGAACTCATTTGATTGTTGTGTTTTTCAGCTTTTAATATTATCTTTGTTTCTTTTTACTAATTCTGTCTCTTCGCACAGCATATGCCTGTCTCTGTTTTCCTCCACCCTTATGCATCTTTCTGACAGTTGTTTTAAAGCGGTTGTCTATTGTGTCTAACACCCAGGCTTCATCACGGGTGGATCTGCCCGTCTGTTGGGTTCCTTTGAATGAGATACATTTTTCTTTCCTGCTGTGACATTTTTGCTGGAAACTGGACATCTGAGTCTATGGCAGCTTCAGGATTCCTCTCTCTGATGCCTTTGTTTTGTTTATGGCTGAATGATATCCTCATGCCCGGTTTTGATCTGAAGTAAGAGTTTAAGGCTTTGCAGGTCTTTTCTGACCCCGTATCTTGTCCTGGCCATGTCTCATAGCTTTCAAACTCCTGGAGATTCAGTTGCCTTTAAATGACTTAATAAAAAAAGTCTGACTTGCATCTATCTATCTATCTATCTATCTATCTATCTATCTATCTATCTATCTATCTATCTATCTATCGACAGGGTATGTAGCCCTGTCTATGTAGCCCTGACTATCCTGGAAGTTGACTGTCATTTAGGAGGGGAAAATGGTGGTGAGGAGCAGGGAAGTGGATTTTTGAAAATCCCTTGAAGCCATGTCACCTGTCAGGGTCTTCAGCAATGTCAGTTTGTGTCTACACCTCAGTGGTCAGCAGCAGTAGTCGGCACGTGGAACCTGAGGCTAGATAGTTAGCCAAGAAGGCTTTTCTTACACCCTGGCTCCATCAGGGTCTTGATTATCTCTCCTAGTGCTTGGGATGGAAGATGAATATTAGTTTCCACCGTACTAAAGGATGAAGTGGAGCAAAGTGAACTACTGTTTACCAGCCAGGAATCTACAAGCTTTGACATACGCTCCCATGTTTCAAAATAGTTACTGATGACAGTTTTAGCTGTCTAGGTAGAGACAGATTCCCGCGTCATGGACGTAGGGAGATTCCTGATGTTTTCCACTCTGACATCTTTCTCACTCTCCACCTCTTATTTCCCTTCCTCCCCCTCCTCTCCTTCCTCCCTGTCATTTTAAAGTAACCACCCAGGCACTTAGCTCAATTCCATCTGCTGTTTATTGAAGTCCCCCCCAGGCCCTGTTGGGGACTCTTAGAGAAGGGGGGGAAGGGACTCAGCTCACCATTCCTCAAACCTCGTTAGCATTACACAGCACAGCAGAGACCCAAACAAGAGGATGAGAATTCCAGTGGAAAGGAAGGTAGGATGGAAATGGCCTGAGTACCAGATAGAGAATAAGAGGGCAGGAGGCAGGGAGCTGGACAGGAGGCAGGAAGGCCATTTGCTCTGGGAGAAGATACAGCATGAGCGATGATCGGGAGAGAGGCAGCTCAAGCATGCATGAGATGCAATGGGCTGCTGCTTTCGGGGTTCAGGTCTCTTACGCCATCCTGTGCTTGTGATGCCTCTATGAGAGCCTGCTAGGGGTGCCACAACACACTCGCACAGATCTTAAACAACAGGTGTTTTTCCTCAGAGTTTACAGAGCTAGAAGTCTAAGATCAAGGGGTCAGCATGGTTGGTCCTCTCTCCTGGCTTCTGGTGATTTGATGACAATATCTGGTGTCTCTTGGCGTGCAGAAGCTTTACCAAGACCTCTGCTTCCCTTCTCTCATAGAGTTTTCTGTGTGCAGCTGTCTATATTTAAAAAATAAACGTTTGCCGGGCGGTGGTGGCGCACGCCTTTAATCCCAGCACTCGGGAGGCAGAGCCAGGCGGATCTCTGTGAGTTCGAGGCCAGCCTGGGCTACCAAGTGAGTTCCAGGAAAGGCGCAAAGCTACACAGAGAAACCCTGTCTCAAAAAACCAAAAAAAAAAAAAAAAAAAAAAAATTAAAAAATAAACTTTTAATGCTTTATATTTACTTGGAGTGTGCATGTGCTCATGTGCAAGGGTGCTGGTGCAGAGGTCAGAGGATAACTTGCAGGAGTCAGTCTCTGGCTTCTACCATGTGGGTTCCAGGGATGAAACACAGGCCACCAGGTTTAGCAGCAATGACCTTTACCTGTCCTCCACTGTAACCTCATCTTGATTAGTTGCATCTGCAGTGACCCCACTTCCCACTAAGGTTACCATTCTGGGGCACTGGGGCAGGGGAGGATTTTACTGTACAAATGAAGGAGAGGAGGACACGGTTTAGCATGGACCAGCTTGCCAGAAGATGCAGGCTGTATCATGCATCCCTCTAGGTTCCCAGTCATGGGAACTTACCTATTACCTTGAAAGTGACTCTCCCAGTACCCCATGTGTCTTTTGGGGCCCAGTCCCTCTCTGTTCCTTCTGTACTTGCTTTGTAATACAGAAATCCATTCTGTGTATACGTGGTACCTGAGCCCAGAGTCCTGGGGGACATGGTATGAGATTGTGTCTATCTAAGTTCACCATATGATCACTTCTCTGAGGTGTGCTTGCCTGGTGCTCTAGGCAGAAAACAGCACACAAGGCCCAGCTGTCAGATACCATCAGCCCTTTAAAGGAACGGCCATTCCTTCATGAGCCTAACTCATGACCCCTTGGAGGGCCATCAGTCTGTATAATTTTCCCAACCTCCTCTCCTCTAGGGTAAGGAACTATTTAGAGTTTATGAGGCTGACAGGGACCTGCAAGGGGCCTCTCCTTCTCCGTGGCATAGACGCCTTGCAAACTATGAGAGTGGCCTCATCTGCTGCACCACAGGTTTTTATAAAGTTTGGTTGTGACGTAACTGCGCCCATCACTTCAGATGTTAGCTGTGGCTGCTTCTGTATCAATAGTAGCTGCCGTGGTAAACCGTGTGGCTCAAAACTACATCTTCTCTGCCCTTCCTTGATTGAAAAGGTTCATTGGCCTCTGGGGTAGACTTTTATAAAGACCTTTGCCACTCTCTATTCTTTTATCTTTCCTCTAAAACCATGCTCAGAGGGTAGCCTGCAGGCATGATGAATGGCAGAGGGAGGGACATAAGACCCCCCCCCCATATTTGGTTGGTGAGTAAAAAATGTAGGTAACAGGCATGTGAGTGTGTAAATACCCACAGTGCACAGTTTTGTCTTTTATGCTGAATTTCAATATAAAGTAATTAATCACACTATATCACCATGACCTTGGTACCATGGAAATGTATGGAAGTCTTTGAGCTTGTTACCATGGAGATGTATGGAAGCCTTGAGCTTGTCTAGGTCAGAGTCTCTCAAGGACACCTTGGGGGCCCCTCAGAGCAGCTAAGAAAAACCTTGTTGTGGCTAGCCCAGCCTGCATCCTGCCATTCTATCTTGATGCACCTTAGATATGTGGTCTCTGCCAGTGAACACAGCCCATTCTCTAGAACTGCTCACCACCCAGTCAGTCTAGACATGACACCTAGGAATCCAGGCCACAGGATTGACCTCATACTTTCCCTGATTAAGGTGGCAGAGCTGGGACTTAACTGGCCAATGTCCAGAGACTGGTTGTGTGTGAGTGAATTAATCACCCCACTTACTACAAAGTAAATGAGAACTCTTTACTCATCCTTCCTAAAACTTGGCAACTTCTAGAACATATCAAAGAACTGTTGTTGTTGTTGTTGTTGTTGTTGTTTTTAATGTCTTCATTTTAATGAAAAAAAATTTTAAGTACCAAAATTTTCTTTGGGGTGTTCAAGGTTACACATGACCAAGTCTTCAATTCAGCTGGAAGAGACGACTTGTGGATCTTGCCAAACAGACACTCATTGTGTCCTGCTTCCCGATGACCTTTATTTACAGCCCTTTGGTGCATTTTTCTGCTGGCTCACTTGAGCATGCCTCAGTGTGGGACGGGGGTTACCCAGATGTGATCTATAGGAGAGACCCGGTTGCTCTGGAAACCTTGCCCACCCTCTCCTGGCAACAGTCCAGTACCCCCTGCTGTTTCCACCAGACCAGCTGGCTAACACAAATCTTCTTCCTTCTAGCCCTGGGCCTGGAGGCACACACTGCCAGGGGGCCAGCGTAGAGCACGCCGCCTGTGAGAACCTGCCCTGCCCCAAGGGTGTGCCCAGCTTCCGGGACCAGCAATGCCAAGCCCATGACCGACTGAGTAGCAAGAAGAGGGGCCTGTTGACAGCGGTGGTGGTTGATGGTAAAGGCCCTTCCTCTCAACGTAGCCTCCATCCTCCTTTTCCCGAGAACCGTAAAACCCACGTAGGGGTGCTCATAATGCTCAAGCCCCATCCCGTCCCACCCGAGGACACGCCTGTCCTCGGCCCAAGTCAGCCATGGCCCTACTCCTACAAAAGTAGAACTGAATACTAACAGCTTGGGATCTCCCCACACAGGCCATATGGCAGACAGGAGGCTAGATTCGTTCACAGCAGGGCAAGTGCAATGTGCTAGCATCTGATTTCCAGTGCGCTGTGTTCTGACGTACCAAGAGTAGAATGGTGTGTTTGAGTGCGTACCATTTTGCTTTCCTGGGTTCGTTTTGGCTTAGCGTTACTCTCTGCCTAGAGTGCTTGGAAGACTTTTGAGAACTGCGTATGGAAGCAGGTGGCCAACACAGGCCACTTTCGAGGACTTTCTTCCCCATCAGGAGAGTGTATGCCATAAATGGCCACAGTAACCAAGAAGCAAGTCGAGGTGTCGGGTCATGTCTCTGTAGAGTCTGTAATGTCTGGTCATTACAGGTGAGGACACCCGAAGCCTAGTCCAGAGTGTTGGGGTTTTTGTTGTTGTTTTGCCTAAAACTCTTCCTCTTTGAGAAACTTTGAGACTCTGTATTGTAATGCTGACAGTATGGTACCATTGATCAATCACATCCCAAGCCAGGCACAAGCTAGCTCCATTCATGGTCGCTTGGAGTAGGCAAAAGAGGTGACAGGTTATGTGACATCCGAGCTCCTGCAGCTGACAAAGTTGACTCAGAGAATAACCCACTGGCCCTCAGTGCTCAGACACAACGAGGGACGCTTAGAACTAATGCAGCGGGGTCTGATTTCTGTAACCTCCAGATGTTCTACAGAAGAATGAAATCTGGTGCCATCTTGGTTTCCTTCCCCTGAAATGCCCATTCTGGCACCTGCAATTACAAGTTCAAATGTTCCTAGTTGTTTCTAGAGAAACCCAGATATCCCTGGCAACAGCAGCTTCCGGTCTGCAGCTTTTTCCTTTTTCTTTTTTTGTTCTTTTCTTTCCTTCCTTCCTTCCTCCTTTCCTTCCTTCTTTCTTTTTTATTTTAATTAATTAATTAATTAATTAATTAATTTTTACTTATCTATTTATTTGGGTTTTTTTTTCAAGACTGGGTTTCTCTGTGTAGCCCTGGATATTTTGGAATTCTGTCTGTAGACCAGGATGGTTTTGAACTACAAAGATCTGCCTGCCTCTGCCTCCCAAGTGATCTGCATCTTTTAGTTCAAGAAGCTGACCACTCAGTTTTGTCTTAAAAAAAATAGCACGCGGTGTTTTCAGTGGTACCTGTTAGCTGGGGACTTTTAAGGTAATAGAAAGTTCATTCCCCAGACATTTTCCTTGTTTTTAAAAAGACCTTAACTCTGGGGGCTGGGTAATTATGGCTGTGCTGCCACCTAGCCAGCAGAATGGGGGAGGAGCTCGGCTTTCTCATCCCCAACTCTCCCTGAAGAGAAAGGAGACAGGAGACTTCCCTCTCCCAAACAAAAGGGTGCTGTTGGAGGTACCCTTACTTCCCCCTGGCTGGCCACTAATGTGGTGCATGAACAGCCTGCAGGCTTCCGCCTGTCCCAGACATAGTCAGACCCCTGACTGGGACGGAGACATCACCAGAGGGCTGTCACACTCCAGGGCAGCAGCTCGCTCTGGTGAGATCCACCCTGTCACCAAGGCTTCGTTGTCTCCAGAAAGCCAGGTAAAAATGACTTGATGCCTCCTCTGTCCTCTCCTCCTTCCCTCGAGCCAGGAGGCATTCGCGATGGGACACCTCGACCTTCTCCATGTCTGCTCAGCTCTGGGTGTGTGTGTGGGGGGGAGGGTGTTATTTGTTGCTTGACTGCTTCGTTTTTAACCCCTTTTGCTTCCCGTATTTAGGGCAGAAGTCTCACTTGAGCAACTCCATGTTAAACTTCTATTCACTGCTAACAGCTTTGGAATAGCCGAGTGCTTCAGTTCCCTTATCATCCATCGTGGCAGTGGAGACTGCTGTCTGCCCACCCCACCCTTGTGGGGAGGCTCCTTGAGGACTTTGATGGGTCTAGAATGCGTTTTCTCACCCATTTGCCTCTTGTTCCATCCTGCCCATGTAACAAATAATTAGAACTGGTGGGTGTTACCTTTGACCTGAGAAGGCCAGCCATATTTGATAAGCAGAGCTTACAGACTGGTAGTGTTTAGCCTTTGAAAGGGAGGCCTTGGGTTCAGGGCTCTGTGAGGGTAGTTTGACCCATTGTCCTCTGGAGTGAAATTGCCATGACTTCTTAAGTATGTGGTTCCATTTCCCTCAGTATAACAGAAGCCAGCCTTTTTTAAAGCATTTCAGAAGGGCAACAGCGAAATAATAAATGGCTGATTCAGATGGCGGGTGATAAGTGTTCCTCTGAAGCCCTGCTTTCTAAAAGGCACAGTAACTCTAGCTGAGCCGGGAGAGGAACGATCCCTGCGGCTGGGCTCTGGCTCCAACCGTCCATCATGACTTCCCTATTCACAGCGTTGCTACCGCTGCAGAATTCTTTGGTGGTGAGGGACGCACGGTTCAGGAAAGGGAAGCAGTATTTTCTCTTCTCTCTCTCTCCTCCTTTAGAAAGAATTCTCACAGAGGCAGTCATTCCGAAGGAGGACTCAGGGCCACAAGTCCATCCCACCTCCAAAGGAAGATAAAGGGTCTCCTTAGAAAAGACCCCAAAGAGGAGAAGCCTTTAGACAGAAACCCTCTGCTGCGGCCGCCTGCCAAATCCAGACGGTTTCTGCTTTTCCTGTGGGATTTTGTCACAGTAGAAACATTCAAGGGTTCAGGCCCGTGTGACCAGGCCAGCAGCAGGCTCCATGCCCACTAAACTGTTAGAAAGCTGTGTCTGCCTTGCCTCACACAACAGACCCACCCACCCCAGCTCCTGTGTGGGGGAATAAGGGATGTGAGGGTCAGAACTGAGACTCCTACTCAACCAAGGAGCCCAGAAATGGAGGCTCACTGTGACAAAGGTCTATGGTGTTCTTGAAGGACCCAATGAAGGGCTGGAACCAAAATTTTTTAAAGGTATTAGGACCTTCTGTGGTTTTTAAAACTTACCAGTGGGAATCTTGCCTCTCCTGAAGACTGCCTTTCTCGAAACTTCTCCATGTACAGCCAACCAGGGAAACACACAACTCCTCTTAAGTGAATCTGTATCGCATCTCTGAATCCTTCCAGGTCAGTTATGGCTCAGAATTCAGAGCTTTGTAGTGTTTGAAAGGCCATGATGGCTCAGGAGCCCCACACTAACACCTCAGCTGGGACCCAAAGGGGCACATGACAGCCTGCCGGGAGCCCCTAATGAGGCGGGTACTCACCCCTGCCAGGGAAGGCTGGCTTTGTAACTAGAGAGTTTGCCGCACATAGAAGAAAACACTCATTTTCAGAGCTTTTCACATGTTGAGTTATCAGGAAAAAGATGGGTCATTGTGCTGTGGTCACGTGGTAAGTGCTGTTCCAGTTTACTGAGTCCTGTCTGTAGGGTCTGGCTTCTTGGTCATGGTGACTCTGCTTGGTCTGTTTAGGGTCAGGTGGACTCTACTGACCCAATCTGCTAGATCCTGGAACCTGGGGCCTGGTTATGAAGTCCTGGTGGACGGCTTATGGAAGAGAAGATTGAGTAGCTAAGATAGAAGACAGGAAGACCTGACAATTCTGGCCTCTACATTAGGTAGACTCTGCCTCAGTAAGACTTTGTAACGAGTCCAAGAGAGAGCAGCAAGAACAGTGTGAGCCATGGTGTCCCATGTTCCCTGGGGAGCGCAGGATGAGTTCCAGCCCTCTGAAAGCTGACATAATCATCAGCTCTCAAGCCTCAGAGCCCATCTTGCCCTGGCTGTGGCTTCCTCTGGTCAGTCAAAAGCCCTTATCAACAGGCAAGCCTTTGAGAAGCCAGACAGAAGCCTCAGCCAGAATTCACCTAACTGCACACCATCCTCAGCCAGAATTCATCTAAGTAAACACCATCCATGCAGGAGACATGTTCTAGGCATCTTTCCTTGCTGTGTGTGCCTGCGCAACTTTTAAGGTTTTCATCACCTTCTCTACTCCTAGAGGGCATAGTGGTGCACACCTTTAATCCCAGCGCTCAGGAGACAGAGCCAGGTGGATCTCTGTGAGGTCGAGGCCAGCCTGGTCTACAGAGTTCCAGGAGAGTCAGAAGTACATAGCAAGACCCTGTCTCAAAAACAAACAAACAAACAAACAACAACAAAAAAAGCCAACAAAACAAAAGTTCTCGCACTGTGCTCAGAGCTGAAACTCACCACCTCATGTTATTTAGTGGGATCCTTTATATTGGAGATTTAACTCCCTACTCATAGGAGCCTATTCAGAGAGTGCTGAGAAATTCTGAGCCCCTTTTGCATGATTTAAAATAGACTATCCTCAATCCCTTTGGGAGAAAGAACTATTCCTTGCTAGAGGTAGGGGCACCTTACACTGTGAGTGTAATCTCCAGAGAGGAGGAAAAGATGGACAGATGCAGGCAGTTCTAACCTATGAAGGACTCTCACCTCTGACCTTAGTGCTAGAGCCCCGGTGTCCTTGGCTGCCTGGGCCTGGTGAGCAGCGTCTGCACTGCTTGTCAAGGGCAGAGTCGAGGGCAGGTAGAGCTCAGTAGAATGCCTTGCCTGAGATCATAAGCCAACATCTGTCCATCTGAGTTTCTTCCCTGGATTCAGAGTCTCTGCTTCTCTCAAATTTGCACCAAAGAACCAAAACAAACCACCGTTTATCCCTTTCCATGCTGGAACTTCCACAGACTCCGACTTCCCTCAGAACAGCATCTGCCGTTCTGCCCAAGTCCCGTTCCCATTTCTGTTCGAATCAGAGAACACACTTAGAAACCCAAACCATAAATATTTATGAACACTGCGGTTTGTTTTCAGCAGTACCATTTTATCCCTTGGTATTTGGGGCTCCTGAGGGCTCCTCATTCGGAGTAAACAGTGATGGTTGAAAGAACAGCAAGCTGGAACAGAGAAGCGCATGGCTGTTCCTGCTGGAGGAAATGCAGGTATTCTGTGAGCCCCATGCTCATCTGTTCAGTGGGACAGTGGCAGCATTCACTATACCGAGTGCTGTTGACACTACTTAGCATGCTGTTTGGCACGCAGAATATGGTAAATGCCTATGATTTCTTCTTTATCACATCATCATCATCATTACTGCTATCAAATGAATCGCCTTAAACCTCAGTTACCCCCAGTGATGAACCAGCATGTTAGTCCAAAGGGAATTAAGACCCATAGTTTCAAACTATTTCTCCATAATAAGACTTTAGAGATGGCATAGAACATACCTCTGGTGTGCAGTAGACACACTATCCATCCAGACTGCAGAGCTGTGTTGTACCCCGAAGGTGCCCACAGGGAACCTCAAACCCCTGACCACCTCTCATTAATCCCATCCAATAAGCTTCCTAGAAGTTGACCTCAGTCTCCACCTCTGTCTTTCATAGTTCTTCTATCACTGGCTGCTTTCTTGGGTCATTTCCTTTAAATGGAGGGATAGCTACTTCCAGCCGCCCACCTGGGAATGAGGCATGCCTTCCAGAGCAGGCACTCCGCGTGCTCACATTAGACTGTGTCATGTGACCTGTCTCATTCGATCAAGGGTTACTCCACACCTGTCCGTCGGACCCCTAGGGCCTTGAGAAGCGTGTGTTACCTGTTGCCCATTTTTAGCACTGCCTGTGGAATGCTTGGGGTACAGTGCTCCGGCCATGCTTGAGGAATGAACAGCTTGCCTGGGAAACAGTAGATTTCCAGTCTGCTCCTCAGAGTCCATTGTTTCACTTCCGACTAGATAGAGGAGCTGAGTTGAACCTGAATCCTGGGAACCTGCTTCTCATACTCTCAGGTGCCCTTCCACAGAGCTGGTTGATCATGGGCTGCCATGGAATCATGCAAACCCTTGAGATTGGGTAAGACAGCATGTAAGCTCTGACAAGTCCTCTCCTGTTGGGATGCCAAGGCCCCTCAAGGCCACATCAGCTACAAAACCCTTCTCAGCCCCTCCCTTACTTGCCAGAGATCACCGAAAAAGCCTCACTGGGGAAGGCTGCTGGTGGAGACAGAGTCCAGTAAGGTAGCAGAAGGTCTCTGTGACTCTCTCAGGGTTTCCTTTCAAAACAACTCCGTAAATGTAATGATTAGGGTTAGGTGGCGGAGGAGGCAAGGAGGTGTGTTACTCTTACACCATTTACAGAGACGAGATCCAGTCATTTGTTCAAGTGCATTTACTAAGTCCTATGAACAGTTCTAGTTCTGGTCTGGGGACAGAAGATGAAAGCATGCCCCATGTCCCCAAGGGTTCCTGTACTTCAGTGTGAAGGTACAGATTGAAAACCCTCCCTCTAAAATATTTGCAACATCTTTCAAACCGGGACTATTTTGGATTTGGCAATATCTGCATTTGCACAATGAGCTGTATTTGTTTGTGATGGAACACAAATGGAAACATGGATTTTACTTATGGCTTATATACATGTTATACACATAGCATAAACATAATCTTACAGGTTTTAGTGCACCTGTATTTTAACTGCTTCTATCACATGACAGCAGGTGTGGAATTTTCTGTTTGTAATGTCATGTGAGAGTTCAGAAGGCTTTGGAATTTGAAGTGTTTTGGACTGTAGAGTCTTTAGTATTTCATTATCAATGGAACCTGCCTGTAAGAAATCCCTTTATATCTAAGATTTGCTCAAACGATTCTAGGACACCAGGCCGATGACCTGGGCTTGAGTGGATATAAATGCCAAGTGCACACATTGAGATGCCTGTCCTATCCAGTGTCGGGGTAGCAGGAGAGAAAGCTCTGGGGTGGAAGCTTCCACATTGACAGCAGCCTCCTCCAGAGCTGAGTAGAACGAGAGATTCACAGGCAGAGGGAACAGCATAGACCAAGACAGAAGAGCTTAGTGTGTTCCATGAACTCATGTTGTTCCAGAAGCCGAGGGAACAGGGACTTTCATCTAACTGCTGGCATGGCTCTCGTGAGTTGTCCTCGTGGTCTCTGAGTCTCCTTTCTAGACCTTTGTTCAGTTTCTTCTTGTTTCACAGCTCTGCTCTTCCTACCTAGCAGCTGGGCCAATGGGGAGCAGGGCACTAAGACTTTTCCAGTTGAAACATACTAACGATCTTAGGGGAACCACTGTCCCAGCACCTACAGTGTCTGGTCCCCCTACCTGGGGCATTCCTGTTCACCCCCCTTACTTTCCCACTACAGCAAAAGACCCCAGCCTCAGATCTAACACACAGTCTCGTATGCAGAGGCGGGCTAGCTCACAACGGCACCTTTGTGCAGCTGGTGTGTTTAATGCCCTGTCTCTGCAAATGAGGGGAGCCAAGAGGAGGAAGCCCACAGAGCTGCCTGCTCTGCTATTCACTGAGTCAGGGAGGGGGTCTTGGTCTGTGTGCTATTTTAAATGTCCACAGCAGCAGGTGATGGTACCTGAGAACAGGACTAAGTGACCGAGACCTTTGTGTACTAGTCATTCTGCCCTTGGGCTCACAGCCCACATGTGCTTCTTCCCCACATTGCCTACATACCCCTTTGCCAATCAACAGCCACCAACCTTTCCCTCCTCAGATAAGCCATGTGAACTCTACTGCTCACCCCTCGGAAAGGAGTCCCCACTGCTGGTGGCTGACAGGGTCCTGGATGGCACGCCCTGCGGACCCTACGAGACTGACCTCTGCGTGTATGGCAGATGCCAGGTAACTTGCCTTTCCTCCTGTCCTTGGTGGGGCTGTGACGAAGGGTTCTCTCTTCCCCTAAACTGGGCCTGTGGTGGAGGTGAGACCTTTGAGGGTCAGGGGAAGTAAGTTTTCCCAAAGAGGTCTATGCTGCCCCCTGTGGCCAGTGGCCACCAGCGCATGCCCTGCCCTCAGCAGTGACTGAGCATCGTGCCCATGGCAGGCTTAACCAGCAGGCTCCTGAAACTATCTGAAAATTCCTCTAGACATGGTGATTCATGCAAAGAGCCGGTGAGTATGAGAGCATGAGATTGGTCCGGAGGATGAACCAACAGCATGCTCTATTTATGAACACTTGGTGGGTCTAAGCCAACACCTGCGCAGACAGTGTCCAGGCAGGTGGATGGATGTGCCTGGCCTCTGGGGAGCCCTCCACCCTCTGGGATATGAATTCCCCCAACTCATGAGATTGACCAACAGCCAGAGCAAGGAGGAAGGGAGAAAGAAGCACTTCGCGGGCTCTTGTCCCTCTCTGTCCATCCGAAGGAGTGGCTCCTGGGGTGGCATCTTGAAGGGAGGATGGAGACACTCGGACATTTCACTGGCCAATGGGATACAGCTCAGATGAAGCCACCTCTGCCTTCAGGGGTCATCTCCTGATGACTCAGCTCAACCTGAGCATGTGCAGCCGTCCTAGTGACTAACTTTACTTGCCGAGAGGTGGTGCAGGGCATAGTCTGGTGTATCAACCGTGGAAACACCTCCCACAGTCCTGGAGGCCAAGGAGTCCAGGGCCTCGGCATGGGGCATATTTGGTGCTGTGGATATCTCTCTATATAAATAAAACACTGATGGCCAGTAACCAGACAGGAAGTATAGGCGGGACAAGGAGAGAGGAAAATTGGGAAAACAGGAAGAAGGAGAGAGAGAGACACTACAGCCACCGCCAGGACAAGCAACATGTAAAGATGCCGGTAAGCCACCAGCCATGTGGCTAGGTATAGATTTATAGAAATGGGTTAATTTTAGATATAAGAACAGTTAGCAAGAAGCCTGCCACGGCCATACAGTTTTTAAGTAATATAAGCGACTGAGTGATTATTTTATATGTGGATTGTGGGACTGCGGGGCTTAATGGAACCTGGAGAGAAGCCCTCCAGCAACAATTTGGCTTCTGGTGAGGGCGCGCTTCTCATGAGTGATTTCTTCTTGCTCCATCCTCACACGATGGAGGGGATGAAGCTGCCCTCTGAGACCTCTTTTCGGAAGATACTAATCCTGTCCGTGAGGGCTCTGCCACCAGGACCTAATCGCACTTTCCCTTTGGGAAAAGGTCCAGTTCCTAAAAATGTCACCCACCTTGGGGGTGATGGGAATTGGGAGAATATGAGTTTTCAGTCCCCTATCCCCTGGGGGCCTCCTTCCTCAGCCACTGTCAGCCTGTGCCTTCACTGTATCCCTGGCAAGTGAGCCCATCAGTAGCTTTGGGAGGAAGACACAGATCAGTGTCTCAGCTGACTCCTGCAGCAGTTTCAACCTAAGTGGGTTTTCTCCCTGCACAGCCCGAGCCAGTCACAGACTGGTTCATTTTCCAAGGAAACATTTAACAAGGCCCCAGCTCCTCTGGCATTGCCTGGCTTTGTTATCAAACAGAAATATGCTGAGTACCCACAGGTTTTGGCAAGGACACCTCCCAGGGAAAAGGGCACCAAGGAGTGCTTGAGCAGGACCTTTGGGGGGATACTTTCATGTAGCAAAGAATGTTCCAGGCCCTGTTCTTGGACAGGATGAACAAAGCCCTTATCATTATTACTGAAACAAGGCATTGCTGACAGTTCTCAGGAAGCCTGTTAGCAGACCAAATGCAGGGTTTGCTTCCTTCCTAAATTACACACTTGCCTGGATCATCCTGTAAGTTGGCACATTGCAAGCCAATGATGTCATTCTTCTGCTAGCAGCTTTACAAGTCAAAGCTCTTGTACCCTTCGGGGCAGTGCCAGCTGAGCCACCCCAGCCTCTTGCAGGCATCTGCTTTGGTATTCTTGCCAGCAAGAACGTACTTCTAAGAATCCTGCGATTCTCCAGCCAATGAGGCCTGAGTTCATGCTGAACATCATTTCAGCTCCTAGTGGTCTGTGCCAATGGGCACATCCATGCAATTGTACTTAATCTCAGGCTTTTCAGCCTGAGAATGTTCCATGTACTGTGACAATGGATCTCTCAGATCGTTGTCCAGATACTGTGTACTACAATAATGACCAGCATGGAAAGACAGGCCCATAGGTACAGTAGTGGCATGAATATTGTGGAAATAACCAACCACTTTCTGGTTAGATTTAAGACCTACTCCACGGGAAGAAACACATACCTGGTACTGTAAATCTGGCCAAAAATCTGTGGCTAGGAAACTCACAAGTCTGGGGGATGGACCTGCAACTTTTATTTTGCTAAATGAACAGAGTATCAAACTGCCTCCCAAATTCATGTCTCTGTGCCCATAGATGCTTAGTGGGGTGCTTAGTTCTCACCAGAGACTGTTCTTTGTGCGGTGGGACTGGTTAATACAGAAACTCACATCTGATCAAAGGGCAAAGTGAGCGTCTGTAGAGTTCTTCGCCACAAATGGGATGTCTGTATCACCCCATGAAGGCTCAGGAAGTATTGCAGAGAGACCATAAGAGCCAAATATTGGGGACAATTGTTGCAAGACAGTGTCTTCTGGACAAGGTGGGACCACTACACTCACACTCAAGCAGCTGTGGTTGTCCGTGCAAGACTGGCATAAGATCAAGCCATTATGGCGTGGAGGTCGGCGGGATTCATGGGGCTCCCACACCTAACTGAGGAGCTAGAGACCGTCGATGGATTCCGGGGGGTGGAGACTCGATTTTCTCCAAGGATGCGACTGTGTTCCAATGGATGGCACCACCCCAGTGAGTATATAGACAGCGAAAATTTGACTCCATAGGATATTATTTTAAGGGAAAGAAAAGGGATGGGAAGTGGGAAGGGAGTAGGGATGTAGGAGTGGATCTGGGGGAAGTGAGGGGTGAGTATGAACAAAATGTGTGGTATGAAATACCTAGAGAATTAATAAAAATATTTATTTTAAATCCCAAAATAGTCCTGAAGAAAAACAACCAAAATCCATAAAGCACTGATGTGTGTTAAGGAGAAAATAAAATACTGCCCTAGAAAAGGCAGTGAGGAGGGTGTGACTGAGAAGCCGAGAAGGACTGATGAGGTGGCGAGACAGGCCTCTGGAGATGATGGTTTTGGAGAACTCCGGGAGAGCTAAGGACAGAGATCTCACAGCAAAAGGGGGCAAGAGCGAAGCTGCCTCAGTCTAGGCATGCAAATGCAGGGTGGTGGAATGTGGGGGACAGGCCTAGCCCAGAGGAATCAGACCCAGGGAGGATCCAAGTGTGATGGGGCATTGAAGGAGAGGAGCGAAGCAGTCTTGGTCCCTGACGTTCGTCGTGGTGGGGGACGTAGACGGTTACAGCTCACCTTGCTGAGAGGAGCTGCAGGGCTTACAGGACAGACTAGGAGGTGATGAGATTCAGGGTGCATTTGGAGAAGGAAAATGTGTTTGACTCCAGCAGTACTGTCACCAAATACCTGAAAAAAAATCTACCCCACGGTGGGGGAATATTTACTTTAGCTCAGTTCCCAAGGCTTCAGTCCTCCATGGCAGACAAAGCTTGGCAGAACAGAGCAGTTCACACCAGTGTCTAGAGAGAATGTCTGGGCCGGACTGTTTTCTTTTTTCCTCTTTTATCCTACCTGGACCCTCCACCTTGGGATGCATTGGGTCTCCTCCCTTAGTTAATCCTCCCTGGAAACACCCCCAAAGATAACCCCAAAGGCTTGATTTACTAGTCTCCTAGGCACTTCTCAAGCTAATCAAGGTGACAGTCATTAACCATCGGGGAAGAGAAGCTGAGATGCTAAGCGTTGAGCTGATGTTGTAGAGAGCCAGTGTGGCTATGTTAGGTAATAGAATTCCATAGTCATGCGTCTCCTCACTGAGTATCCTCAGGTGGAGATCAGTAGCACCGAGGGACAAACCAACAGTGTGATGGTTCATGTATATCTGAGCAAGAAGGTTCTGAACCAAGAGTGGCCCTGAGCATAGGAAAATAGACCCTGGGTATTATCAGGAGACAAAAATGCCATGCTAGGCAGACAAATGGGTATAATCGAGTGGCTTAGAGGTTTCAGGCTAGGGTGACGTGTTTACCATTGTCAAGACATACAGGTAGTGTCTGACTAAAATGTCCAAGTTGGCCTGGAGCAGCTTTGGAGATAAATGACTCACTGAATCCAAAGCTGTCTAGAATTCCAGGAAGGTCACACAGCAGACCTGGGACTGTATGTGTCTGGAGAGTGGAGGAAGAATTGGGTTGAAGACATTTGGTTGTTGACGTCTGTGGAGAAGGTGAATTACTAAGAAAGCCAAAGAGAAGTAGAAGGTTGACATGTACTCAGTTGACCTCTCCCAGCAGCTGGGAAAGTAAGGAGAGACCCAGAGTCACAAGAGCTGGGGGAGAAGCAGGCAAGAGTCATCATACACTCTGATGTATCTGCTTGTTTCCACATAGCTTCTCTGCTTTCTTACACGTCTTACCCTCAGGTTAGACACAGTAGGTGTTCAATGGCTGCCTTGGATGAAGGGTTCAGCCAGCCTTCCATGTTACAGATCCTATCTATAGATTTAACTAACTTTAGCTGCAAAATATTTCAGAAAAAGTCACATTTTTCTGAACATATGCAAGCTTTTTCTTGTCATCATTAATAAATATCAATTTATTATATTTTAGTTATAAAAATATAAAAACTATTTACATAGCACTTACATTATAGTCATTATTGTATGTACCCCACCCCCCACCCCAGAGACAACTGAAAGAATACAAGAGAATGTGTACAAGTCCTGTATAAACGCTACATCATTTTCTGTAAGGAAGTTAAGCATCTCTGGATCTTCCCGTGTTTGAAGGGTTCTAGAACCAGTTCCCAGTGAAGACAGAGAGAGGAGGTGACGCCTTGGCCATCAGGTGTGATGACAGGAGGCTTTTTGCTAAGGAGGACGGGGCAAAAAGTCTAGGCATGGAATCAGTAGAGACCAATACTTATTTTTCCTGGGCAAACTGTGGCCTCTCCACATGACCTGCCATGGCCCCCTCCCGCACCTGGCTCTGAACTAGCTCTCTTCTGACGTCAGTCTGCATGCCTCACAAGAACTGTCTTGACTAAAGAGAATCTGGGCCTGGCTTGCCAGTCCCACGCCATCTTGCATTTTCAATTATGCCATGAGGCACTCCTGGCCTTAGGTGTCACACACCCTAACTTCTCCAGCAGGGCAGCACCCTGACCAGCACGTCTTGGCCAGGAATTGGAGAGCTCAGAAGTGGGTCTCCTGAAGGTTAGTTAGTGGGAAGACAGCTCGGGACCATCGGGATGCTGTGGGAAGCCTGGGGAGCACTTACTGGTTCCTTGGGTTCGGTCATCTTGTTCTCTTGCAGCCCTGAGGCTCAGAAATGCAGTTGTTCAAGGCCCACCAACAGCAGTCACGACTTTAATTGTGCTTTATGGGAGCTTCCATTTCAAAAGAAAAGTGTCTGTCCCTGCCCATCATAGTATAGACTCCTTTCCCTGACCTGAGCAAAGAGAGAAAGTGCCCTGCTGGCCAACTGCCTTGGCGGTTGCCCTTCTGGCCTCAGATTCGGTGATGTTCTGACGTGGATCTCCTGGCAGGCCTGGCTTCCAAATGCAAGAGGCGACGGGCATAGCACCAGGCAGCATGGGCAGAACGTGGTGGCCTGCCCCAGCCTGAGAAACCCACAGCTTGTCTAAGGGGCCATCTAACTTGCATCTGTTCACTACTGATGTGCAAACCTCTCGTCACCGCCATTGGGAGAAGCTATGGTGACCACATGGGGTGTTTACATAGAACATCCGGGGCTGCTTAATAATCAGGAAGCCCTAACTGAATTGCAAGGCCAGCAGCAAAGCCAGAGACTTGCTGGGACATCGTGGGCGTGGTTTAGAAATCACAGAAATCCAATGGAAGAAAGTCCTAGAGCCAGGAGCACGTGGGGAAGCCAAAAGGATTCCGATCCGGGCGATACGAAAAGGCTGGGGTGAGGGGCCAGTCCTGGTGCCAGCTTGTGACTGTGCCACCGACAGCCTGGATAGAGTAACTGTGAGACTCAGACGTGGGATGCAGAACCTCACTCACACACATGTTAGCAATGGGAAATTGGCTGAGCGAGCTTTCTGCTCTGAGCAAACTCCATGATCTGGGATGCTCCATCTCTCGGCCCTTGTCAGTTTCTACTGAGCGACTTCACAGAGTAAGAAGGAAGGCAGTAGCGTGGTGTGACCATGCCCCCTCCAGCTATCTGCATCACTACCCCGACATTTCTGCTCTAACAAGGCAGAGTCAAGTAGTCCCCGCCTCTTGGAGAGATGCAGCTGGAATTGCTATAGGTGCTTTAGCGTAGCAGGGCTCCTTTATTCCACAATGCATGCTTTTAAACACATTTGATAAATTTGTAAAAAGTTAAAAAGACTTCTGATCTTAATTCTGGTGGTTGATGTTGTTGTTTTCTCTTTTGAATTGAATGATAATTAAAATGTGTCAGAACCCCCAGGCACCATGCCTCTCAGTGAAATCAGTCCCACAAATCCTGCAGGGCATCTGCTTCAAAATATCACTGAATCTGAAAACACCGATGAACCCAGCTCTTTGGTTTTCTAGAAAATTGGCTGTGATGGCATCATCGGGTCTGCAGCCAAAGAAGACAGATGTGGTGTCTGTAGCGGGGACGGCAAGACGTGCCGTGTGGTGAAGGGTGACTTCAGCCACTCCCGGGGGACAGGTGAGTACTGGGGCCAAGGGCTGGGTATTTCATCTTCTTTGCCCCGGTGCTAATGGTAGCCTGACTTTTGTATGTCACACTAAGATGCTGAGTCTTCTTGAGCTTTCCAGCCACTGGCTGCTTTTTCCAGAGTGGTTTACTGGTCTCCTGTCATCGAGGGCATCAGCCTGTGACATTCAGTGAGGTACTGAGTGAGTCTACAGGAGAGAATGAGGAAGAATAGGCAGGCAAATGACCTACAAAGTGACCCCTCAGAGCCTTTGTGGGCATTCACTCACCAGCATCACCAAAAGTAATGTAATCAGGGGACCATGAACTGAGCACATCTGGACTGAAAAGCTTCGATTTTCATTCCTACGAGTTGCCTTGCATAGAAACATGTCAATTCAGTTTGACCCAATCAGAGAACAGAACCATAGTTATAAATCTCTGTCTCACAGAACATGTGAGACAGAGACTCACACGTGCCTTCCCGTGTGGCTAGAACTTGGTCTGCAGGAACATGCCATTTTGAAAGCATGAAAGAGATACACTATTCAGGAAGCAAATCCAGAGATAACTGCAAATGCAAATTTTAAATTTAAAAAACAGAATTTTAGGGCCAGAGAAATGGCTCAGGTGGTAAAGGCATTTGCCACAAAGCTTAAAAATTACCTGAGTTCAATCCCTAGAACCCACATGGTGGAAATAGAGAACCACTTCCCACAAATTGACATTTGACCTCTACATATACACTATGGCACATGCACATACATGTGTACACCACACACACACACACACACACAGAGAGAGAGAGAGAGAGAGAGAGACAAATTTCTAAACAGTCTTATTAAATAAGAAACACAGAGCCAAATACAGAAGTAATAGCCAAAGAAATCAGAGCAATAGCCATGACTAACAGTAGCTTCCACAGAGAAAGAGTCTTCCTGTCTGACCTGTGCTTTTATTACTTCCCTGTTCTGCCTTCTCATTGGCTCTAAGCCCAGCCTCATGACTTCCTCGTCACTGCCTGTCTATACAGACCTCCAGGTCTCTATGGTTGGTACTGGGATTAAAGACTGGTGTCGCAGGGCGGTGGTGGCGCACGCCTTTAATCCCAGCACTCGGGAGGCAGAGCCAGGCGGATCTCTGTGAGTTCGAGGCCAGCCTGGGCTACCAAGTGAGTCCCAGGAAAGGCACAAAGCTACACAGAGAAACCCTGTCTCAAAAAACCAAAAAAAAAAAAAAAAGACTGGTGTCACCACCCTTGGCTGTGTCCTTGACCACACAGGGACTCTGCCTGCCATGTGATTGGATTAAGGGTGTGGGCTACCACCGCCTGACTTTTGTTTATGGCTATTTGACCTCTGATCTGCAGGCAACTTTATTTATTAACATACGAATTAAAAAAATATCACATTTCAGCACAAATAAAATATCACCACACACAAAATAAACAAACAAACAAACAAACAAATAAATAAATAAATGTTTTAAAATATGTTTAGAATTTCCATGCATCCCATTGTTCCAGAGAGCCATGGAAGGAACTACCACTAGAGTAGATTCATTTGGGGAGGCTGTGTCCTCTGGAACTGAATTGTCCAGTACAAAATGCACTCACTGGACACTCAGGTCTACCCAAGTTTAAATCATAATTGGCTGAAATTAAACTAACTTAAAAATTATGGCTACATTTCAGGTTCTCTGTTGCTGGCAGGGCTGGTGGGTCTCAGTCAGACAGAGAATATCCTTGTCATCAAAAGTCTCCGTGGACAGACAGCACAGCTCAAAAACTGATTCTGCTGTTTGCTTTGGTGTATCTGATACTGTTTCATCTCTGGCCACTCTGGATTTGCCTCATGTAGTTATTATAGTTGCGAATAAAACCTCCACAGTTGGCAAGGGGTCACTATTGAGTATTGACTTCTTTTGATAAATATAAGCATTAGAAACCGTATATAGAATCATCAAGAGGGCTCAGCAGGTAAAGGCACTTGCTGCCAGACTTGATGACAGGCATTCAATCCCACATTGGGGAAGGAGAGAACTGACTCCTGAAAGTTGTCCTCTGACCTCCACAAGCACACTATAGCAAGCATGTGCATACACACACACACACACACACACACACACACACACACACACACACACTAATAACAATAACAATAAATAGAATCCTCATTTAAATTGAAGGTTATGTTCTCCTTCAGTAATCAGAACTGAGTGAGGCTGCATCATTCTTCATTAGGTGGGTTGAGTGCAGCCACACCCACCCCTCCGTGTTGGTCAGTTCAGCAGAACACTAAGGAATGTTCTATGACAATCTTTGAAATACTCTACCAGGTAGAGGTAGACACAGAAGCTGACATGTCGGACAGCCCGGGTTAGGACAGAGCATTCATTTTGGCCTAGGGAGATGCTTTACCCTTCCACGGCATTGTCCTCCCCGCCCTTCCGTCTCTATCCACCCAGGGCTGGGCTCTGTCTGTGTGTTCCTCCTGAGGAGGTTGATCTCCTGTGGCTGTGAAAGTGAGTCTCCCATGGATGGAAAATCACATGGGGAGCGTCTTTGGGGTAGCTGTCTCGCCAGGACTTGTAGCTTAAATATGCTTACTTCTGTCTGCTGGAGTACAGACCCCTCCCCCAACAACCCTTCAGAGGAAGGCAAGCAAACAGCATCACTGCCTGTGAGCACTCACGTCAGAGCAGCTGCCAGATGTCATACTTGAGTTTTAAAACACAAGGCAGGGGTTTGTTTCATCTTGATTTTTAAATCTCCACCACCCGAGTCCACCAGTGTAAGATCACGTCAGTGTGCATTTAGTTTATTGAAAATCTGTGTATAATGTTCATTTGCATGTGAGCAATTATTGGCTGCATAGGGTTTGATGATGTTCTAGGATTCGATGATGTTCTAGACTGCATAAACACGGCATACTGCAACGGGCACCTGCACACTGCCCCCCACCCAGGGAACATTTATTTGACATGCATACATTTCAATATCAGGCATACAGTCATCACATTGGTCACAGTCGAGGTAGGGTGTCACAGGGCCTGCCTATAGGTCAGTTGTAAAAGCTGATTTGAAAAGTAAATGGGAGCCAGAGTAGGGGAAAGACACTTCTGGCTAAAGATGAATCCATACATTTGAAGGAGACTCAGCAGAGAACTCCTGTGAAGGTCCCAGGTCATGTGGCATCTCGGTGACCCCAGTCAAGTGGATTTGCCAATCTTGTTGGTATAGATAGGGAGGTCACTTTCATCTGTGTCCAGCTCTGAGGAAAGACGATGGGAGGAATGTCTTATCATCCTTCAGGGTGAGTATCAAAGAGAAACGCCATACAGAGAGATAAACCAACATCAAAAGCACACATTTTGCCAGGTCCTACATGAAGGCCTGACCCTAGCCTGAACTCTCCCAGGTCTGTTTACAAAAGCCCCTGAGCTGAGAATCCAGGGTAGGTGTGCACAGTGCCCTAGATAAGCAAGAAACCTATGACTGAAGACCTCGATGCCTCGCCTGGCCAACTGGCTTCCTAAATGTAGAATGCTTGCTGCCCCAACCCACCCCTCCCAGTCCTGAACAGACAAGGCCTTTTAGCTATCCATAGGTAGAAGAAATCAAACCGACTTAATAATGGATGGACTTTAAGATTCCCAAGCCTTCAACTGGACTGAAGTGGCTAGGCTATTTGAATTTATGGGTTGAAATTTTCTGCCATGAGGCTTTTCCTTCAGGCATTAACTTGTCATTTTAATGTTGTCATCTTTATTCCACCCTTCTCTGGAACTGGAAAGGTGGCTGGTTCCCATGGACATCCAGTATGCAACTAGCCCAAAGTTCCCACTGGGACCTGACCAAGATGTGTGATGGTTTCTAAATCCCTTTGCACTTTGTTCTTGAAGAGACAGTAGGTTCCTCACAGAGAGGCTGACATGGTCTTGCTTTTTAAATATGGACAGACACACATCATATTGTGTCTTCAACAATTAGCATTGAGCTACTGCCATATCTTGAGTTCTACGCTCTATCTCTAGGTTTAGGGAATGGCTGCTCTATGGGAAAGTTCATGGTCATATGATGATACTAAGTTCCACTGTGACTGAGAAGAGCAAGACCAGTCACTAAAATGTGCACACACCAACTGCATCCGTTTTCTTTTTCTCAGTCAAGAACAATCTTTGTATGAAGGTGTCCACATGTGTGGTGGCAAAGACAATTCCCAAGTGTTTCTCATGTAAGATGTTTGACTATATGGTCCTGAAGGTGACATGCTTTGTGTGGGGCTCTTGCTTACATGACTGAGTGTTTTCTGAATAGAATTAGTAAGAATGAGTCATGAATGAAGCCATGGGTAAAACAAAGGCCAATGACTACTTATATAGGACACATACCAGCAATGAAAAACTAAACTAAAACCAATACTAAAGACAAAAGAACCATGAATTGAGAGGCTAGGCAAAAGCATAACTTAGCATGCCATGGGTAGCTTTGTATTATTACCAACCACATGTGTTACCTTAGCAAGAAATGCTAAGACAGGGAAGCTCGTCTTGATTGGTGCCTCCTTCATAGGGAAGTTTCCCTATCTCCCTATCACTGGACTGGATTTTCCTGTTGGCTGAGGGGATCTTGATGCCTTCCTGGTGGAGATGAAGGCGGTGGCCTTGATCTGAACTGGCTCACTGACCACGCATTCCAAGGGTCAGGTAAAGCATGGGTTCCACTCATGGGCTTCTTGAGTGCAAGGTGGTCTTTTCAGCTCTAATCGAGAACCACCTTCGCCAACAAACATTAACACAGAGATCCCCAACTCACAATATTTCACACCACAGCTTTTCACCTTCATGGTAAGCCATCCGTTTTCAATAGGACCTGGACTTTGAATTTTGGATCTCATTCTGTCCCAGACTTGCAATTTGCAGTATAATTCTCTCCCAAGATGTTGTGGCAGCCACAGTCACTGCCCCCACAAGGACACAATGAGAGCTGGCTGTGCCGCACAGTGTGCTGAGCGGTGGCCATCAGGAGATTGATTAAGTGTAGTGCATGTACTTTTGACTTCAGATATTCTCAACTCACAATGAATGTTTCAGGATGTAACCCCATTAGAAACTGAAAAGAGTCTGAATTCTCATAAACAATTTTTTTGTCAATAGAGAAAAGCAGAAACTTAGCAAAATCCTTTCTGGACATCTTATGATTTCTTTAACAAAATAAAATCTCTTTGTTTTCCCATTCATTTGATACAACGTAGAAAAAGAATCCCAGGACATCATCAGGATTATACTTCTATCCTCACATCTCAATGATGTTTTTCTCCAGTATTTAGTCAATACTACTTAACAACAAAACTATAAACCCAAATCTTGTAGAAGAAAATCTACTTGGAAAGTTCAGGTAAACGTAATTGCACAGGGGAAAAAGCCCATAGCCTGACGATATTCACTGGTAGAGTCGAGACAAACTTGAGGTCACCATTCCTGTCGTTTGAGGTAAAAATGGCATGTGTCCTAGAACAATGGCAATGACTTGCTTTCCCCCGTGGCTTCTTCGCAAAACCAAATTGTTTCCCTCTTGCTTGGGACTGCAACTGTAATGGGGAACTACTCTAAGGTTAATGAAGCCTTGCTTCCTTCACCTAAAATGTGAATCGATCTTCTGCATTCTCAGAGTGAGTCTGTCCTCTGGTTACATTCCATGTGATAATCCGTGACTAAGTCTTGGGACATCTGACCTGAGGGGCAAGATGCTTTGGGACTTGGTGATGGCACTCTTGCCCTTCCTGGTCACTAGTGCTACCACCTAGTGTAGGCTTTGAGCTTTGGGTCAGAGCTGGCTAGAGAACAGTGAGAGGCCATGGCCTGCCTTTCATTTCATGGTCTTTCTTTTTATTGTTTCCTTTTGTATAAAAATTAGAGAAACTAAGAAGGCATGTTGCTCACACCTTTAATCCTAGAACTCTAAACAGGTGTATCACTATGATCTCTATGAGTTTGAGGCCAGCCTGGTCTACATAGCAAGTTCCAAGACAACCAAGGCTACATAGAGAGGCCCTGTCTCAGATAAATAGACAGATGGTAGATAGATAGATAGATAGATAGATAGATAGATGGATGGATGGATGGATGGATGGATGGATGGATGGATGGATAGATAGATAGATAGATAGATAGATAGATAGATAGATAGATAGATAGATAGATAGATAGATAGATAGATGACAGATGAGAAAAAAGAAAAGAACAGAGAAAATAGTAATAGAAAGGAAGGTTAGCGGAGCCCCCCCCCCCCCCCCGTCCCCGCCACTTCTCTTGGCCTGGTTGCCACTGCCCTGAGCTTGCCACTGTTGATGAGCGTCTCCACCCCAGGAGAATCACAGGAAGAGACAGAAAGCAGATGCCCTTTCAGTGTTGCAACTTATGCCAAAATTAGATTTAAAAATAGCATGGTGACCATGCCTGGCTGCAAATGTTCCTTGCTCTGGAATTTGGGAAATCAACTAATTAAGACCTAGGCAGCTCCACACATGGCCTCAGATGTTGCAAGCTCATGATGCTGCTACCAAGCTGTTAGTCACAAAACAGAAAAAAAGACCCCACCCCTTGGCAGCTACCCACCACCCCACACCCTACCTACCCCACCACCCCACCACCCACCACACCACCCCACCACCACACCACCACACCACCACTCCACCACCCCACCACCCCACCACACCACCACCCCACCCCACCACCCACCACCCACCACCACACCACCACTCCACCACCCCACCACCCCACCACACCACCACCCACCCCACCACCCCACCACCCCATCACACCACCACCCCATCACACCACCCCACCACCCCACCACACCACCACCCCACACCACCACCACCCCACCACCACCCACCCCACCACACCACCACCCCACCACCCCACCACACCACCACCCCACACCACCACCACCCCACCACCCCACCCCACCACTCCACCACCCCACCACCCACCACCCCATCACACCACCACCCCATCACACCACCACACCACACCACCACCCCACCACCCCACCACTCCACCACCCCACCACACCACACCACCACCCCACCACCCCACCACACCACCCACCACACCACCACCCCACCACCACACCACACCACCACCCCACCACCCCACCACTCCACCACCCCACCACACCACCACCACCCCACCCCACCACCCCACCACACCACCACACCACCCACCACCACCCCACCCCACCACCCACCACCCCACCACACCACCACCACCACCACCACCACCCCACACACCACCACACCACCACACCACCCACCACCACACCACCACACCACCACTCCACCACACCACCACACCACCACACCACCACACCACCACACCACCACTCCACCACCCCACCACTCCACCACACCACCACACCACCACACCACCACCCACCACCCCACCACTCCACCACCCCACCACACCACCACCACACCACCACACCACACCACCACACCACCCACCACCACACCACCACCACACCACCACACCACCCCACCCCACCACCACACCACCACACCACCACACCACCACACCACCCCCCCCACCCCACCACCACACCACCACCACACCACCACACCACCCCCACACCACCACACCACCACACCACACCACCACGCCACCACCCAGAGCACAGCTCAGATGCACAAGCTCATCTTGTTCCCAAGTGTGTGGCTTCTGGTTTAAATGGAAATTTTGAAAAACATTTTAATCACTTTGACCCTGAATAGTTTTTATCTTTGACACTTCACTATTATGTATGCCCCGAATCCAATAATTCTTCAAATTCCCCAGAAGGAACTAATTTCTCTAAGAAATATCTAGGGTATAAAATCTAGTGCAATCTCAAAATGAGTGTAGTGAGGGGAGGAGGGGAGTGGTTTTGTTGTTGTTGTTGGTGTTGGTGGTGGTGGTGGTGGTGGTGGTGGTGGTGGGGTGGTGGGGTGGTGGGGTGGTGGTTTTAATTGTAGCCATTTTTTTAAAGAAAGGAGGCATTTTGAGAGGAAACCAATTAGTCACCCTTCCAGATTCTCCTCCTACTCCAACTTCTGTATCTACTTCTGTATATCAATACAGAATATATCAATATTTGCATGTTCTGAACATTACATAACTACAGTCATGAATAGGTGGTGTGGCTTCTTTTACTTAGCATAGTGTTTTCAAAGTTCGTCTTTGTTACAACGCGTACAGCAACATCTCTTCTCTTCTTGTCAAATACTACTGCATTTTTTCGGCTAGACCACATTTACAATACATTCATCAGTTTCAGGTTTTTGTTTTGTTTTGTATTGCTTTTGCTACCACAACTAACACTGGTATAAGACTTTGGGTACAGGTTTTATGCAAACACATGTTTTCATTTTCTTTGTGTGTGTTAGAGTCCTAGGGATAGAATTGGGTCACAGAAAAATTCTGTGCTTCACTTTTTGAGAAACTACCAAACTTTTCCGAAGTGGCTGAGACAGCTTGCATTCTAACGAGCAGTGAAGTCGGGTTCCAGCCCCCCACTTGCTCACCAGTCCCCTGCTGCCCTTTGATGCAGCCGTTACAGTGGGTGAGATGTGGTACCTCGTCCTCTCCATCGGCACTTCCTTAGTGATCGTGACACGTGGCGTATTTTCATGAGTGTGTATAATGACCAGGTCTATCAGTTTTCAAGAAAGGCCTATTGGAATCTTGGCCTATTTTAAGCTGGGGTGTTTGTTTTCTTGCTGAATTGTGTTATTTATTTATTCTGAATGCAGCTTCTTGATGAGATAAATGACTAACAATGATTTTTTACCCCAGCATTATGAACTGCCTTTTCACACTGTCCATAATGGAGAAGGAGGAGTTTTTTTAACTTCGATAGAATCCAAGTTTTGTCTTTCCTTTGCTGCTATAGCATTAAACTACTGCCTGGTCCTAGGGCACAGAGATTAACTTCTGTTTTGTCTTCAGAAGTTTGTAGTTTTACCTCTTACATTTAGGTCCGTGATCTACTTGTAGTTAGTTGGATTTTGTTGGAGGGTATGGTCTGAGACAGGGGATAGCCAATTATCCCAACACTGTTGAAGATTATTCTTCCTCCATTGAATATTCTTGGCATCTTTGCTTTAAATAAGCAGCAAATGGTTTACTTTTGGGCTCTCAGTCATATTCCATTGATAGAATTATCTATCCTCATGCCAATACCATATTGTTTTGATTAGTGCAGTTAGCTGAAATGTTTGGAAATCAGAGTGTGAGTTTTCCAATTTCATTTGAAATATTGTTTTGACTATCATGAATCCCTTGAATTTCCATATGAATCTCAAGATCAATTTGTTGTGTTTGGCAAAAACAAATCTTTGGGGGATTTTGATAGTTATTACCTTAAATCTACAAATCATTTGATATCTTCCCTTGTTGTAATTAAGTCTTGTGGTGCTGTGGATGGAACTCAGTGGTAGCCTGCTTTGCCTTCCTAGGGTGCACAAGGTCCTAGATCAAGTCCCAGCCCAGCCCAGCCCCACTCCATTCCCCAAAAGAAATCCTTCTGATCCATGAACATATCTTTTAATTACTTAGATCTTCCTTTGTATGTCTCAACAATTTGTTGTAGCCTTCAGTGTAGAAGACTTACAGATCTTGTCTTAAATTTATTCTGAAAATTTTTATTGCTTTTAGAAGGTACTTAAACAGTTTCTCAACTGTTCATAATGCAGCTGATTTTTATAGTTGATCTCATATTATCCAATAGTTACCTTAGTTTATCCTTGGGATTTGCTGTGCATATGATGTTAGCATTTGCAAATGGGCATAATCTTACATTTTTTTGCTCCTACCTTTGTCTTTCATGTATTTATATATTTACATGTTTATTTTTGCCCAATTGTCTAAAATCCTCCAATACACTGTTGAGTAAAAAAGGCAAGCAAGATATGCTTTTTAAAGTCTCTGATCCTAAGGGGAAAAAAATCATTCAGTATTTTGAAGTTAGTTATGCTGTGAGATTATTTGTAGATAACCTTTACCATGCTAAGGATACTCCCTTTTTATTCCTAGTATTCTCTTAGTTTCTATGGAGATAATCATGTAGATTTTATCTCTTATTAATATGGGTGATTACCTTGCTGTCCTGAGGTAAGCCATATTGAATCATAGTATACAGTTCTTTTTAGATGTTGCTCCACTGGGTTTGCTGATATCTTGTTGAAGTTTTATGCATATATTTTCCATGACATAGCACTATCTCTAACACTGGCTTTTTTTTTAATTATTTCAAGAAGTCTTTATTATTTTATTTATCAGAAAAGGCAACTGAGACATTTCTAAATTTATATATTTAATATAAAAATAATGACTTCTCCAAAATATATACTAAAAGTACAAAGTGTAGGATCAAAAAAAAAAAAAAAGAGGAAACTCA
The DNA here is from genome assembly GCF_004664715.2 of Peromyscus leucopus. Classification (NCBI taxonomy): domain Eukaryota; kingdom Metazoa; phylum Chordata; class Mammalia; order Rodentia; family Cricetidae; genus Peromyscus; species Peromyscus leucopus. Next base: position 146,170,583 of record NC_051063.1, on the reverse strand, counting down.
TATTTCTGTCACCCAAAACAAGAGCTTGTAATCTCCTCCACCTGCACATAGCGCAAGTGTTCTATGCCAGGAAAGACCAGATCCGACAGCTACAGAACCAGTGAGGATGAGCTGAGAGTGTCCTAAATGATGAACTTGAAACTGACTTGCCATTTTGCCAGGATATCCAGTGGTTGCAAATAAGTTTTCGCTAATTGCAGACCAACTAAATAAGTGTGCTCCATCCATGTGAACAGGTCTTTTCTCTCAAGGATAACTGGACTGGGTGATAACCCAAATGATCCAATCATTTTCTGCAACAGCACCAACTTTGAAGGTGTTTTTCAAGCACCAGTGTGCTGACCTTAAGGTGTCTGTTCTGATTGAAGAGATGAAATTGCCTGTTGGGCCCTAGTTTATCATAAAACCAGATTGTTCCGGTCTTCTCTGCAACCATCAGCTTAAAAGTTTCCTCAGGGTGCCAGCACACACTCATTCCAGGAGAACGAAGAAGAAAATGAGGCGGCTGCTTCCCTTCCAAGCTCCAAATCTGGCAGGTGTGGTCATCACTTACACTTTCAATTTCATGGCCTTCCTTGGGATGGAACACCAAGTCATTAATGAAATCTGCATGACCCTCCAAAATCTTATATTCGTTTTTTTCTTGAAGATCCGAAGTAAGCAATCTAATCTTTGTATCAGTAACTGAAGTACAAAATGTGGCTACTGGAGACAGTGAATCAAGCCTGGTCTCTGAGCTCCAGGCTATGCCATCAACTCTATGATGAAATGTCCATAGTGTTTTGTACTGAATTCCTTCAATGTCTCTTTCTTCCTCCTAGATGTACACATGCCAATAACCACATAATTACTGCCACCATATGCAATTAGATTTCCTGAATCCCCACTCTCAAGGGATTAGATTCTACCACATGTACACAATCTTCACAATCCACAGTGTAGGTAGCGTGTCTTGTAGCATCTTGCTTGATCTTATATCTCAAAAACTGGAGCAGTTGCAAGAATCAAATAGCCTTCTATTGGCTGTCATGAAATAAAGGCAGGGAGGCAACCTGAGCATATCTCTGATGACTGTGGGCCAATGCTGCCTATTTTATACCTGTATAAATCTCCATCACCAAGGAAAGAGTTGCATCAACTACTTAACAATTTAAACAAAAACATGAAGCAGGACTATATACAGTAATGCATGTGACCTTTCAAACAGGTCATGTTTTTAAAATAGCAAATATTTATTAAAATATTGTAGTATCATATGATATTGAGTTACAATGCTACTCCCGACATTCATGCACAATGTGGACAAATACAAATATTACATATACTTATTTAAATATATTTGCAAGAACACATATAAGTTACCATATATCAAACAATAAAGGTCTTTCCAATCGGAGAGATAAATGGGATAACGTGTCCTTAAGATTCAACTGTTCATAAAAGTTCCACGGTCTATTATCTCATGTATTTTGTGTAAACTTAAAAAAATAGAAATTGTTTTATCATAAAAGTGATTTCACTGGTATGTGTAAACCAAAGTTGGTGCTGTTGCAGGAAATGATTGGATCATTTGGGCTATCACCCGGTCCAGTTATCCTCGAGAGAAAAGACCTGTTCACATGGATGGAGCACACTTATTTAGTTGGTCTGCAATTAGCGAAAACTTATTTGCAACCACTGGATATCCTGGCAAAATGGCAAGTCAGTTTGGGTTTACACATACCAGTGATTTATCATAAAAGTGATTTCACTGGTATGTGTAAACCCATACATGTATCTCATGTATTTTGTGTAAACTTAAAAAAATAGAAATTGTTTTATCATAAAAGTGATTTCACTGGTATGTGTAAACCCATGTTACACTTATAGTGTAAACAAATCACACTATAAGCCAGGGAAATTCCTGCTCCATACCTCACTGTCCTGTCCCTCACAGCTCACAGGCCTGCTGTGGTTATATTATATACAATGCATGTGATATATACATGTAAATAACCTTACCTTCACACACTGAATGCAGAATAATATATCTATTCCTGTTGTAATCAGCAAAAAAAAAAAAAAAAAAGAATAAAATGGATATCGTTTAGCATTCATAAGACTCTTTTCCATTGAAAAAGATTTGAGAACAGGGTGCTGTCATTTGTGAGGCAGGGAAGTTCTTTTTTTCCCCCCTAGAGATTGAACAGCTTGTGTCACGAAGAGACAGTGAAGCTAATCCGTTGTTTTTGTGTATCTGTTGAGATTGTGGTGGTGTTTTTCTTCCCAAAGATACAAGACCTCAGAGCCACCAAACAGTATTTATACTCTCTATGGTTTAGGCCAGTGCTTCTCAACCTTCCTAATGCTGCGACCCTTTAATACATTTCTTCTATGTTGTGATGACACCCAACTATAAAATTATTTTAGTTGCTATTTCATAACTGTAATTTTGCTACTGTTATGAATCATAATGTAAATATTTTGGAGATAGAGGTTTGCCAAAGGGGTTGTGACCCACAGGTTGAGAACCACTGGTTTAGATGAGGTGTGGATCTGTACCTTGCAAAATAATGTTCTTGTTACTTCATATACATGGTGCTTGCTTAACTTTACATGAATGTTTGTGCATTGCATGGCTGTATTTTAAATTCTCCTTGTACCTTACAAGAATGTATAGCATCAGATTAACAGAAAAGAATGTGTGTGTGTGTTTAAATGTACTAAGACATGTTGAAAAGCCTGATAAAATGTTAAAATATGTTTTTTTAAGTGTATAAGTCAAATTTTAGTTTTTAGTTTGATTAGGTTGCTTTAATTATTGAGCACTATTTTTATAATGAAAGAGCATCTGTATTGTGAGAAAATCAATCTGTAAATAACCCTCCAGATATTTTCTAGCCTTCATGTAGGTGACCTAGAAATCTGTAAGTGTGTTTTTAAATATAAGTCCCTCTAGTGTTTCAGTGATCACATTTGGGACACACAGCATCCTCACAGAGGCTGAGGAAAATACAGACCCCAGGCTCAAGCCTAGACGCAGGTGTAAATGATTACCAGTCTGCACTCCAGAATCCCAAAGTCACATCGGGCTGCTTACTGACATTGACATTCCCTGACTGGCTCCCTGACGGCCGCCAGGCATTTCCACCCTCAAGGGTTACTAACGACCCACTTCCAGGCACCATGAACAGCCGCAGCACGCACAGCTCCCACGCTACGTGGAAATAATCAAGGAAGCAGAAAAAAGCATATGCCATGACAGTGACAGAAATCATCGCCAGGGCAGAGGAGGCAGGAGGTGGTGTGCAGCAAGGGGAAATCGTGGTTTCGTTGTAGGGTGAATCTCTTTGCCTTTTGTTATGATCGTGTAAGGATGTTCAGAGGAAAGTCAAACTGTGACAGAGCATGGAGGAACCTCCAACAGATGTGTGGGGCCAGAGCACTCCTTATGTGTGCCCATGTTCATTCCAGGCAACCAGAACAAAGTGCCACTGGCCAGGTGGCAGAAACAATAGAACTGTGGGTTTTAGCCTGGAGACAGGCAGCCTGAGACGAAGGTGTGGGTGGGGTCGCTCTGGTCTCCTCTGGCTTTTCATGGTGGGCACTCTGGTGCTGTTTGGTGTGTGGAAGCGTCGCGGTAGTCTCCACCTTCGTGTTCTCAAGACGATTGCCTGTGCCATACCTGTATGCAAATCCCTCCTTCTTCAAAGGTATTTAGGGCTGGCGAGATGGCTCAGCAGATAAGGGTGCTTGCCGCCAAGCTTGATGACCTGAGTTTGATCCCTAGAACCCACGAGGTGGAAAGAGAGAACTGACATTCCTAAGTCTCCCCCGACATTATCTACACATGCAGTGTGACACTGGTACCTCCCCACACACAATAAAAAAAATAAGTAAATCTAATTTTAATAAAAAGGTATCGTGTCAGATTAAGGTCCTCCTGACTCCAATAGGACGTCATATTAGCCAAATACGTGTGCAACCCTCCTATTTCCAAATGACAGCACGCTCTAGCACACACAGGCACCTACATAGCTCTGCAGGGTTGGACTCCGTCCTGACTTGTAGTCATTGCCCTCTAGAGCGACTGGGTTCTGAGATTTAAAAATACATGTTCTAGAGAGGGAATCGCAACTCAACATGGAGTGAGTACCAGTGGCGTGTTCTAGAAACTGAATAGCCAAGAAATTGTAGACTTAGAAGAAAGAACTCAGTGTGAGTTGGTGTTTGCGCTCTCAGCCTGTGTCAGCCTGCAGTCCCTGAGCCCACCACAGGGGGGCGTGGCTGGGCAGTTTAGATGGGGGAGTCTGGAGGGGCCTCTGATCCAGGACGGAGGTGTGCTTCAGCTGTATGTCGTCTGTCACCACAGGTTACATCGAGGCTGCTGTCATTCCGGCCGGGGCCCGGAGGATCCGCGTGGTAGAAGACAAGCCTGCTCACAGTTTCCTGGGTAAAACAAAACTCATTCACGTGAACTTGCTGCTCTACTGATCTGATGACTAGGTTCTCCCCTTGTTGTATGTACGTGCACTCCTTATACACCTTGTCCCAGGTTAACCCTGGTGTTACCCCTACGCTCTCATTGTAATACTGTAAGTACTCAAAATGGACCAGACAGCACTTTTGGCAGCAAGATCCAAGGTACGTTTGGAGCAAGTGGGCAGGGTAGAGTCAATTAGAACCCTCGATTTTGGACAGGGTGGAGAATGAAAACGTGGAGGAATCCGTGAGGTGTTAGGGAAGTATGTTTCCCAAAATCACTGCTGAGGAGTCCGGTGCAGTTAGCCCAGACAGTGTAGGCCACGGCTCATCCTTCAGCAAGCCCCTGCAGGCTCTCTGGAGGAGCAACGGTGCTCAGCTGGATGGAAATACAGAGCAGTGCTGGCCTTCCCTAAGCTCTGGGTACCTAACGTCACAGTGACCGACTCGGCTGACTTCGAGCTCATACACCTATGAATCTCTACAGGGTTGGATTCTGTCCTGACAGGGGCTCATTGCCCCTATAGAGAGACTGACTCAGTGAAACATGCCCCCACCCCCAGCTAAAGGAGGCCCTGTGAGTGATTCCAGTCTTGCCATTAACCTCCAGCAAAGATCAGCCTGGTCCTGAGCAGCAGGGAGTCAGGGCGCTGCATTGAACTTGTGTTGTTTCCACAGGCCTCAGGAAGAACACAGACACTCCTCAGGGCTTCAGGGGCTGCTCTGCTCTTGGTTCACTCTAGAAAGAGATGCTGTCACCCATGTTCTTTGGTCAGTCTAAACCCCATGGTCCTTGTTTGGTTTAAATTTCCAACGAGACATGGCTGATCTCCTATTCATCCTGTGAGGCAAGGTGTCAGAGAGGGAGGTATAATTGCTCAGTATTTGAGGTAAATCAGAATTGCCCGTGAAACCTTTTAATTTGAACTTTTAACACTGATAGAAAAAGAAATTGTGTCTTAGACCACATTCCTACCTTTTCAGATTATACAAAAGTATCCGTGCCTTTCTTAGAGGTGGTCACAGCTTGAGTTAACTCTAATGAGAGAGACACAAAACGAATCTCTAGCAGATAAGTGTTAATCAGGAAAGTGGGGACCGTGGCACTATTGTGTAGAGCCTTAGATGATGACGATGGCACTAGTATAGAGCCTTCAGTGACGTGCCGTACTGGCTGAGGGGGAGACACCCCAAGGAACACTGCACATTGGCCTCTGTCCCAGCCAAGTCTACCACACTCTGTCCCCCTCCCCCACACAGAATGATGCTTATGAACAGCTAATGCTGTGATGCTAAAACAGGCTGTGTGCTGCTTCAGACAACTTTTCCAGAGTGGCAGCCTTTTCCTAAATTCCCGGAGACCCACCGCTTCCTGTGCACCTGAGGAAGCTGGGTCTACTTCCGCAGCGTTGGCTTTCGAAGTCTTGCCACTCAGTGTCTCCCCAACAGTTACCTTTCCCAACCAGCGCTCTAGGAATGTATCATTTCCCAGGGAGCCATGCTTCTGTTCCTAAGGGGGGCACTGAGGCTCCACAAGAGGCCAAGGTGCACTCTCACCCCTATCTTACCAACTTCTGAAGCCAGTGGTCTAAGAGCTGGCCCAGCTCTGAGTGCCCCACATCAGTTCTTCCGTAAGACCAGCAACAGGTACTCAGCAGGCAAAGTCCTTGGGCTCCCAAGAGGCCCCAGCACCCATCCTGCCTGGCCCGTCCCCAAATGTCTGAATGAAATGATAAGACTTTCTCCAGTTCTGCTCTTCTGTGGAGTGTAAACATGGCAGAGGATGATATCAGAATCAACAAATCCTCAATATCTAAGCCCTAGAATATAAAGGAACTCGTCGCTGGAACCCACATCAGGGTCGGGGGGGGGGGGGAGGTGGATGATACTGGGGACAGAGGGCTTGCTGTTAATTGGTCCTGTCAGCTCTACTGTGGAAGCCTAGACGCCACCTATGCAAAGGAGAGTAGTCATGCCCATGTTTGTGGTTCCCAGTTACTGGACAAGTGATGTCCTTTAGAGACCGGACCCCCCACATCCCAAAATACCACAGAGTATCATCGCTGTGCTAGATTCGCAGACAGCAAGCCGAAGCCCCCAGAAGCCTACTTGCATGCCCAGTTCCTCCCTCCATCTGAATTCACTGCAGCCTGCAGCCCCTCAGAATTGCCAGTGGAGTCCAGCTCCAGTTAGAGGTTGACGGATGGAGATGACATTTCATTGTGTGCACTGTGGAGAAGCTAATCTGTATCCCAAGAAGATTGATTTAAGTGTCTGAATGACTTGGCTCCCAGAAGCAGCGCTGTGCCTCCATGGGATCTTGGAACCTGCCTCGGTCCCCTTATCTTACCCCAAATTCATAATCCCAGGATTTCAGGCCCTGGCACATGGACGGGAGCAAGCCTGAAGGTGGTCCACGCTCGCTCGTTATGTTTCTAGAGTCCGCTCCAACAGGCCGTGTTTCCACTCAGGGCTGGGAGCTTTGGAAGTCAACCCAGTGCAATTCTGAATTACTCTCACATTTGCTGGGAGCAGTTCCTGAAGAATTTCACCCCCGCCTACCTTCAGCCCACGCTGGCTGGCTTTCTGCTCCAAACCACCTGGAACAGGAAATGCCTCCACAGTTTGTATCCATGGCTAAGAACAGTGCTGGCTGGACTCCTGGTGGAAAAGAAAAGGAAAAAAAAACTGAGCCAGTGCCAGGAGCAGAAGTAGGTTGACTGTGGGTCAGGTCTTCCAGTTGACTCCAGGAGAGGAAAACTGCAAAGAACCCGCTGGTCTTCTACACTCTTCTGAGCCAGGAGAGAACAAGCAGGCCGGCGGAGAGCCTGCCTCCACAAGGCCAGCTCTGACAAGGAATGCCCCCCCACCCCTTGCTCCGGGGAATACTTACTGTCTTCTCTTATGGTGCCTAAAAGTCCTAAGATGGTGGGAAAATATCCACCCAGAGAAGTGTGCGAGCTGAAAGTGGCTGGATGGTCAGCATGTGACTTTATTATACTCTGGGCTGTGCAGAGATCTTGTTCTGCCCTGGTGGTCAAATAAAGGTGCATCTGTCCCTGGGGTACTCTGCAAAAAGTCTGCCCAACAATTGAAAGTCCATAAAACGTGCACCCTTGTTTTTGGATTGTGGTTGAAAACATCCAGCCTCTGGCCCAGGCAGAAGCTGCTAGAGGGATCTCCTCAATAAACCAGAACCTCGGACCTCTCCGATGAAATCAGCCACTGCGGGAATCCGTCCCATTCCTCTGTTTGGAACGGTTATTGCCTGTGCATCCGAGCGTGTATGATCTCTTGGGTCACCTTGTTGAGTCTTTGCAGAGTCCCCAACTCCTAGTGTTGACTGCAGACTGATTTGCTTCTTGACATGCTTACAAAGTGGGTTTGATGTCTGGAGCTGGGTGTGCTGTATACCCAGGCCTCAGGCTGAGCTCCTGCTCAGAGCAGCGACCCTTTCCCCAAACCCTGCTCAGGCCCACTCACAGAAGGGAGGAGAGCAGCTCCTGCTACAACCTAAGGGGACAAGAGGTGACAGTCCCACCAAGTCGCTGGCTCACGAGACTCCACACAGAAGCTACCTGCTCACTCTCAGACATGACCTTGGTGTCCCAATAGACCCCGAGACTGAAGTTTCATCCTTTTGAAAGGCATGCCAAGTGCTAAGTTCTGATTTTTACTTTCTGTGTGGAACAGAGGAACTTAGAAAGCTTGTGTCTTGCCTGGGGACTCCCACCCAAGTCAAAGGGGTTAGACGCTGTCCCCATGCCTGCAGAAGCTCTTATTTCAAATTCTGCCTACACTGGGAAATCACAGCAGGAAGTATGCACAGCTCTGTTCTGAGGCCCCAGTTCGATGAGCAGAGGGCTCTGCACCTGGGGCCTCGTCAGCCTCACCTCCATCCTCCCAATCACAGCCACTGCTTCTACCGTGGCTCCCCTGGGACTCGGCAGCTCACTGTAGTCACCGCCCCCAACCCTAAACGTGCCTTTTCTCTTGTCTAGACGTTCTCCCCAACCCTTCCCTCCCAGATGTTGGACTTTGGGCATGGGCCGGGGAGATTTTGAGTTCATAATTCAGTAAGTTACCTAACCATCTTACAAAGGTGTGCACACAAAGCTGGGGGAAAAGACCACCTGTACACAAAGGTGTGCACACAAAGCCGGGGGAAAGAGGCACCGGTACACAAAGGTGTGCACACAAAGCTGGGGGAAAAGACCACCTGTACACAAAGGTGTGCACACAAAGCCTGGGGTGGGGGATGGAGACCACCTGGGCAGGTACTGCAGGATGGGAGGGAGCAGTAGCCCAGCAGCGTGTGCCCGGCCCGCCACATCTCTGCACTGCAGAGCTTGTGTTTGTAAAGAGCTGAGGTGACCCTGAGGAACCCCTGCGAGTAGTTTTTTTCCTCTGTCTGTGGGGCCCTCGCCATGACTGGTGATTTTAGAGGCTGGGCTCCTAATGACATGGGTGACAAACAAATCTAGGCCCTAGTCACTGGGCTTCTGGGCTTCAGCTTCAGGTGCTGCTGAATCTCGGAGTTTCAAATGAGGTGACAGGAAACAGTGTCTGCTTCTATCAACACTCCTGGGGGGCTCTTCCCGTGTGCTGCCAGATCAGGTCTATGTCCATTATTGGACAATGCCTGGGAAGAAAAGAAGTACATCTCTCTTAAGGCAAAAGGTAGCCAAAGCCCAGAACTGGACATAGTCCCATATGACTAGAGGGAAAACGTTCTCAAGAGAAGCTGGCTGGAGGCAGGGGTTGGTGGGGGGGATTCCTTGAAGATGGAGAAACAGAAATAGGTTAGATGCAAATATGTTAGACAGTCAAGATGGCCACCTTGCATCTAGACTCCCAGCCCTAGCCTTGAGCTGGGAGGGGAGGCCAGTGGGGGAATGCCGAAGGTCAGCGCATGTGGGACTTGCTGAGAAGAGCGAGCTGCCACCCAGATTCTCTGGCCTGTGTGACACGTGGGTTCCAGCAAGGGCGTAGGCATGGCTGGGGGTGGCATGTGGCTCATCTCACTGACTCCTGCAAGTGCTCCAGAGACCTCTCCCCCCGCCACAGTGACCATCTCCGTCCACCTCCTTCCTGACACTGCCCTCCACCTCGGACCCCATTTCCTTAGCCAGACCTGTGGGAAAGGAGAGTGTCACCTTCTACTTGCTCCCCGCCTTCCTGCCGAAGGAGATCATCTTAACTGCAGCCTCCAAGGGTCAGGAGCCAGGGCCGCACCTCCAGGTGTGCCGTGCACTCCCAGAAGTTTCTTCTTTCCTGGCTGCCATGGATAAAGGCATAGGGTCTTTCTTCCAGGAAGCCGTCTCGTCGCCTGTCTGTGTCACCCCCACTTACACACCCAAGTCTCCAGTGTGCCTCTGTCTCGGAGCAGATGAAGCTGTGTCATGTCACTCTGCTGTCTGTCTGTCTGTCTGTCTGTCTGTCCCCAGACTGTGAGTTCCCTGAGAACAGTAGCACTCTGTCCTAAGGCCCCTGCCAGAAAATTCTCAGAATAGGAGAGAGACAGGCAGAGGCAACCCTGCTGTTCCATGGGCATCCTCAACTCATTCTTTGTTAGGGGATTCCAGCCCCTCATTTTTCTGTTCTGGAACTTTCCACCAGCCTACAATGATTCCTCAAATCAAGTAGATGTGATGTGCAAGAAGTGACTTCCCAAACTTCCAGTGAAGCTGAAAGACAGCGCATACGTCTAACCCCTTCAGCTAAGAGGATACGCCAAGTGTGAGACTTGGTCTGTTGGGCTCAGGTCTCGTTGCTACAACTTTATAGCTGAGTGTCATTGGGCAAGTTCCTTAACCCCTCTGTGCTTCCTTTTTTTTCATCTGACATGTGAAGAACGTATTTCCAAGAGTCATTGGGAAGGTTAAGGGTAAGAGTGCATTGCATGAAGGGGTACTTCCTAAATAGCAGTTTGCAGGAGCTGATGATGGAAGAGAAAAACTGGGGGTCCTGTGATCTCACCTCCTTTTCAGTAGCCAGAAAGTCTCCAGCAAAATAGACCTGTTCCAGGTAACAGAGTGTTCCCTTCCCTTCCCCCTCCCTGGAGTCTGGGAACCTTTAGTTCCTATATGCAGCCTTCCTGGGGTATGCTCCTCACCAGTACGTCTCCATGTTAGACAGTACCCTACCTGTTCCCCTGGGTAACAACAGTCAAAACGCCCCAAGCTTGCTCCCCCACTGTATTTGCTGGGGCTGTAGCATCACACAGACCAGAGAGCCGGAGGCTGGACCTACCCCGGATCCAGCAGCCACCTGTCTGAGCAGACCTCAGCTTCGAACCCAGCATGGCTGACAGATTAAGCTCCCAGACACCCCTGTGAGTCTCCGTATCCAAAATCGGTGGTTAGTGGGTTGTTTGATCTCTGCAGGCAGATAATAGGACATGGCGGGGTCTCGGAAATTATTGGCTGTAAACTGGGGCTCCAAAGTGAGATGGAGAAGTCGGGTGTTAGGGCTCCAGTGGTGGACAGGAGTGCATCAGAGTTTCATTTTGCAGAATGACCTTAAGACTTAATGTCACTTTGAGTCATCAAGTGCCAGACTAGATCCTGGTTTGTTGTTTGGGTTTGTTCGTATTGTGCAGTGGTTTTCTCTAAATAGCAACAATAACAAAAGCAAAGGGCGTCAGAATTCTACCAGAGGGTTCTCCCAGGCAAGAAGGCGGTAAGACCCTAACTGTACTGTGGGAGGTAGCAGCGCATGGATGCCCTTACCCCCATAAGCTGTGCCTCAGAGATGCGAGTAAGAGTGTGGGGTCTCGAATGCCCAGAGCTCAGCCCTTACCCCTCCTGGCATCTGCCAGGTGTTGTCACCACATCTGTGAGTAGCTGGGGGTTTTCATGCCTAAGTGTGTAACGGAATAGCATCACTTCCTACAGGAATATTCGCCTTCCCCATGTGGGGGTGTTGGATCCTTGGGGGATACTGGAGTTACTTTGCCCTTCCAAAGGCTCAGGGGAGGTAACGGTAAAACGGATGGATGTTTACCTTTTTTCTTCATGGCTAAATAATGCTCCATTTTGTGTATGTACTCTACATAGTCTTGATCTATTCATCTATCAGTTGGCATCTCGGCTGACTCCATGCTCTGCCTGCTGTGAGCATTGCTGTAGCACATCTCTGCACGGTGCTGATTTCATTTCCTGTGGGTATTTATTGGAAGTAGGGGAAACAGATCCTGTGCTGGACCTATGCTTTTCCCGTGAATTTTCCATACTAGCCGGAGAAGTGTACATTCCCAGCCACCTGTGCATGGTTTTCTCATGTCCTTACCGCCTTTGCCAATTCTTGTGTTATCCCTGAGCACATACTGACGAGGGTGCGCTGGTTTATATCTCCCTGATGACTTGTGAGAGTGAGGAGTTCGGGTTGGAGGGATTGCCTTGTTTGCTTTGGGGCTTGATTTGGTTTGAGTATTTTTTTAATACTTGTATGCTATTTGCCGTTCATTTTTAAAAAAGTAGTACCAAGCTTGGCAGAGTGATTGACACCAGAAGCAAAGAATTGCAGGGAAGGAAAGGCCTTCCTGGGCTACTGTGTAAAACCCCATCTCAAATGGGGGAGGGAGCCAGAGAGATAGCGCGGGGGTTAAAGTGCTCAATCCTCTTACAGAGGACCCTGGTTCAATTCCTAGTTCCCGCACAGTGGCTCACAACCGGCTGTGACTCCATTCCTGGTGCTCTCTCCCAATCTCTGCAGGTATTGCCTCACGCGGCACACATGAACTCACGAAGAAGCATACATGCACATGCATAGAAATAGAAATAAAAAAGTAAATAATAAAGCTCTTTTTTAGGGTGCTGGGGATGTGACTCTATTGGTACAGTGCTTGCCTAGCATGCAGAAAGCCCTGGGTTCAATCCCCAGCAGCGTATAAATGTGGTATGATGGGATGCACCTGTAACCTCAGCACTAGGGAGGTAGAATCGGGAAGATCAGAAGTTCAAGGTCACTCAGCTACGTGGGAGTTTGAGCAGAACTGGGTTAGAGATGATGTTGGTCACTTGGCCGTCTCTGGCCTGTCCTTGGCAGCAAAGAGGGTGGGACTGTAGGAGATCGTGGGGCGTGCAGTAAACTAGACACAGACAGAGAGACAAGTCCTGTGTGTTCTCTTTCACATATAGAATGTAGAATAGTGATTATATATATATATATAGTATACACATAATCAACTCTTGCACTGGACCCCAGAAAAGAAAACTAATACTTGTTAATATTTTTTTAGTCTCAAATGAATGGATGAGCTTTGCCTAAAGCTCCAAGACATGTTTTGTGGCCTTGAATATACCAACGTAGAACTCTTTCATCAGGTAGGAAGCCACCTCCCGCCATAGGTTTGGACTGGATCCTGGCATCTCCAGCCTCCAGCCTCTCCCCCAGTCCCATTACTGGAAGTGGTACTGAGATAGGCAGCTGGGTTGGAAGATTGCCATCAGTCCACACAGCTCTCTCTCCTGTGAACCAGAGAAGTTTGCTTTCTGTGAACCAGCCTTGTGTCCTTGGTGCCTGGAGAGTAAAATCTTCTCACTGCAGGCCCCTGCGTGCCCTCACGGAGGCCTCAGGCTCAGGCAGGATCCCACATTTCCTCTGAGGACAGACTGAATGGTCCTGATTTTCCAATGCTCAATTTCCCTTTTAGCTCTCAAAGACTCCAGTAAGAGATCCATCAACAGCGACTGGAAGATCGAACTCCCTGGAGAGTTCCAGATTGCGGGAACAACCGTCCGCTATGTGAGAAGAGGCCTGTGGGAGAAATTTTCAGCCAAGGGACCCACCACGGTGCCACTGCATCTGATGGTAAGTGCTGGCCCCGGACATTTGCTTAAGCTGGCATCTTAGTGGGTTTATTAGCCTTGTTCCCAGGACCTGGGTGGAAGGGACCTCTGGTTCCCAGGAGTTTGCAAGGTTCCCTGCTACTGAGGCCTTTCCCTCTTTACTGTTATTTTCATTTGTTCATCTATGTGTGTATATGCATATGTGCAATGTGTTTATATGGTGTGTATATGTGGCGAATGAACATGTTCTTGAGGGTATGCAAATGTGCATTCCGGTATACATTTGTGCACACGTGTAGATGCAGCCAATGTCTTTTTTTGATTGCTGTCTACATTTATAGTTTGAGACAGAGTCCATCACACAACCTCATTGATTTGGCTAGTCTGGCTGGCCAGTAAACTTCATCAGTCCCCTTATCTCTGCCCACACCTACAGTTCTGGGATTACACACTCATGATGTCATGGCTGGCTTTTTTTCATGCATGCTGAGGATCCAAACTCAGCTCCTGTGCTTCTGTAGCAAGCATGTGTGTTACTGACTGAAGCATGCACATTACTTACTGGAGCATGCACATTACTGACTGGAGCATGCACATTACTGACTGGAGCATCCACATTACTCACTGGAGCATGCACATTACTGACTGAAGCATGCACATTACTCACTGGAGCATGCACATTACTCACTGGAGCATCCACATTACTCACTGGAGCATGCACATTACTGACTGGAGCATGCACATAACTGACTGGAGCATGCACTTACTGACTGAGGCGTCTCATTCCTTCCACCTTGGGGTTCCTCCCCAGAATCTCCTCCTGGCTCCTCACTAGCAGAGCACCTATCTTTTTCAAAGGGAGAGCCTTTCAGGAAGGGATTGTGCAGTCACATGGGTGGCAGCCAGGGACAGCTGGCACCATTAAGCAGGTGATAATCGTCTTACTTTAGGGTGTCCACTGTGGTGATGAAACACCATGACAGAAAAGCAGCTTGGGGGGGAAAGGCTTTGCCTGGTCCAGGGTTACAGTCCACTGAGGGAAGCCAAGGCAGGAACTGAAGCAGGGCAGGAACCTGGGGGCAGGAGCTGAAGCAGAGGCCATGGAGGAGTACTGCTTCCTGGCTTGCTCAGCCTTCTCTCTTAGAACACCCAGGATGACTTGCCCAGTGGTGGCTCCACCCACAATGGGCCAGGTCCTTCCATGTCAATCACTAATTAAGAAAATGGCTTACAGACCCATCTTATGGAGACATTTTCTCAACTGAGGTTCCCTTCTCTCAAGTTGACATAAAACTACCCAGCACAGCTGTGCTCAGAATCTGTTTTTGCATCAGATGGCAGCATGCATAGAGCTATCCCAAAGCTGAGATACACCTTCTGGAAGTGGACTGTGGATGCAATATATGGTATCACTCAGACTGGCCAGATTCTGCTTGTGACCAGAGCTGGAGAATCAAGAAAGAATCTGATTCCATCTTGTTTACTTCCCAGGTGGCCTTAGGAAACCTGTACACTCAGGCTAGCCAGGATGCCAGTGTTATCTCTTATTTCCTGGAAACTCCATGACTGCCACTTAAACATGGGCTCAGTATCAAAGGCCTCCAGGGCATCATGCCATGGCTGCCTTCTCAGGGTCTGAGCAATCTCATAGACTATGTATGACAACACCCCATTATGGATAATTTTGTGAGGGTGCTAGAGATTGAACACAGGCCTTGTGCATGCCAGGTGATGCCTGTTGATTCTGACCTCCTGAAGATCAGCGTTTGTGGCAGTTTGTGCATGGGTCATGTCTGAAGTACCTGCTAGTCTCCAAAGTTCTGTCCCCCATTTATTTGTGCCCCTGGAGATGAGCTAACACTCAGAAGATTCTCTGGCCAGCACCTCCTGTGGGTGTTGAGAGTGGCCTGATGAGGGTGCTGACCCCATTGTAGTTTCTGCTGAGCTGAAAGCCAGCCAGCTTCCATGTGGGCCATAAACTGTCTGGGAATCTGCCAGTGATTCCACTGGAGATCATTTCTGCAAGTAGATCTCTGGGACCCAGGAACCTGTCCCAGAGCCATTGCTCCAGGATGAGATGTTTCCCAGTCAAAGCCTTTGAAACAACCCCCCACACACACAACTATTCTGAGCTCAAAGCAAATATTCAGAGGGGCACAGAGAAGGGGCTAGAGACAAAATAAAGCCCGTGCAGAAATACCAGCTGTTAGCGCAGGACTCTGCCTTCTCTAACAAGCATTGAAGTGTGCATAGATAGGGCCTTCTTCACCAAAAACTCTTATATACTGATGGATCTTTAGCCCAGTGAAGTCTGGACACAGCCGTAGGCTGTTCGGAACCATCTGGGTGTTCAGCCCTTATTTAATATTTAATTGCTTTCTCCCTGGAAATGTGCTCTTTACTCCACATCACATCAAGGTTCCCTTGCCTCAGCATAGAAAGCTGTGGTCCCCAAACTGGGATGTGTACATTACTTTCACAGTCGGGGGTACCGATGGAATCCCAGAGATCAGCATTTGAAACCAACTAGACACATTCATACACTTAATCACACATGGCTATGAAACTAGTTTCCTATGGGGCCTCAATTTGCTAGTCTCATTCTCACACTGGGATAATAAAGATCTCTTGTAAGGACTAGTCACTTAGTTTTGTTTTTTGTTTTTTTTTGGGGGGGGGATGGGGAGGAGGGCAGTGGTTTTTTGCTGTTGGTGTTTTGTTTTGTTTTGTTTTGTTTTGTTTTTAGCAGGAAACATTTCTCCGAGTGTGTGGCTGCAGGTCTACAAGCTGGGGAAATAAAAATGTATCGGGTCTGCTTCTAGATCCCCAACCTCCATCCTTCAACTCAGCCTTGTAGGCCCAGGAAGCCTTGGGACAATACCCTTCTGTCATCTGACACTTCTGTCCCCATCTACCAGAGCCTAGGCAGGTGGACTGTGCACTCTGCCTCTAACTCCTTGCTGGGCCCTTCCCCTAGACCTCTGTGGCTGGAAATGAACCTGCTAGCTACTTAGCCCTAGGGACACTCACTGGCCTACAGCCAAGTCCATCTCCCACAGAAAAGCCTGCTTTGGATCATTATGACTACATAACCAGTCTCCATTATGTCTAAAGCCAGTCGGGCACCTGGTGGTCTTACAAGGCTTATCATGTTTTCCCCCAGGCAAAGCACAGGCCCTTCTGTTCTGAACCCTCACTAGGGTTTCAGATGCATGGTCCCCAAGCTGTAGCATGGCCCCCAGAGGCGATGCTCAGACCTCTTTGCACCTCCATCGACCCTTAATGTCCAACCATGACCCAGGCCTCTTGCCTTCCAACAGACATAGTCATCATTCAGGCTCCATAGCCGTACCAAGATGCAGACATCCTCAGCATCCTTCAAACAGGTCCCCCCAGGTCCCTCTGCCACAGACTGTATCTCTAGTTCTCTTGAGTCTGACGTACCCCTGAGTAAACTTACTGCAGTGTAAGTGACTGGTGATAGAAGACACCATCAGGAGGACAGCACTTGTCTCGGTTAGTGTTTCTGTTGCTATGAGAAGCACTCTGACCAAAAGCAGCTTGGGAAGGAAAGCCTTTATTTCATCTTGCGCGTCCAGGTCTGTCACTGAGGGAACTCAGACAAGACAGGAACCAGGAGGCAAGAGCTGAAGCAGAAGCCGTGGAGGAACACTGCTCACTGCCTTGCTCCTCATGGTTTGCTCAGCCTACCTTCTTCTAGCACCCAGAGATGGCACCACCCATAGGAAGCTGGGCCTTCCCACCACAGTCATCAATGGAGAACATGGTGCCCCGGGTTGCTGATGGGCCAGTTTTCTCTTGATGGTTCCTCTTCCCAGATGATCCCAGTTTGTGTCAAGTTGGCATAAACTAGCCAGCAGCAAGCTTATACTCAAAGAAATGGCTTAGCACTGTTCTCAGAACTCTTTCTAGGAGAAGCAGTGTGTTTGTGTCTTTCCCATCTGCAAGCACAGCCTTGTAGGCAAGTTGATGGGAATGTGGACCCTGCTGCATGATGTAGAAAAATGCCACAGACAGACAGCGTGTGGGTTCACCACCCCAAATTCCTCCTGTAAACAGGTCCTCTGTAGAATAGAAAAGAACAGAACTCACCAATAATAGCGTGGCCGCTCCATACCCCAGCCAGGTCCCAGGAACCTGAAGCTGAGATGGACACCTCTAGCTTTCACCTGCTTTGATCTTCAGAAAGGAGCTGGCTAGCAGAGAAGCAGCCACAGTCCCTCAGATTGCACAGTCAACAGTCCATGGGCGCTCCCTCCATCTCAGCAAGGCCTGCCTTTTCTCCTGGCTCCAGGTGCTGTTATTTCATGACCAGAACTATGGAATTCATTACGAATACACCATACCAGTAAACCAGAGCACTGAAAATCAGAGTGAGCCCGCCAAGCCACAGGACGCTCTGTTTCTCTGGACCCACAGTGGTTGGGAAGGCTGCAGCGTGCAGTGTGGAGGAGGTAAGGGGGGGGCGGGGGAGTCGGGGAGCTGAGGGTGTTGCCTTGCTGAAGAAATACTGGATTCAGGGCCCTCTGCACCAACCAGTCCAACCAGTGTGGAAATAGAGAATTTGTATTTCCACAGGAACTTAAGCCCTAAAAATCTCAACAGAGCGTGTGGCCGAGCCATCAGAGCTCCCACAGGTTCGTTAGTGGGCCCACACTGCTCCTTGGCCTGCACTTGAACCCTGGCAGTCGAGATTTGCCAGTCATGTGACTGCGTGGTAGATACGAAAACAAAAGTGGCCTTGGGGATAATCACAATAAACCTCCAACTTGGTGGAATGACACCCGATGAGGACCTCACCCATACCCAAGTCCCCTGTCCTCTCTGCCACGGTCACACTCTCCAGGGTGCAAAGGAAAGAGTCCTTCAGGTCGGGCAGAGCACACCCCGAGTGAGTCCTGACTCCGCATCTCTCTGCCCAGCCTCAGCAGACAACCTGCCCCCTCCGTCCACACCTGCACGTTGTCACCTCTAAAGTGTGATGACTCCCCCACACTTTCCATTAGGAAGAGCCAAGGGGACTGTCACTGCAAGGCCCTACCTGGCAAAGGGACGTGTTCACTGGTAGGGCGTTAAGAAGGAGCCCTAGTAAGCTGCCCATGTTCCGATAAAGAAGTCCCCAGTCACGCCAGTAACTGGGGGTCACTGAAACAGACGGCAGAGTAGGGGAGGGCTTGTCGGGAAGAAGGTTTCGGTGAGGGCTGGGGGCAAGAGAAGGTAACGGGTGGAAATGACCAAAATTCAATATATGCACATGCAAAACTATCAAAGAATAAAAGAAAGAAATGAAGGGTTTACCAAGGAGCAGCAGGAAAACTGCTTTCAAGAAGGTAAAAAAGCTGCCGGCGTGACTGTTCTGTGGTGTGGGAGGGTTTGATTGTCGGTGAGAGAGAGAAAATATCCAGAGGCAGCTGGAAGAGTCTAGAACACAGAGAGAAAGAAGTCGACTGCACATGGCCAGCAGACTGGACATAGCCGGGCTAGGGAAGTGGGAGAGCTGCCCAGGAGCACGTGGCACTGAGGCATTGGCACACTGGGCAAAGCACGCCTGTGTGTCCATCACAGCAGCCACCCCGCTTCTCTCGAGAAACAAGCCTGTAACGAAGCGGTGACCGCACTCTCCGTGAAAGCTGATGTACAGGTGTAATTGGGACCAGATCTCCATAGACTTTAAATCTCACGCATGCAGATCAAAAGATTAGCAATTTCTGATGGAAATGAAAGCCCCAAAGCAAAGCATTGGCCTTAGAAGCTCCCAGGCTATCCAAGGACACACTGACCTGAAGGTCCCCCTGCTTTCTCAGGTTGTTCTAGAATATTGCCCTGCTCCAAACAGCTCTGCTATGCCTTAAACACCCATTCCTAAGAGAAGACCTCCCCCTCTTTGACAGCCGAAATGGCTCGCTCACTGATCAGCAGGTGCAGCCAGACACCCCTCCGTAAGCATGAATGAATGGTTTTCTGGGTATGTGCCTCCGTAACTTCTTAGCTCCCATGGTTTGGCTTCCAGGAGAACGCAGGACCATTGTGTCATGCACCCGGATTGTTAACAAGACCACAACCCTGGTGAATGACAGTGACTGCCCCCCAGCAAGCCGCCCTGAGCCCCAGGTCCGAAGGTGCAACTCTCACCCATGCCAGTCCCGGTAAGTCGCTGGACTCGGTGGCTCGGGCCACCAGCATGTTGGATAGCAGCATGTTGGGTGAGGGGATGGCAATACACAGTTAACAGCACAGAACCAGCCTGCGCCACGTTCCGGTGGCGTGGCGAGTGATTTTTTGCTTGCTCAACAGGGGCACATTCTGAGAAGTCCCTATTTAGACAAATGTAATGTTTGCTACACAAGTAGGCTGACAGCGTAGAAGTGTTACAGGTTATTGATCCGAGGACATGAACAAAATAGAGCATTCATTTAAGCATAAAATGATATCATCAGTAGACACGGAATGGGTAGGCTGGTGCTGTTCTAACACAAACTTCTCTTCAGTGAACAATATTTTTCATCAGGAGTGCATTCTAAATAACAATAGTAATTCTAGCATGGTAAGTACATGAACTGGTAACTTATTCTCACCTTTTATCATTGACAGTAGCGTGTACTGTACTATGTGTTGGGGCTGGGGAGATGGATCAGTGGGTAAAGTGCGATCATGAGGACCTGAGTTTGGGTCCTTAGCACCCATGTAAAAGATGGGAACATCTGTGTGTATGTCTACACCCCCAGAGCTGGAGGGATGTGTGGAGACAGGCGGATACCCAAGGCTTGCTGGAACCAGTCTACCAGTTAGTGAGCTCTAGGTTCATCCAAAGACACTGTCTCAAAATTAAATACAATAAAGTGATAGAGGGAGACGCCCAACACTGACCTCTGACCTCCTCGTGAGCATGCATAGACAAGTATAGGACATGCATATTTGCACACACTCGCACATCCCAGCCCTCTCCAATAATAAACGTGACAGCCCAGTAGGGTTGCTTTCATGAGCACTGCCACAGGCATGGTACAATGCACTGTGACATGGTGGAGGTGATGGGAATTTTCATCTCCATTGTAATCTTATGGCACCGTCCGTTACCAACTGAAGCACCACAATATGGCGCCGTTCTGACCTTCTGTCTCCTAAGCCAGAACACTAATGGAAATATACCGTCCTAGCTGGAGGGCAGCTTACAGGTCGGGACTGACAACATCTCACAGAGAAAACGTTGCTGTGGGCACACACTTCTGACTGGCACCCACTGGCTCCCCTAAATCGATTGTCTGGAGGAAGAGGAAATACGTGCTAGAATTTTAGTGTCTAAGAATAAAGTGTCCACAGAGGCTGAGGGCTGTGGTTGACCTGTCTCTGTGTTTGTTGTTGTGTGGAAGCCGTCTGTGCTTCTCCGACAGACCCAGCTGAAACATGACATGGCCATGCTGCCCATGTGCTCTGGCGTACAATCTGGAGTTCTGGACTGGGATGAACTGTGCCAAGAGCGTGCGCTGGCTTCACGTGTTTCTTTCAGTTGCTTCAGTGGCCGGAGAGTGGTACTCGGGGACTGTGATGCATTGTGTGATGTCATGCCTCTGCCTCCTTTCTGTCCTGCGCTGAGTGACTAGTTTTTGCTTTGTGGCCCTGCCCATCTTGTCAAGGCATATTTACCTTTGCTGACAAGGCTTTGCTTTTTGATGTGGAGTCTTTGGGGTCTTTTAAGTATGGCGTGTACCCCTGGCCTGATTCAGGAGTCTCATAACATGTTTGGCTTTTGTACCAACCCCTTTTGCTTACACTGTTTTTATTTTTTAAGTGTGTGTGTGTGTGTGTGTGTGTGTGTGTGTGTGTGTACACATACTCCATGGCATTTGTGTGGACATGTGTGGAGGTCAAAGGACATCTTTCAGGCATTGATGATCTCTTTACACCACGTGGGCCCCAGGTATCTAACTCAGGTTGTCTGGGTTGGCCCAGGCACCCTAACTTGCTAAAGCCATCATTACGTCATCACAGCCTTTGTTAAACTCTTTGCTTCAGAGATGATGGGAAGGAAAAGCAAGCAGGTGATGTTCCTTACATTGATTTGGTGAGCTCCTCCAAAATTAAGAATGAAAGTCTTCTTTCATGCTGAAGGCTTTAAGGGAGCACTCATCAGAAAGTCTGCATGTGGTTAGTTCTGAATGTCAACTTGCCACAACCTAGAATCACTAAGCAAAGATCTTCAACTGAGAAATGACTTAGATCAGGTTGGCCCGTGGGCATGTCTGGGGGTGGGGGAGCGTTGTCTTGATTACTAATGGAGATGGGAAGATCCACCTTGGATGTGGGCAGCCCCATTTCATGGACTGGATCCTGAACTATTAAAGAATGAGAAGGAAAAAAAAAAAAAAAACTAGGAGAGCCAAGCATCCTGGAAGCATTCATCTCTCTCTGCACTTGACCATGGGTGTGAGGTGACTAGCTGCTTGAGTTCCTAGGGACCTGGAATTGTGAGCCACAATAAATCCCTCAAGTTTTGTATTATGAGGATTGGTAGCCATACTTCAAGCCCATCCTCCAGTCCCTTGCTCAGTTATGGGGCCAAAGAAGGAAGATCTGACAGCTGTAAAAACTCAGTGATCAGACAGGTGGCAGTCTCTCTTCCTGAAACTGAGGATGGTCTATCTACCCCTAGAAGAAGGAGCAGAAAATGGGGGAAGAACTCATTCATGACTGAGAGAGGTCAAGAGAGGCTCAAGGGGATTAAAAACAAAAACAAAAACACAACCCTAGGGATGCCTTCATGGATCTTATTTTCTGATCAGTGTTTGCAAACTACTTTAACATCAAAACTTTTAAATTATGTTCAGAAAACAAATAAAATAAGAACATTTGCTCCCCTTCCCCCACAGCAGGCCATGGCTCCTCTGTAGAACAATAAGGAATAGAGTTTAAAAGCTGCTGCTTAAAGGTTTTACATCCTGTAATGATGGGGCCACAAATAACGACAAAGAACTCTGGAGAAAATACAAAAAAATACAGCTATTTAAAACTAGAATGCAGTCGGAAGTTGGAGTGGAGGATATGCAGAGGAGACCAGAGCAGCCCCGTGTGGAGTTTCCATTTGTGACTGTTTGTCACTACATGGACACTATTAGTTTACCTTTGATTGCTGCGACAAAGCATCCCATGGGAACAGCTTCAGTGAGGACAGACGGCTTGTAGCTCATGGCCTCCGAGGGTTTGCAGGTGCTGTAGCTAACGTGGGAAACACGGCATTGTAGCTCAGCTCATAGTAATGGCTGGGATGTGTGGTGGTGCTGTCTATGGGGCTCTGCAGAGCAGGTAGCCACAGAGTGCTGGAACCAGGGACCAGGCTATAGCCTGCACAGACCTTCCCCACAGTAACTCACTTCTACCAGCTAAGCTCCAGCTCCTAAAGGTTCCGTAGCCTCCCGCTGTAACACCACCAGCTAGGAAACAAGCATTCAAAACATGAACGTATGAGGGAGGTCTCAGATTCAGACCTTAACAGAGGCCCAGCTAGAACAGCGATGGACTGTGGCTGAGCCCCCACACACGCTCAGGGTGACCACAGCGGCTGGAAGGAGAGAGCCAGAGGGGGCCCTCAGATTCCACAGATGTATTTGGCCCCATTCCTAAGATAAGACACAGACGGGACAGATCTCATCTAGTAGAGCTAAGGGCAGAAGAATGGAAGTACTGTCGAAGCTGCTGCCCATCGCAACGACCTGTGCTTAGGGTAGTTCAGGATTCTACCATGATGCTCTAGGGGTGTACCATTCAATGTGATAGCCAGTAGCTGATCCAAGGTGACATTGGCTGTGCACATAAAATATGTGAATAAAAGTGGCAGATTTCAAAGGGAATGAAATTAGAAATAGCAATGATTCAAGATTGCAAAGACTTTAAGATAATTTAATAATATGAAATGAGAGTATGTAGACTATAATCACCCGGAATAACTAATTTAAATATGTTGAGGGAAAGTATGTTGTGTGTTTTGTCATTATTATTTAAATATTTATTTCTTATTAAGCAGAGCATGTATGCCTTTATGCATGTGTGGAGGTGAGTAAACCTTATGTTAGGGAGTTGTCTCTCTCCTTGCACCCTGGGTTCCAGGAACGGAACTTAGATTCTCAGGTTTGAATGGCAAGCACTTTTACCTGCCGGGCCATTTCACTGACCCTGCTGTTTTCTAGTTTGGGGGTGTTTGTGTTGTAATGCTGGGGACCAAGCCTGGGTGGGTCTCACATCTGTCTGTCCATGCTCTACCCCTGAACCCCAGCTCCCACTGCAGAACGCACTCTTGAAATGAAACAGCCATGTGTCACTGTTCCCATGGCTCCTGGAATGCAAAAGACATGTATGGCTCGTGTGTGGGGGACAGCACTGAGGCTGGCCAGTGAGTGCCTCGTTGACAACGTTCAGGATGCGATTGGAAATTAGTAGTCATACAGAGAAACAGGCCCGAAATTGAGACAGAAGAAAAGACTTGATTCCAAGAGGACACAGGTTAGAATTAAAAGAAGAGGTTTTTTATTTTTTTTAATTCTTTAGCTTTCTCTCTAACGTTTTCCACAACTTAAAGGTAAATAAGATCTAACAAAGTGAATGTGCACAGGAACCTGTTTTCCTGACTCTGGCCCTCTACGCTATGTTTTTAATATAATATTTTTATTTATTTTTTAAAAATGTTCAAGTTGGGCAGTGGTGGCACATTCTTTTCATCCTAGCACTCGGGAGGCAGAGGCAGGCAGATGTCTGTGAGTTTGAGGCCAATCTGGTCTACAAAGCGAGTTCCAGGACAGTCAGAGCTGTTATACAGGGAAAACCTGTCTCAAAAAAGAAAAAAGAAAAGAAAAATTCATACATGTACACAATGCATTTTGATAATATTCACCCCCTACTTTCCCCCTAACTCCTTCCAGATCTACCTCCACCCTCCATCCCTCCCAATATTATATTCCCCCCCCCTTTTTTTAAAATAACCCACTAATTCCACTTTGTCTTGCTCATGTACTCATAGAGCATGGTCAGCCTTCCAGAAACTCTCCGTCCCCCGGAGCCCATTGCTTGCCTAGAGCCCCTCTGTTGGGGCGGGGGCTCACAGGCCCCTCCCGGCTCCAGGCTCGGACATTTACTTATGCAGGCGGCCATAGCGGCTGTGGGTTCATGAGGCAGCAATCCTGTCATGCCCAGAAGACCCTGCTTCTTCTGGTTCTCCCCAGTCCCTGGCCCCTACCCCTTCCTACCCCCTCCTACATGATGGTTCCTGAGCCTTGGCGGGGAAGGAGTGCGATGTAGATGCCCCTTTGTGGCTGAGCGGGACACTCTCTCTGCTGGACTTAGGCCACGATAGTTTGCTCGCCCTGCTGCCCATCACTGCCTACGCTGACCACTGAGCTACTGGACCCTCACTCACAAAGAGCCCGTGCTCTGAAGGTCCTGTCTCAGGATGGAGATACAATGGAGGACACATTATTACACTGGATGACTTTTTCTTGCCTGCTTGACCATCCCCTGAGCATCTACCACAGCCATGATCATATTCTGTACCTTCTGCAACATCACATCTTTCTGGTCACCAACCCTCCTCCTGTTCACCAGGCACCTACCTTCTCAGTGCCTGGCTATTTAGAGAAGAAAGACAGTCTTGTATGCCTGTGACTTCATAGATAGGCGTTTTCTCCCTCCCTCCACGCTTTTTTTAAAATCCCATCCTCTTCCAGTCAAATAAAGCCAGCCTAAAGAATGAGAGGAATTTCTACAAACGGAAGAGAAAATGAAATTGAGGCAAGATAATCCAACACCTGGAATTTTCTGGAGAGATTGCACAGGACATATTGGCTGACTGTTCTAGGCTGACTTTGTTTATTCTTGGACCGTCTGACCCTTTAATGTTGTTTAAGATAAGCACCTGAGCCAGGCAGTGGTGGCACATGCCTTTAGTCCCAGCACTCAGGAGGTAGAGGCAGGTGGATCTCTGTGAGTTTGAGGCCAGCCTGGTCTACAGGGCTAGTTCTAGGATATCCAAGAGTACACAGAGAAACCCTGTCTCAAAAAAAAAAAAAAAAAAAAAAAAAGGAACATGAAAATGAGTTGCCACAAGTCTGTGGATATTACTTACTGTTTAACTTAAGAAATGTGTCTGATAATAGAATTTGAAAGTCTTGCAAAGTCTTGCAAATCCTAGCTAGATGCATGCACAACATACTATATGTAAATGTGTGTGTAGCATGCATCTATTTTAGACATGTAATATACACATTTGGACAGTAACATTTGAACTATTGCAGAGCATGGTCTGTAGTTATGTGGACTCAAGCGACTTAAGTGAAAAGTGGAGAACCTGGTCTTAGAAATTTAGGACTAGAAAAAGAAAGAGATCTGACACACAGGTAAAAGCTGCCTTGTGTATGGCAGGTGGGACTTGGAGCCCTGTGGGACTAGAGAACAAATGTCTCTACACCCCATTTGGAATGGGGTGGGCATAACTGGAGGGTAGAGCCAATGACCCCGAAGGATAGCCTTAGAACTAACTGTGTGAGCTTTATTAATGAAGCTGAAATGAACCGCTGCTGAGCCTGGCGCAGGGAAGACCTTTTCTGTTATTATTACTCTTTGACCTTTAAAACAACATAGGTGTTCGTCTTTTTCCCCTTACATCTCCCTTTTTTCTCCCGCTCTCTTAATTTTCTTCAGCCTTCTTTTTCCATTGGGTTCCCAACAGTTTCCTTTGCCTTCCCAACTGCACACCATTAGCACCTCTTTATTCTGAGTCTGTGCCTGGCTCTGTGGATGTCTCTCCCAGCCCTGCCGTACAGCATCTAGAATCTGACACAGGACGGCTGGCCTCGCTCCAGAATCTTGCACACCAACACAAATATCAGCAAACCTGGTCCCACCACTGGCAGGCGAGGCAGAAATCTCAGATTGGATCAGCTGTTACAAATGTGGCCAGCAGACTTCGCCTTGCTGACCACAGTCTGCGGGAAGAGAGCCTCGTCATTGGCATCAAAAGAGTGATTCTGTATGCCAGCCCTAGAGACCCAGCCACAGACAGCTCAATGGGCTCCACTTGGAGCCCAGAACTCATGCATTACCAGAGTTAACATTTTTGCAGCCTTTTAGAGCTTATTAGCCACTTGAAAAGCTATTCCAAGTTATTAGATATTTCCCTATAGCATTTATGATTTGAACCTCTTCCCAGGCAGTACATGGTGTACTGTACATTGAATTAGGGTGATTCAGAAAAGAACATTTACTTACAATTGGATTGAATAGTCATCTGCAGAAAAGGGTATTTGGTTTTTAAATTTGTGTTCCTTCTTCAATTACCTTCAACCAGGCTGGCCTTGTTTTTGGTTAAAACTGAATGGAATACCATTGTTTCTTATTAAAGTGTGTTCTGTGGTGTGCATGTACATGCAGAGACGAGGTTGGAAGACCATGACTTCAGAAGGAAACTTGAAATGTGTGTATCTTAAGTCACAGGTGTGATTTGAAAAAGATGCTGTTGTTGATCCACTTCTTGCTACTATGAAACCTCAGAGAATTTTCCTGCTTTCTCCTGAAGTCAAAATAGTGAACTTAGTTGTGGGAACATTGGCGTACACTAGGCCTTGGTGATGTGTGAGCGATGAGGATGAATCTCCATTAGCCAGAGGCCAGAACATTTTTCAGACGCTACCCATAGTCCAGGGCCTCACTTACCTTCCAACTAAATGGTAGAATTTTGAAACCTTTCCTAGTTTACCGGAATTATGGAAGCACAAGACAGAGGAAGAAAAGGCGACTTCAGAGCTTCTTTGATTGGTTGGGTGTCCCTGCCTTCCATTATTACAGACAAAGACGAGTGAATTCCCAGACACCAGCTTCATAGGTAACGGGTTCCTCCTGTTAGGAATGATTGCCATATAAACGCCGCAGCATAGCAAAGAGGCCCTTCTCTCTCCCTGCCTTATCCGAATAATAAGATGAAGCATTTGCTATTCCCTTTTAACATTTCCATAATGATTTCAGGAAAGGAAAATGCTGGGCAACATGAAGTGCAGTCTTAGGGATTCCTCCAAACAGACAGCTGAGAGCGGTAGCCCCTGCCTTACATTGCTACTTCACCCCTGAGATAAGGGGAGACCTGGCCCCCAGCGAGAGCCCAAGTTCTGAAGGCGCTACCCCATACAAAGAAGAGCCTGTTATTGGCTTTCCAGTCCTTTGTTACAAAGTGGCCCATCGGAAATGAAAGGGGAAGGTATGTTCTCCAGATTCCAGGAGAAACAAACTTTGTAGAGTAAATGCTCTGTAATTGAGGGTGATGATGGAAGGCTCTCCAACTGGCAGAATTGTGGGCGAAGTTAAAAACACACACACACACACACACACACACACACACCTGACGGGCATGGTGACCAAATCCCAAAACAGTCCATTTCTCATGGGATCGAATGAGTTTTCTTAAGTTCAGTACTGGCCAACTGTCTTAAAGCAACAGTCTACAGGCATGAAATAATCATTCTTTTCTCCTTGAAAATGCCTATTTATATAGACATGCAATGAAAATCAAGGTATCATGCAAGCAGAAGTCACAGGTTTCTTTTCCTCCTGCTATGATAAAATACTCAGAAAAAAAAAAAAGCAGTTTAAAGGAAGCAGCTTTATTCTGACTCACAGTTCAAAGATACAGTCTGCATCTGGTGGGAAAGTCAATGCAAAAGCAGCCAGTGTGTCCACACTGTCACCAGCAGACAGAGAGAGCAATGCAGGCCAATGTTCAATTCAGGACCCCTGCCCAGGGAATGGCTCCACTCCCAATGAAGAGGAGTTTTTCCACACCAGTTAACAAAATCATGATAACCTCTCCCAGACATTATCAGGAGATAACCTTAATTTAGATAGTCTCTCACAGGTGTGCCCAAAGGCATGCCTCCTGGGTAATTCTAGATTGTGTCGAGTTGACAGTTAACCCTGTCACAGAAAGCATGGATGCTACACTAATATCAAAGTATAGACTTTTAAAAACATGTAAAGTTGGGGAATGGAGCTCAGTGGTGGAGCACTTACCTAGCATGTGCAAAGCCATGAGTTTAATCCCTAGGGTTAAAAAAAAAATGTTAGTAGAGGTGGAACCGCTTTGTAGTGATAATGGGAGCATCTGTCAAGAAGATGTAACAATTGCAAAACGTGTGCACATAGCCACAACACCCTAGAGAACACGTGACAGAAATGGAGGGAGAGGTGGAATCTAAGAGTACTAAAAGAGCCTTCTATACCCAGTTCCAAGAGCGGATTTGAAAAACTAGGTAAACATAAGAAAGGAAGTAGAAGACGTAACAGTCCTATAAACCAACAAGACTTAGATCTCTAGAGAAGAATCCAGTGACAGAACAGAGAACACAGTGTGTTCTTAGACCACAGTGGAATGAAATTAGAAATCAGTAAGAGAAAGAAACTTAGAGAACTCACAAATATGGAGAAATGAAACCTTAATTTTGAGATGAAGAGTCCATAAGGAAATTCTTAGCTTAAGAATTTTACATTTTTAAGATTTATGTTTACATTTACTCTATTTAACATGTGTGGATATTTTGCCTGCATGTATATTGGTACAACCACTTGTATGCCTGCTGCCCTTGGAGGCGAAAAGAGGATGTTGGATCCCCTGTAAGTTAAAGATGGCTGTGAGCCACCATGTGAGTGCTGGGAATTAAACCCAGGTCCTCTGGAAGAATAGCCAGTGCTCTTAACCACTGAGCTGATGTTTACATTTTTAAAAAAAATTAGAATGGCAAAACATCAATGCACAAAAAAAAAAAAAAAAAAAAAAAGCAAATTAATTTTGGGGCTGGAGAGATGGCTCAGTAGTTAAGAGCCCTGGCTATTCCTCCAGAGGTCCTGAGTTCAAATCTCAGCAACCACATGGTGCCTCACAACCTTCTATAATGAGATCTGGTGCCCCCTTCTGGTGCGCAGGCATAAATGCAGGCAGAACACTGTATACATAATAAATAAATAAATCTAAAACAAATTAGAAAAGGGCTGTGGAGATGCTTCAGCGATGACAAATACATTTTCCAAAGAACCAGTGTTGAGTTCCAGCACCCAGGTCAGACGGCTCACCTCTGTAACGCCAGCTTCAAGGATTCAGAGCCCTCTTCCGGCCTCTGAAGGTACTGCACTCCCACACGCACAAACCCACATGCACTCACATGTGCAAAAATAAAAACAAAATCTTTTTATTTTTATGATTAAAAATCAACAGCTTGGCAAAAGCAACAAAATCCAAAGCCAGCAGAAGGAAGGAACTAAAAACATGACAGCAGACATTAATGAAATGGGGAGTAGAGGCAAAGAACAAAGCCAGACATTGATTATATGAGCAAGTCAACAGAACTGATCAACCTTTAGCTATGCTGGTCAAGGGAAAAAGGACTCAAGTTACTAAAATTGTGGAAGAAGGGGCATTATTTTCCATCTTACGGAAACTAAAGGGAGGGTGATAAATACCATGAAGGGTTGCATACCATAAATTATATAACTTCCATAAAATACACACACTTCTAGAAGGACACAAACTGCCAAGCAGAATAACACACAGCAAAGAAAACAAAAACTATGAACACAATAACCACAAAAGCTCCCATCAGCCATCATGCTCACCACAAAAGATGGAGAGGTTTTCCTGGAGTAGATAAACGCGTGGCACCGAATCTGCTCTTGTCATCAGTGTGTAGCATTGTCCTGGAGACTCTGGCCAGGTCATCTCCCCGAGAAAACAGAACAAAGGGACTCCTGTTGAGAGGAAAGGGGCAGGACTCTGTGTGTGCAGACGGCATGATCTTGTAATCAGAAGTTCCTAAAGAATCTACTAAGGAAACTGAATTCATCTCAGGGAGTTGCAAGTAAGACAGGATGAGCAAAATCAGTTAGATTTCTGTGCATTGCAGATGAAGAAACTGCAACTGAAGTGAAGAAAGCAGTTTTAGTTACCAGATGTTCTGGGTTGAGTATGGCTTGTCCATCACAGGCTTCCTTACTTGAGAACTTGGTTCCAGCTGGTGGCACTGATTGGGGGAGGTGATGAAGCCGTTGAAATCTGTGGCCTAGCTAGCACAAGTGGGCTGCTGGGAGCAGATCTGAAAGGCTCCGTCTACTTCTGTTTCTGGCTAGAATACCCCATTGCCAGATCCACCAGATGTGACCAAGCCACACCACTCCAGCTGCGTGCATCCCTACCATAGTGGGCTATACCCCCCCGACTGTGGGCCTGAATAAACGTCTTCCTCTCTTAAGTTGCTTCTGTACTCTGTCGTCGTGGCAAGAAAAGGGGCTAACACTCCTAAACACCAAGAAGAATAAAACACTCAACAATAATTCCAAAATTCATAACCTGGAAACTACTAGACCTTACCACATGGAAAGACATCTCACTTTCACGGGTTGGGATGTTTCAAGGAAGTGATACCCCACAATTGTCTCCCCATGCACTTTCTGTCAAAACTCCATCTGCCTTCATTGCCCAAGTGGGCAAACCGATCCTAAAAGTCGTGTGGACTTGGAAAGGGCTTAGTACAGTCAAAGCCATCTTACAGGGAATAATGAACCTGGAAGCTCTATGCCTCCCACTTTCAAGTCTTAGCAGGAAATTAACACTGTGCGGTAGCACCACTACGGTGGATGCACAGAGCAGCAGAGGGAATTGAGAGTCTAGAAAACAAACCCGGACGTTTACTCGCGGTTGGTTTTCAGCAAGGGTTCCAAGAATGTTTGACAGGGAATCTGTCTTTTCAGCAAGCATCTCCAGTACAACTGGATGGCCACATGCAGGACTGACACCGGGCACACAAACTTGCTCATAAGGCATCAAAGCTCCAAACCTCTGAACGCAAACAGTGAAGAAAATATCAGAGGCAAAAATCTTCCCGACGTGGATTTGCTATTAAGATACCAAAAGTATGAGCAACCTGTCAGGCAGTGGTGGTGCACGCCTTTAATCCCAGCACTTGGGAGGCAGAGGCAGATGGATCTCTGTGAGTTCGAGGCCAGCCTGGTCTACAGAGTGAGATCCAGGACAGACACCAAAGCTACATGGAGAAACCCTGTCTCGAAGACAAAACAGTATGAGCAATACCAACAAAAAGACAAGTTAAAAGTCATCACAATTTTAAGGTTTTGCTTTGCTATGTTACTTCAAAAGGGACCATCAAGAAAGTGAAAAGTTAACCAAGGAATGGGAGAGAATTTTACATCTGTAACCTAAGGAACCATGACTAATCAAATAATAAATTAACAGATGACCCATGTACAGGCTGTGCACATGTCCAGATGAGGTAGAGACAGATAAATAGCCCAAGTATATGAAAGTGGCAATTTAAATGAGCTTCACTGATGTGGGGACATTTAACCCATTCCAGCCCATGTCCCATTGAGACCTAGGATATCCCAGCATCTGGAGTGTGACTGGCTCTGAGATCACAGGAGCCACAGAAGAACCCTAAGAGCCCACAGCTATAAATGTATATTAGGGGAGATTTAAAAGTATACAGACACCTTTTGTTCAGCTGCCTCTGGGTCTCCTTGCTCTCTCCTACTCTTCTTCAGGAAGAGCTTGCTTGCAGGGTGTGCCCCCAGAAATTCTCATTCCCACAGACACTGGCCAGGAAAATAGAACCCGTTCTGAGAGGGCAGCCACCCTCATGTGACATCACAGAGCTGCCCCTGGGGCTGGGGAGATGATGGCTCCATCTGTAGAATGCCTGCTGCCCAAGCATGGAGCCCTGAGTTTGATCCTTCATACCAGGCCAGTTGGCACATCTGTAACCCCGTGTGCTGAGGCTAGGGGACAGAGACCAGTGGGTCCCTGAAGCCCTTTGATCATGCACCCTAGCTGAATTGATCAGCTCCAGGCTCAGTGAGAGACTTTATCCCATGCAACATGTAGAAAATAGCATCACTTGGTGAGCATGTCTTCATTTACTTGGTTACTGCTTTTTAGTGCCTATGCTGTGTAGTTGGAAGTTTTTCTGTGTCCCGCCCAGTCCTGCAGCCACTCAGACCCAAGTAAACACACAGAGGCTTATATTATTTTTAAACCATGGCCATGGCAAGCTTCTTGCTAGCTAGCTCTTGTATCCTAAATTAACCCATTTCTATAAATCTATACCTTGCCATGTGGCTTATGGCTTACCGGTACTTTACTTATTTCTCCTGGTGGCAGCTGGCAGCGTCCGCCCCACTCTCCTTTCTCTTCCCACTGTCTCTCTTGGATTTTCCCACCTGGCTCCATCCGGCCCTGCTTATGGTTCCAGAAGGTCATAGTCCATAATGACAGGGACAACATGGCAGCAGGCAGCAGACACAGCAGCAGAAACAGTTGTCATGCACAGAGCAGAGAAAGCGAGCTAGAAGTGGCGTCAGACCCTCAAAGCCTGCCCCCAGTGACATGCTTCCTTCTGCAAGGGGACAAGTGTTTAAATGCCCAAGACTATAGGGATATTTCTCATCTGAACCACCACAGGGTTTATCCTGACGCAGGGTTCACACTCAGGATCTGGCTATCCTGGTGGCTTCCAGCATTTCCCCAGGCTTGGCATGCCTCACTTCCTGAGTTTGGCTTCCCAGTCACTCTTCTTCTACCCTAAAAATAACCATGCCTCCTTTTCTTCTCATGCCTGGCTCCTCTTCTCCAAAACCTGAAACAGAAGCATTAGGATAAGAATAGGCAAATGCCAAACACTAGTGAGACAGGTTAAGAATGGGAAAATGCCACACACTAGTGAGGGCAAGAATGGGCAAATGCCACACACTAGTGAGACAGGGTAAGAATGGGCAAATGCCACTCACTAGTGAAACAGGGTAAGAATGGGAAAATGCCATATACTAGTGAGACAGGGAAAGGATGAGCAAATGCCACACACTAGTGAGACAGGAGAAGAATGGGAAAATGCCACACACTAGTGAGACAATTAAAACAAGTCTTAACTAGAGCTATGGCCAAGATCTCTTTGGACAAAAACAGGGCAATTCTTTTCTAAGTAAGGCACGTACTCTGGAAATATTCCAACACTCATATTTTTTTAAATAACCAAGCACTTCCCTCATAGTTATATTTTATATCTATTGCTCCATAAGAAAACACTGGAGCCTTTTGGAAAGACACCACCCAGGCTGGGTCCATACCACACCAAAGGGGCACTAGTAAGAGCTGGGAGCTGGGCTACTCCTGACCATCTCAGAGGATGCTGTGGGCCCACATTCCTGTCCTTTCTGCAAAGTTGCTGCACTTTTGACCACTCAGCTCCTCAGTGCCTTAAGTGCCGTGTTTTCAATGCATTTGTGTGTGTCCATCTGTGCATGTTTGTATGTGCAGATGTAAGTGTGTGCAGGTGTACATGCTTGTATATACAGGGCACATGTATGTGTGCACATGCATATAGAAGCCTCAGGGACCTCCTTTGAAGGGACTGAAGCTCCCCAGCAGGCCCCAGGAACCCTCCTGCCACCCTCTCTCTAGACTGAAATGCAAGGGAACCTCTACATCTGGCGTGTTTACATAGGTTCTGGGGACTGAACTCGGGTCCCCGTGCTGGGAGGCAAATACTCCCCCAAATGAGCTATCCCCCCAGTTCTCTTGAAGGTTTTCTAAGTACTTGGGATTTCCTTGTGGGATATGAAATTATTCTCAGGTCCCAGGGATAGCAGAATTGGCTATCAGCTTATATTTTTTCAAAGGCTTCCTTTCATCTGGGTGTCTACACATTCACCTTAAAAGACTTAATGCCATTGAAGGAACAGAATGAGAGATTTCTTCAGTGCAACTCAAGGACATTGCTCTGGTAGGAAAGTGATTTGGTCTTTTTAACCTTCTCATGGGCAGGAATGAGTTTCTGTGACCCACTTCTCAGAGAGATCCAACCACTGGTGTAAACAGTGTTGGACACATTGGAGAGGGACAGGATCAGGTAGGAAGTTGGCTCACGGTGCAGCCGTAGTGGCCTCTACCCCAAAAGTGTGGAGCATAGCTTATAAAGTAAGGGAAGTGGTTTGCAAGTCAAATTTCATAAGCTGCGTGTCTCAAACTCCATTTCTAATACAGGGTGAGTATCCCTCATTTAAAAATCCCAAACCCAAAATGATTTTTTAAAAAAATCTGCAACTCTGTGAGCTCCAACATGATGATACAAGTAGGAAACAGATACATTAAAAATATCATATAAATTTCCTCTAGACTATGTGTTTATGCACTATGTATATAAGGATGTGTGTGTGTGTGTGTGTGTGTATGTGAATGAAAGAGAGAGAGAGAGAGAGAGAGAGAGAGAGAGAGAGAGAGAGAGAGAGAGAGAGAGAGAATGATTGGTCTTAGTCACCATCCCCCAAATACCTCATCATATCTGTGAAAATATCCAGAACCTGAGAAGTACGTTGGCTGAGAAAGCCTGGCCCTTTGCCGGCAACAGTACATAATCAGGATGATCTCACGCTCATAGCCTTTTGATGCTGTCAACCGCTATCAGAATGTGTAATCGCCCCGCTTCCCAAGCCTTTGATCTTGGAGGCTATCTCTCCTAACCTCCTCCAGAAAAGAATGCTCTTGGCAGTTTAGGGGGCACTGGCCGGCAGGAGGCACTGCCCAATGTGGCCTTCTGCCTCCATGAGAAAAGCAAACTGTGCCCACTGCTTCTTCCTGCTGAGTTGACATTATTTATTTTATGATGGGAGGGAAGATGATCGTCTAATCAGCTAATATGGCTGCCTATGCAACCCCTGTCCCTGCCAACAGCTCTGGTGCCATGGCGACAGAGGGGAAATGCAAACAGGTAACTGGCCATCACCAGCCTGGAAGCACATCAGGCCTTTAGTGAACTAAGAGGAAGAACCTGGGCCTTTGATCCAAGATAACAGATCTGAAAGTACAAAAAAAAAAGAATATAGAGACAGGTGGGGGGGTGGGGGAGGGGGGGTGGGGGAGGTGGGGGTGGTGAGGGGTGGCTCAGGGGTTAAGAGGGCTTGCTGCTCATGAAGAGAATACAAGTTTGGCTCCCAGCACCCACACTGGACAGCTCACAACCAACTGTAACTCCAGGTCTAGGGGACCAACACCTCTGGCCTATGTGGGCACATTAACTCACATGTCCACACATACAGAGATACAAAAAACAATTAAAAAAATCATGAAAATAAATACTTTTTTTAAAGAGTGTAGAGAAACAAACAAAAAAAACTCATAGCAACTTTGATTTTTTAAAAAAAAGAGGTGCGGGGTAAGTTGCTATAGACCTACCCTGCTTGGGCCCTGCAGATTCTCCTCTGCAGACCTCCACTCTAAGTCCCTCCTAGGTCTGACAGGCCTGGTGCAGCTCATACACACCCTCCTGCTAACCCATGTGCATCCCAAAGGAAAACTGAGGCATCCTCACTAGAAGGAAGATGATCATGGGCAGACAGGAACAGATGGGCCCCCACGTAAAGCATGCAGATGTCATGGTCACACCAAAAGTCAGAAATGAAGCCCATCCAGCTGCCCCTGTCCAGCTAGATTGAGAACCCACAGGTCTGTTAGCAGGAGGGCTACTGTACTGGAAAATTCCTGTGCATGGGTAAGAAAGGCAGCCTGCCCGGAATGTTACTCTTGGATAGGAACTGCCCACATCAGCAGCTCTATGATTCTCAGAGCATGAGAGTTTCTTTTCCAAACTCTCGGTGACTGGGTGTGGTACAACCTGTTAGCAAACCTAGACTTCTCCACTACGGTTATTTCAACTCCCAAGCTGTACTGGCTTGAGGTCTGAATCCTTGGATGTAACTTGACTAGGTGTGATGGCTGAAAAGAAAGTGGATCCTACAGGTGTACCAGTCACTAGCTGAACCCTATTGGTACCCTCTACTTCCCTAGCAAGAACTAAGCTAGTTCCCATAAGTCCCAGAGAAACTTTTTTTTCAACAACCTCCTTGAAAATGAATTTATTGTAAAAGTAGAAAAATCTGAAAACTCAGATTTTCCTTGGGCTAAGGAGATAGCTCCTACAGCAATGTCTCACAAGCATGATACCCAAGTTTCATTCCCAAAATACATGTTTGAAGAAGAGAGCTAGGCATGGTAGAGTGTGTTTGTAATCCCAGTAGTAGGAAAGGAGAGACAGGTGGATTCTTGGGGCTTGCTGGTCAACCAGCCTAGCAAAATTGGTAGATTCTGGGCCAAGTGTGGAACCCTGCCTTGAACAAAGTAGATGGTGCCTGAGGTTAACCTCTGGACTACACACACACATACAGTTTTTTTTTTAAGTTGTGTTATTTTTATAAGATGAAAGTAATGAAGGTAGCAGTTACAGAAAGGCCACTGGAGGGCCAGTCTACCCCTGTGGGTGGACAGTAAGGAGAGAAGGGAGGAAGTGGCTGAGCTGCTGCATTTATACGGAATCCCATAGTCGCCTGGGGCCATTACATGGGCAAACCCCACTATCCTCTGGAAAGTTGACTACACATTCACCACATTTTATCAATGAAGATTCCGAGCTACTTAGCCATTGAGTAGCTTCCTCAAGCTCCAAGTGATGGCAAGAACTCACACCATGCCCTCTTACTGTGAGTCTCACAGAATTCCTGCTAACCCGTTATATTAAAAAAAAAAAAATTCTTTTTTTAAGTGTCAAAAAAGGTCAAGAGAAGTCAGCAATGGCATTTCCTTAGCCCTCAGCTTAGGAACTGGTGAGGCAAAGGGGAGGCTGTGATGGCTTCCTTCTCTGGAAGATAAAACCCAGGTTCGAAGTTGTAAAATTAAACCATTCCGGTTGAAATCTTTAACATCCCCAAAGGTCTAGGTAATAAAGGCTCGGCCCCTAGCCATGGTGCTGGTAGGAGACAGGGTTTGTAGGAGGGAGAGTCTGGCAGGATGGGTTAGGTTTTCGGGACTAGTCCCTTGAAGTAGACAGTAGGGACCTGCGCCTTTCCGTCTGTGTCTCCTAGCTTCATGGCCATCGTGAGATGAGTGCGGTCCTCTGCCTTGTGCTGCCGCCATGACGTATTGCCTCCCAAGCGGCCCAAAGCTAGAGGAGCCAGCTGAACCCTGACTAAAAACCATGGGCCACACAAAACATTTCTCTGTATACGTTCACTTTTCTCGGGTATTTTATCTCAGGGTGAGAAGATGATTGACACATAGAACACTAAAGGTTTGTAATGAACACTAGAGTTGGTTCATTTTCTACTTTGTTCTGTGTGTGTGTGTGTGTGTGTGTGTGTGTGTGTGTGTGTGTTAAGTGGAAATGTGTTAGAACAGAAACAATTGCAGAGCCTGAGATATCTAAGATGTAGGTTTCCAACAAGACTCTGGCTCCCAGGCACTTGTTGGGGAAGACAGAGGTACAGGCCCCCCTCTGAACTCCACAAGCATTGCCTCCTCTACCCATAGTTAGCTGACCAAGGCCTTGGAGAGGCTGGGAGGGATGCCCACCCTGTCTCAGATCTCTTGTGAGTAGTGTGTAAAGTTACCAGGGACTGGAGAAGTAGCATGGCCTGTGGCCCAGGTCTGATGGTCTTCTGAGCAAGCCTGCCCACTCAAGAGACAAGCCTGGTATCTCCTCCACATCTTTGGTGGTCCAATAAAGAGCTAGCCCAGGTCGAGTGGCAGCCACTCGGGATACCTTTGCCACTCCTAATGCCCTCTCTGGCAGCGTTTATTCCTCTCTACTGACACCATCTTTGTCTCTCCAACAAGGGGCAGGACTTGCATGATGCTCTTGTCTCAACTAGTATTTGCAGGGTGCTTTCTGTGGAGCTAAGAGGGTACACAGTGAGGGCTCTACCAATGGGGACTTATTGGGGTGTGCTTTCCTTTCAGTGACAGCAGCTCCAGCACCCAGGAAGCCCCAAGAGGCCGTTTTCACAAATGAGTGGATAAAGATTGGTAGAGGAAGTGCCTCGCTCATACCAGACTTCACTGAGTTGGAAATGAGATTTCATTCCAGTGACAGGAGAATTTACATACCAAGAGATAGGTGTCTGACCTGGACAGATGCTCCACAGACAAAGTAGAATTCAGAGGCTGGTTTCGGGACCCTGGTGTGTGTGTGTGTGTGTGTGTGTGTGTGTGTGTGTGTGTGTGTGTGTGTGTGCATGTGCGTGTCTGTCTGTCTGTCTCCCCTGGTTAAATCATTTAAGTTCACTTGGTGCAGTTAGTCATGGAGCTCATCCCTATGGTGAACGTTGTTGTCTACCTGGACCATGACCTCATCCTGAGCCCTTCTGCCAGCCCTTCTCTTTTTCTTAGAAATCCCTCCAACCCCTTGTTTACCTGGCCATGCTTTTGCTTTATACAGCTGTTTTAAACTATGGAACAAATACAAGATGGTAAATCCCTGTCATGGGGAGGCACCAGAGCACTCTATTGGTTAAGTTTAGTAGCCTAACTAGCCAGAGAGGGGCAGTCTCACCTCTGGGTTGTAGAGAGCATAGCTTTAGGTCGTCCCCCCCCCCTTGCCACTAACTACACACAAACCCCTGGGCATGTTCCCAAATCTCTCCATCTGTAAAACTGTGAAATTAGATCCTCTCTCATAGAAGTCTTGAGAAGATTAGGTGAAGTAATGCCTATAAATTCCTTCATCCCAAATAAGCACTCGATGAACGTGAGCCAAACCCATTCGGCAGCTCCCCTACAAAACTATATTAATGATAAACATAAGCCAGCTGTTGAACCCCAGCATTTTATGGGTTATTCATCAATGTCTTAAGACACTGTGCACACGTGCATGAGCACACATGCATGAGCACACACACACACACACACACACACACACACACACACACACATTTTTAATACAGTTATAACTACAAAGTTTAAATAGCCCATGCCAGTATTTTCCAGGTAATAAAATATCGGGAAGAGTCCTGGTGTTTTCTAATACTTCCCTTCTTGTCAGAGCCAGTCCATATAATTTATATGTATTTCAGGGTAAATTGAAACAGCAGAAAAATCTCAAGCGGTTCATTGCCAATGCTATGAGTGTTCCTGGGCTTCAGATAGTGTTATCAACAGAATGAGGTGAGGAAGGGAAGGGGATTCTAAAAGGGGCTGGGTGTCATCAGACCTGGAGATTGGGTTATGAGCTCAGAGTTTGGAGTGTAGCTTTCCAGACACCTTGTGCTGGGTAGCTTGTTATTGGCTGGGCTGAGACCGTGGCAGCCTTGAAAATAATGAGATTGAACTTGATATGGATGGATGGGAAGTCTAGATCCTGCCAGCACTTCTGTCTACTAACCAGGATTTAGATTTAAACACCACAGACAAACGCAGCCCGAGGACAGAAAAGTAGGTTATTCCAAGTGTTATTCCCCACATCAGTCAGAGAAGAAACTAACACCACAGTGGTGGAAATGAATGTTCTCAGGCCATACTGCGTGGGTGGTGTGATCACGTTGTCACCTCCCTAATCATTAATCCACTCCCTGGGAAGAGGACACCCCTGTCCTCTTCTGTCAAAGTCAGACAGAGCC
Source organism: Peromyscus leucopus (assembly GCF_004664715.2). Taxonomy (NCBI): domain Eukaryota; kingdom Metazoa; phylum Chordata; class Mammalia; order Rodentia; family Cricetidae; genus Peromyscus; species Peromyscus leucopus. Next base: position 146,130,837 of record NC_051063.1, on the reverse strand, counting down.
CTTGCCCTGAATCCTGATATCAGGAAGAAAGGACATTTCAGCTGCACCTGCCCAGTAGGTTGGATAAAACATTGATGGCAGTGATTGTTTTCATGATATCTTCAGGGTTATTTTCATGATATGTGCAGTGCTGCTGTAGCGATTGTTTTATATGTACAGTGTTGATGCAGTGGTTATTTCATGTGTACAGTGCTGCTGCAGTGGTTATTCCGTGAGTACAGTGCTGCTACAGTGGTTATTCCGTGAGTACAGTGTTGCTGCAGTGGTTATTCCGTGAGTACAGTGTTGCTGCAGTGGTTATTCCGTGAGTACAGTATTGCTGCAGTGGTTATTCCGTGAGTACAGTGTTGCTGCAGTGGTTATTCCGTGAGTACAGTGTTGATGCAGTGGTTATTCCGTGAGTACAGTGTTGCTGCAGTGGTTATTCCGTGAGTACAGTGTGGATGCAGTGGTTATTCCGTGAGTACAGTGTTGCTGCAGTGGTTATTCCGTGAGTACAGTGTTGCTGCAGTGGTTATTCCGTGAGTACAGTGTTGATGCAGTGGTTATTCCGTGAGTACAGTGTTGCTGCAGTGGTTATTCCTGAGTACAGTGTTGATGCAGTGGTTATTCCGTGAGTACAGTGTTGCTGCAGTGGTTATTCCGTGAGTACAGTGTTGATGCAGTGGTTATTCCGTGAGTACAGTGTTGCTGCAGTGGTTATTCCGTGAGTACAGTGTTGCTGCAGTGGTTATTCCGTGAGTACAGTGTTGCTGTAGTGGTTATTCCGTGAGTACAGTGTTGCTGCAGTGGTTATTCCGTGAGTACAGTGTTGCTGCAGTGGTTATTCCGTGAGTACAGTGTTGCTGTAGTGGTTATTCCGTGAGTACAGTGTTGATGCAGTGGTTATTCCGTGAGTACAGTGTTGCTGCAGTGGTTATTCCGTGAGTACAGTGTTGCTGCAGTGGTTATTCCGTGAGTACAGTGTTGATGCAGTGGTTATTCCGTGAGTACAGTGTTGCTGCAGTGGTTATTCCGTGAGTACAGTGTAGATGCAGTGGTTATTCCGTGAGTACAGTGTTGATGCAGTGGTTATTCCGTGAGTACAGTGTTGCTGCAGTGGTTATTCCGTGAGTACAGTGTAGATGCAGTGGTTATTCCGTGAGTACAGTGTTGCTGCAGTGGTTAGTACAGTGTTGATGCAGTGGTTATTCCGTGAGTACAGTGTTGCTGCAGTGGTTATTCCGTGAGTACAGTGTAGATGCAGTGGTTATTCCGTGAGTACAGTGTTGATGCAGTGGTTATTCCGTGAGTACAATGTTGCTGTAGTGGTTATTCCGTGAGTACAGTGTTGATGCAGTGGTTATTCTGTGAGTACAGTGTTGCTGCAGTGGTTATTCCGTGAGTACAGTGTTGCTGCAGTGGTTATTCTGTGAGTACAGTGTTGCTGTAGTGGTTATTCCGTGAGTACAATGTTGCTGTAGTGGTCATATTATACGTACAGTGTTGCCGCAGTGGTTATTTTGTTACAACTTCAGTGTTGCTGCAGTGATTGTTTTCATGATATCTGCTTGTTGCATTCTCAGAATCTCCTGCTAGAGAGAAAAGAGGAGCTTCTTTGCTGACACATGAATGGGCCCCACTCTGGGGTTCCCAGTGCACTGACTCCTGCAGAGACTGGGGAGTCTGCACTTCCAGCCAATTCTCTAGTATCCGTTCTAGTTACTGATGCTAGTGGGCGTCTGTTTGACATGTGTTGACAAAAGTGCTTGGAAATCTTAACTGTGGTGAGAAGAACCAACGTTGATGGATTAGATACTGACCTCGAACCAGAGGACAAACGCAGTAAGCCTGTGGTACAAAGAGTGAAGTAAAAATGGTTGGTCAGTTATCTCATCTCCTGAGGGCTGGGAGGCCCAGAGCCCAGGCTCCTGAAGGAGAGGACAACAGGCCAGGCACCCTATCCAAATCTCAGAGAGAAGCCGGAGCTGGCAGGAAGCTCTGGACCTTGTTCAGCAGATGTTCTAGTGCCTGGAGATGGGTGAGGGAACAGGGGGACAGGCAGCGGATGTTACAGCTTCTAGACAAGGCGGCACAGAAGAATCTGTCACTCTGACTTTAATTCCAACACACCAGGAATATTAGTGGTAGGCAGCTGGGAGGCAATGATTGGCTGCCTTGTTCTTGAGTTTACCAGCCAGAGGGATACTTGGAGAAAGGTTAAATCTAGACCCCTTTGATTTGAGAAAAGTAAACAAGGGGCAGAGCAGAGCTCGCTCTGACCCTGCAGATACAAAAGTCAGTGGTGTGCAGCATTTAAGGGAAATTCTGAGATTCCATTCTGATTCCATCATCAGGGATGGAGACACACAGGAGCAGGGGCTCCGTGGTGGTTCTGGGTGAATCCAAGAGTGTGAGATATGTGTGCCATGGCAGTAGAAAGCAGTGCACCCCACCCCAGTGAGTCACAAGTCAAGCCAACAGAAGCTCACAGGAAGAGCCCTGCCTAGAAGAATCTAATAAGGGCCGTTTGTTGGTGGTGTTCTTAGTGTAAGAGAGACCAGGAAGAATAAATAAGCTCTTTAAGACACACACACACACACACACACACACACACACACACACACACACAACACACAACACACCACACACACACACACACAACACACACACACACACACACACACACACACACAAATGACGGAAGGGAAAATGCTGCTATAAACCACAGCTACTTTCAGAACTGAAAATGAGGGTGAACGTAAGATAGGGAGGAGAAAGCAGGCGGGGAGCGTGGTCCCCGAGGGGAGAAGAAGCCGGAGCACAGCCCAGGAGCAGTTGGTCTCATGGTTAGAGAGCCAGGATCCAGGCAGCCAGGTTCCCACCCCAGCTTCACAGCTGTTGTTTGGGACCTAGGACAGGTCACCACCCCGGCCCTGTAAGACGCTGCCTGAGAATACTGTCTACCTCGTGGGGTTGTTGTAAGTGTCAATTAATAGAAACAAATTACTCAGGCCATTTCCAGACATGCAGTAATTGCTAAATTTGGTGTTTTTATGATCCCTGTTTATCATTGTGGTTTATTATTTTTACAAGTGTCCAAAACCCTATCCCAGGATGAAGTCTAATTCAAGATACTTGTAGAAGGCCACATCTGAGGCTCTGCTGGTCAGTTCTGAGAAGTCAGGGCAGCTGAAGAAGAGCCAGGAGCCTAAGGCATAGGCTTCAGTCTCCCAAAAAGAGCAGTTCACAGGTCCCAGGAGTGTGTCTTCTACATGTTGTCAACCCCTGACATGATGAGAGAAGGGGCTGATGATGTAGACAGGTGGCTCTTGTGGAATTTGGAGAGGAAGGAAGTTCAAGTGTGGAAGTATTCAGCAAGACCATTTAAGTCTGACACTGTTGCTGAGGTAACTGGAAGGTCTGTAGAGCACCCTGGATTTCCCACGATGTGACTATAGAAGAAACAGGGAAACAGACTAACAGTCCATCACTGTGGGGCTAGAACCTGGTCCCCTTAACTGATGTCCAAGAGGCCCCGAGAGGCTCCTTTCATGACTCCGTATTTGCAGCTCAGTAGCCTCCTATCACGTGACTTCTTGGAGTAGAGCTTCATAGTGAGACCGCCATTTGTGTCAGGACACATAGGGCTGTCAGGTAGTAGAACTCCTTATAGAATGGGCACTTTCTTAGCTGCCCATCCACCCCTGTGTTTCCAATGGGAGGAACATAGATGCCCACTCTTCTTTGGGGTTGCATGGGTTTGAGTGGTATCCTTACAGAATAGCAGAACAGGAAATAAGACACAAAAGAGACTTTTATACCTAGCTAAACTGTTCTTCAAGTGCCGGGGCTTTGAAACAAGCTTTCTGTATGAAAGAGCCCAGGACGTCACACCCAGAAGCCTTTCTTATAGCATTTACCAGAGTAAGAATCCATAAAGGGGAGATGTCAAGTATTTTAGACTCTGAAAGATCTACAGTCTCTGTTAAAATTACTCAACTATCAGTGTAGCAGAGGAACAGCTACAGACGGTGTGGTGACTCTGCTGTGGCCACAGGTTCTGTCTCTGCCATTCAGTCAACTGCAGATTAAAAATATTCTTTAAAAAAAAATCCACAAAGTTCCAAAATGAGAAACATAAATTTCTGTGTGCCAAGAATTATCCTGGTTCCACATTAATGAAATGCTGTACATTCAAGTCCTGCTGGAGCCTTGTGCCATTCAGAACCATTGCTGGTGTCCACTGAGCATCTCATTCATGTGCTATGTGTTAGGTATACAGTAGGTGTCTCTGCAGTGAACATGTATAGAGTTTTTGGTTCTTGCCTTTATTCCCTGAACTGTACATTCTAACAACTGTTTACGCTGAAGTACATAAAAGTAATCAAGAGATTAAAGCTTGCAGACAAACACATCTAGATTATATACAGATACCATCTCCATTTTAGATAAAAGACCTGGGCAATTTGGACACGCTGATATCTTGGAGGAGGGTTGTTCCTGGAATCAAGCCCCTCCAGAGAGCATGGACAGTTGTGTAAACAGCCAGGACTGTAGTCCAGTGAAGTTTTATCTATGAAATCAGTGGAGATTTGTCCTTGGATGCCAGTTTGCTTGGTGTGGAGTGATGGTGGGACATCCTGTTTCCCAAGCTGATGGCCGCCATCTTTATTCGATTGATTTGGAGATAAGACTAGATCAGAAGTGGAAACAGAGAGAAACAATTATATGTGAATGGTTTATGTTCTAATATAATTCAAATAATACAACCAAAGATGGGAGGAAAGAGAGAATAAAACCGTTAGAGAAGAGGAGACAAATGCCATTTCACAAAGATGTGTCCTTTCAAACTCAAAAAGGAGGGATCTAGGGATGTCCACTGGCCTTGGTCCAAACACTTAGACTGCTGGTCATCCTCTTCTCCTTCTTCATAACCTTCACCTGCAGTTTTCATATGTATGATTAAAACAGAAGCATGCTATCACTTCACACCACCAGAGTCGTTAGGATGGAAAAGACAAATACTAAGCTTTAGCAAAGACAGGATACACCTGGAATTCTCCTCCCATGCTGATGAACATGTAAACTGGCTTTAGAAATCTGTTTGGCTAAACAAATAAATGCTTATGATCCCAAATGTACATCCCTGTGTGTACAGCAGTAAGTTATATAGCATGTGCATAAGAATGTTCAGGGCAGGGCTCCTCATAAGAGCCTCGACCTTGAAACAACCCCAGTGTCCATCCACAGTGTGACGGACGGACATGGTCTAGTTGCACAGGATATTATAGCCACAGTAATGAGAACAGACTGGGGCTTTACATGGACCCATCTCACAAATGCATTGTTGAGTGGAGAAAGCGGCAGGCAGAGGACAGGAATGCTTGCTCTATGTCTATATTTAAATAAAGTTCAAACCCCAAGCAAACTATTTATGGTGATAGGAGTAAGAATTGTTGGGGAGACTAGCACCTGGGAAGCTGAGGACACCTTCTGGGGTCCTGGTGGCTTTTCTTCTTGCGTTGAGTTGTAGCTACATGCCTTGATTTCTGAAAATTCATCAAGCTTTACACTTACAATGTGGGTGTTTTCCTATATGTATAGTTTCAGTGAGCATTCCAGCTACAAAAGAAAACACAGAAACAACTTCAAGGATGTAGAACCATAGAAACACAAATATAATAAGACATGTGCAGTGACTGTAGTAAAAGCTAAGGATATATATATATATATATATATATATATATATATATATATATACATATATCAGAATGAGTTTAGCTCACCTATGAAAAGAAAAATACTAAATACTTTCAAATCAGCTGACAAACTAAGACCTGTCTATATGGTGTGTACAGAAAGTACACCTAAAAGAAACTGGTTCAGGAAGTCTAAAACCACAAAGGATACAAAGGGATAATAGAAAAAGTCAGCAGATGTGGTATTTAAACTCATACATGAAAACAAGAGAAGGTAAAATATTGTAGACAACACTTTCTAACAGGAAACGAAACAGCACGCAGTGGTCACAACACTGACTTCAGACAAGGCAAACTTCAAGCCAAAAAACCATGCAATGTGCCAATGAAGGAATTAACCCAAAAGAAGTCATGGTCTACAATCGGGATAGAGCAGTTCTGGAAACTTAGGGTCCAAATAATGCAGTGGCAGACTATATGTGGTAGTCTGAATGTAAGAGACCTCCACAGTCTCAAAGAGAGTGACACTACTAGGAGGTGTGGCTTTGTTGGAGTGGGCATGGCCTTGTTCAAGGAAGTGTATCACTGTAGGGGTGGGCTTTGAAGTTTCATATGTTCAGGATACCTTCCAGTGAGTCAGTCGACTTCCTGTTGCCTACTAGCCAAGATGTAGCCAGCACTATGGTGATAATGGACTAGACCTCTGAAACTGGAAATGAGCCCCTTCAATTAAATGTTTTCCTTATAAGAGTTGCCATGGAGCCGGGCAGCAATGGTGCATGCCTTTAATCCCAGCACTTGGGAGGCAGAGCCAGGTGGCTCTCTGTGAGTTCGAGGCCAGCCTGGTCTATAGAGCGAGATCCAAGACAGGTACCAAAACTACACAGAGAAACCCTATCTCAAAAAACCAAAAAAAAAAAAAAAAAAAAAAAAAAAGAGTTGCCATGGTCATGGTGTCTTTTCACAGCAATAAAAACCCTAACTAAGACACTGTGTAAACATAAACCAGAGGGATGCAAGGAAATGGAATCTTACTGGTTGCAGGAGACATCAACCCAGCACTCTCACTGACAATAAGGAACAACACTAAGGAAGATATAAACGGCCTAACAACATAGCCAAAGTCCCATTGCATGTGTTAGGCACCACACCTAGAGTAGGAACAGTGTATTTTTCAGCTTCTGCTGTTTGAGTCACAGAATCGAACTATGTATTTGGTCATGAAGAAAGCAGTAGGGTCCATAAAGTAGAATTATTATAAGAAAATACTAGTCATAAAACAATAAAGCTAGAAATTAATATACAAATTTTGGAAAGTACACAGTTTCTTCTACCTTGAAATAAATATATCACAAAGCTGGATGACAGCATACAGCTGTTAACCAGTACTTGGGAGGCAGAAACCGGAGGATTAGGAGCTTTAAAAAAATAAATCATATACACATCTCTATTTTGATATGTTTTTATATGTGTTATATATAGTTATAGATGTAGAATACGGCACCCCCATTTTCAGTATTTGGCATTAGCTCTTAGAAAGGAGGCCTTGGAGTGTCCACTGACCTTAAGCACTTAAGCTACCGTGCAGTTTTTGACTCTTACCCAGCGATCTACTGGGTGCTTACAAGGTGCCAGATTCTGTGTCCTGCCTGATACTAGCCAAAGGTGAAGGGTCTCCTCTCGGCCTTGTGGAGCTTTTCTTGTGGGGGAAAAAAAAATGAACAAGGAGAGAAGATAGCTTCAGACCTGGGGGTGCAGACCATGCCTTTCTGGGTTTTAGGCTGAGGTGTTGGGAGTACGAGCAGTGGCTGTGTCGCATCATACAGGGCTCCGTCATCCAGGAAAGGAGGTGCCCACCTTGCCTCTCACTCACAGGTTACTTCATGTGGGCTGCTGTTGCCTCATCTTCCTGGGAATCCAGTACAGACTCGAGCACATGCCATCTGGCTCATGAAAAGGTCCCGTTAGCGTGGTTCTGATCGCTTATTTACTTGAAGCTACTCAGGCTACACCCAGACATGGGTTTGTTGAAGCCACATGCTAGCGAGGCATTGGCCAGCAGGGTGTGTCCAAAGCAAAAGAGGCGGGAGGAAGCCAATGGCCTGGATGCTGCTGCCTTGTGAAGAACAGCTGGCAGGCTGTGTGTACTGCAGAAGGAAGCCCGGGGAGAGACAGCAGACTCTGTGTACTTCAGATTCGACATCTAGAAAATGGGCGTGCCTCCTCTGAGGGCCCTCCAGGCTGCTGAGGAGGACGTGACCCGCTCAGAGTACAGTGAGCCCCTGTCACGCAGAGATCCAGGTCAGAAGTTCCCCTGGTCTTCTGGTTACCCTGCTCATCACACTGGAATCAGGACTTCTGGCTTCACCTTTCGAAAATCACCCAAAATATTGGGGGTTTATAATAGAAGCTCTCCAAACAGTCAAACCATGTACGGTGGTTAGGTAACTTATAGCTCTGACTATATACAAGAGTGTTACATGAGCCTTAAGAAGTCAATATTTAGAGGGGAAATCACCTAGGAATTGCTTCTACTATTAATAGTGAAACCAAGTATGAAACTGTTTATAGCGTGCATGACATTGGTGTTAAGGGAAATACATGTGATAAAGAGTAGAATCATGTGTGTTCTTTCTTCCTCCCCTTTATATTTTGGGGGAGCTCCCAGATTTTCTGCCATATGCATAAATTATCATTTCTACTAACTAAAAGAAAACTAAGGCCAAAAAGATTCCTAACAATGAGTGAATTATAGTCCACAATCCTCTAGAGACCAACAAAGATCATTTTAGGAAGCTTCCATTCGTCCTCACTTTTCCTTGTTGATACAGAGTTCAAGACTGTGGAAAAAAAAAAAAAACATGTCAGGGTCCTGTACCAGCCCAAGACTCTGTGCTAAAAAGCTGTCTTTCAAAAGAGCCAGGGATACGCCATGGACAAAGATCACCACAGCCAGACACGAGCAGGCCTTTGTGGATGCAGGGTGGCCACCCGAGCTCTGTGTGGCCAGAGCATTGCACCAAGGACTAGACCGTTCTATGCAATTCTCTGACTAAAACATTCTCCAGTCAGAGGTCGGGAGATGGCCAGTGTAGAAAGTACCTGTGTGCAAACACAAACACTTGAGTGTGGATCCCTAGCACCCATATGAGAGTTGTGCACAGAAGGGTGCGGGTGCGTCAGGGATAGGGAAGAGATGGGTCAACCCTGGGACCCTGTTAGCCAGCCAGGCCAGCCAAAACAGCAAGATCCGGGTTCAGGGAGAGACCCTGTCCCCCCAAAAAATACTAGGGAGAGTAACAGAGAAATTGACATTGACTTCTGTCCTCTATATGGACACACACACACACACACGCACGCACGCACGCACGCACGCACGCACATTTCTAACCATTAAAATCGCCAACCTGCAACTCTTGGAGGGCAAATATGTCACAAACTCCATGTAGCAGGACGAGGTGTGGCATCTGCTCTGAGGATCTTGGTGGGAAAGCCCAGTGCCCAGTTAGGCTGCAAACCTTCCCCTAGCAGAAACTCAAGAAACAGATAAACATGGAGGAGAAGCTGGATATTGGTGAAAATGGGCCATCTAACAGGATACTTGCAGAACAAAAATCTCAGAATCACCCCGGGTGGCTCAATGCCACTGACTTAATAAGCCCAGAAACTTGACGAATCCCTCTTTTCTGCTGGAAGGACTCACAAATACGGTTCCTGTGGCTCATTAGCTATTAAAATGATTAACAAATTATTATTTTCAATTGAAAGTGGCTATGGGATTCATTCTTCCCTCTCATGCCAAGACACTGCAGTTCACTGAGAACATGAATTATCCCTAGCAGTCCCGAGTTCCTAAATCATTCTGGACTGGCTGGGTTCACTGCCTTTGGCACAGCAAGCCATGCAGGGCTGAATGGCTAGAAGCCTCCCTTAGATAGTTTACTGCGAACTTAATTGGGACTAATTATTGTCTCATTTGCCTGCCTAGGGACATCTGCCCAGCAGCTGCTGTGACTCCATCCGACTGGGATGTTTGAAGCTTTCTGTGAAGTGAGACAAAGGACATGAATATTTTATTGTAGATTTATCCCACTGTAACTTTTTATAGGAAACTGCTGCTTGCTTTACTAGGCAGAAATATTAATACACAATCTTCCCTGTGTGCTAAAGTGGAGTTTTAGGCTGTGAGCATATTGTCTTACAGGCTCCCCACCGAGGAGAGGGAGATACAGCGGGAGCCTGTGGAGCGGGAACAAGGGTACAGGATGGAAGGATGCTGGCTTTCACGTTTTTGTTTGTTTTTATTTTTTGTTCTTTGAGACAGAATTTCTCTGTGTAGCCCTGGCTGTCCTGGAACTCACTCTGTAGACCAGGCTGGCCTTGAACCCACAGAGATCTGCCTGCTTCTGCCTCCCAAGTGCTGGGATTAAAGGCGTGAGCTTTAACCAGCCTTCTTACTGTTCTTCCGTGTGCCTGTTGGAGTCTTGACTTAGTCCAGAAGGGAATGTATAGTTGGCTGTATATGATCAGTTCATGGCATAAAGACCCATTTCACAGGTCGAAACACTGAACCCAGGGGCAGCTGGTTAGCCAAAGCCAAAGACATAACTATGGTACCCAAACTACACCCGGGCCTCTTTACCCTCAGAAGTCTTGAGGCCATAGCAAGCCCAGGATGTTTTTGCAGGAGCCAAATTATTCCAACCATTTAATGGGTCTTGGGGGTGCGAGCAGAGGTCAGAGAGGTAGAAGACTGTGGGGAGCCTTGGAGCAGCACCTGCAAAGGCCAACTGAGGAGGGAGGGAGGAGGGCCCAGCAGAGGGAGTCATGCCAGTGTCTCTGGATCAAGGCGCACCCAAGCATCCCTGGCCAACCAAAGCAGGAGCAACTTACCCTTGCCTTGAACTTTCCTCATTCTTATGTCCTTAGTCTGAAAACGTATTTTTGTTTGTTTGCACATCTTTCTGGAAATGTCTGTAATCCTCAATGAAATGAGACGGCGGCGCCTAGGGTGGGTGAATGAGAACATCCTCAAACTGTCTTGAAAGTCAGGCCCAGGATGGAAAAGTCAGCAGATAGAGGTGGCTGCTGGAGGTTTTATAGTAAGGAAATAACATGGCTGAGCTCTTCCCAGGGGTACTCTGAAGTGTGAAGAGATCTCACATGGGATGGCCTCTTAGCTGCTAGACCTCAGGTGAGGTGGCTGTTGGACATGGAGAGGAATCGTATTTGAGATCCTTTTGGGGGTTGTCTTGGTAGGACATAGCATTACATGTGGTACAGAAAACAGTTCATGCTGAGCCTCTCTTCCTGACCTGTCCTACCTGGACTTTGTAATCACGCACACACCTAGGCACCACAGCATGGCGGGACTTCCGCTGTTTGACCACACTGCCAGCCACACCAGCAGGGTGTCAGGGTAGAGAGCTGGAGGCCCAGCATCCTAGGAACCACATTTTCAGTTTCCTCTACGTGTGTGTGTCTGTCTGTCTGTCTGTCTCTGTCTCTAATGTGATGTGTCTGTGTATGGTGTGTGGGTCTGTGTGTAATGTGGATATTGGGTGTGGGTGTGTGTGTGTAAGTGTATGTGTTGTATGCATGTGTACGTGTGTGTACGTGTGTGTGCGCCAGCAGAAGCTAGAGGCCAGCAGTAGGTGTCATCCCCTGCACTTTATTCTTTGAGGCAGGACCTCTCACTGACCCCAGAGCTTGCTGATTTGGGTAGACGGCCTGGGCTGGAGTCACGGGATCCTCTTGTGTCCTCCTCCCTGCTCTGGGATGATGGGAACATGCCACCCCATGCCTGTGTTTTTATGTGGGTGCTGGGGATAAAACTCCGGTCTTCATGTTTGTGCAAAAACAAGCACCTCACTGTCTGAGCCATCTTCTCCCCAATTCCAGGAACCATGGTAACTGAAGAGCCAGAGGCTAAACGGGAGGGAGTGATGATCTGGAGAGAAGCTGGAGGAACAGAAGGCAGGGTGGCCAGCAGCCACGCCCAGGGGGGCCAGGGGGGAAGCTGAGGAAAATAAGGAGTGGCTGACAGGGTCACAAATGTCCCAGCTGCCATCCGCACTGAGGTCTGTGGTGACGTGTCATGCCCACCAGGCACCCGTGCTCACTGTAGGCAAGTGAAAAGGTCAACACTGCCCAGTGCCAGCCGCTGACTCAGGGCTGGGATCTCCAGGCACCAGCTGTGTCCACATGGCTCCACCCTGCTTGTCTGTCACCTTGGGGCATTTTCCTTTCAAGTTCACTACCCATGTGGCCTTTGGAAGCCATGACCACCAACCACCACTTCTAACATGGGGCCACATTAGCAGGCACCGGGGGATTCAAACTAGACCAATGAGCCATCGCCTTGGAGTATTGCTAAGGAGACTTGCTGGCTTTGGGTGGATGCTCTGGGGGAAGTCAGGACTGAGTGTGTGGCTTGCAGTAAGGGTATTGAGGGTGGGGTAGCAGAGCGTGATCCCTTGACCCTTACAACTGTGCACCAGAACCCTTACAGGACATGCAGCTGGTGTGGGGGTGCCTCTGGACCTCCACATCCTACAGTTAAAATAGCCTGTCCAGAAGCAGCAGAGCTGGCACAGTCTAGCCCTTGAGAACTCCCCCTAGGAATGTTTCCTGAGTCTTATAAAATCTTGAGATCTTTTCGTAGCCAAAGCAGGACAGCCACAGGGTGGAATGCTGAGGAGGTCCGCCTGCACTTTTCATATTGAATCATTTGTGTGGAGCCAGGCAGTTGGGGCAGCTGGGCAGGGCCTCTGCTGGTGTTAACTGGGCCTGGGGTATTGCCTGCAGATCTCTGAGTTCCGGACTGCAGTATTCTTTCCTATTGGGTGTCATTCAGTGTACATCCTGGGAAAGCCAGGTCTCATCATTCATCTGAAGGAACTTTTGTTGTTGCTCCCGCTAAGATTTCCAGAGGAGAATTCTTTAGGCTAACCTGTTAAGCCAACCTGGAGGCAAACACAGCATTAGTGTGTCATAGAAATATATAGGATGAAAGCCAAGGAGAAAATGATGGAGTAGCCTGTGACAGGTGGTGGTGCCATGCCTCCTTGGGATGGGAGATAGAGGCAATACATTCCTGGCCTTTGAGAGGTTAGGCCAGAAAGTCCACAGCTGCCAGCGTGGGATATTAAAGTGTAAAGTCCCAGACGGGAGGCCGCAGGGCCAAATTCCTCAGCAGACACGACTTGGCCCACACAGGCAGCTTAAGAGTTTAGAGTCCAGCATCTGAAAACTCAGAGGAAAGCTGCTCTCTCAACTGGACTTGTTAAGATGGAGGAGGGCCAGCACCAGGCTATGGGGCCACGTTGGGCTAGCCCCTGGCAACTCTCCCTGACAGGTAAAATGAGACCACTGTACAGAGTCCCCAGGAGGAAGTAGGAATTCCCATCTTACCATTAACAGATAAATCTGGCTTGGTTACTTTTTCTGGTGTCGCTGGTTTGTGAGCAGGAAGTGATGATAAATTGATTTTTTTTTTCTTGTTGTGTACCAGCTGCCTATTTTTATGTTTAGGCAGCATTTATATTTCTTTTGCGATTTATTCCCCTCGTTTTTTGCCCACTATCTGATTTGGCCACTTGTCTCTTTCCTGATTGATTTCTGTGTTCGGCCTCAGAAAGAAAGGAAAAGATGATTCACGCCACGATACGGACAGACCTTTAAGACTTGATAGGAAGTTTCGTCAGGGGGCCAGGGCTGTGTGAGGCAGTAAGTTCACAGAGGGCAAAAGCAGAGCAGTCCTGGGAGGAAGGGAAGTTCTTGTTTGATGGGCACAGCTTGAGCTTGAGGAGGAGAAGGGGAGGAGGACCCTCGTGGTGGGGATGATGGGATTTTATGGTTTTATTTACTATCATGAAACTGTGGGGGTACAAGTGGTGAGAACAGTATATTGTATGTCGTGTATATTTGACCACAATGAAAAGTATGAATACACTGGGAAAGGCCACTTCACATCTAGCAAGATAGAGAATCAGGAAAGGCCATGCCAGAAAGGATGTGTAGGATTCGGAGTCTTCCTACCTTGAGAGCATAAAATGGTACAACCACTTAGGAAAACAGGCTGGCACTCCTCAAATCATTAAGTGCAGAATTCCCATTCCATACAATGATTCTCCCAGTTATACCCCTAGAAAAATGAGAAGGAGCATTTCCCACAAAACATACATAATTGTTCATCCTAGCATTGCTCATAATGTACAAAGTATGGGCGTCTGCAATGCCATCCAAATCTCTGTCAACCGGTGAATGAAGAAATAAAATGTGGCATATCCACATAGTGGAATATTATTTGCCAATAAAAAAGGAGTAAAGCATAGAAATGTGGCATGACCTGGATAAACTCTGAGAACACATGCCGACTGAAAGAAGCCAAATAATGAGTCATGTGACACTAAGTGAATGAAAGTTCTAGAACAGGAAAGTGTATAGAATCAGAACGTGGATTAGTGTCCATTTGGGACTGGGAGGGATGGCTGGGTATTGGGGAAGACAGGCAAGGAGTATGGGTTTCTTGTGGAAGGGATAAGTGTGTTCCAAGATTAGATGGTAGTGGTTTCATAACTGAAGATACTCTTTCAATGAGTGAACTGTGCGACAAGTGAGCTGAGTCCTAATGAGACTTCTGGAAAGTGGATCTGCCACTCACTAATGAGTGGTCTTGAGCAAGCCACTAAACCTCACCGTGCCTCAGTCCCTCCACCTGTAGAATGGGTCAACTATATCAAATCATGACAGGGTTTAGAACATTGCCTATCACACAGCTGGTGTAGTATCTGGAGAAACTATTGTCAAAAAAATTCCCCTTAAAGCATATCTTAACAAAGTATCAACAGACAAACTGTCAACTTCCTCTCTCTTTCCCTCCCTCTTCACCCCTTCCACCCTTCCTCTCCCTCCCCCCTCCTTTACTTACTCTTTGTCTAACAAATAAGAAATAACCACAATTGTCCAAGGGCAAAAGACATGGAAAGGTCGCAGATCCTGGCAAACCCCACCTTGTGAAGCTTAGGATCCAGCAGCAGGCACACGACTGTTTAAAGTCAGGATTCATGGATGGAGGCTGCTTCCTTCCAGAGTGCTCATTCTTGGCCATGCCACGGGGAGCATCGGGAGTAGCTGGGCCTCTCCACAGACAGAGGTGCCTGCTTCTAGGAGATCTCATATCCACAGGCCGGCATGATGCATGTCAGATTTTCATTTCCTCTTTTAAAAAACAAATATGTGAATAATATTACTTTTCGGGGAATGGTATATGAGAACTCATAATTCTCGAGTTTAAGTGGAGAGAGGCAGAATTGAAGCCTCATGTAACGCGGCCGTAAAGGGGCCCTGTTGGTTCCCCGGGGAGAACATCCCATCCAGGCTCCTTAGGTCACCATTGTGCCTCCTCGCTGCTCCTCCTCACACACATCTGTTTAATAAAAGCAGTCTCCTGTCTTCAGAAACTATAAATGGCATATGTGAAAGCTATCTGCGTGTTCTCAGAGTTGCTAGCTCCAGCCTGCCAGGAGCTGGGAGAGGGACTCAGTCCTGAGCAGATGGGCGGGTCCGTGGTTACGCGGGGTCCTCATGGTGTTGGTGGGTGTTAGGCGGGGAGGAAGGACTTTTGGCAAGATTTGGCACATCCCCTCCCCCAGGCCCACAGAACACATAGTGAACAAAGTCACAGGTGTTCTAGGAAAGACCGAGTCACTGCAGTGAGGCCGAGCAAAGGGTTGGCTTTCTCTTAGCTGGGCATTCATACCAGGGGACGGAGGTCCTATGCCAGGGAAAATGGTCTCACATCCCTGCAAGCTTCCCTGTGCTTGTGAGGTGCCATCTAGATGCATCGCTTGCTGTTCAAATAATAGTTAAACTGCTCTGCTGTTGTCCCATGCATGGTGGATCCCAAAGCTCAAAGGAAATAAGATGCCCTGAGCTATACTAACTCGTCCTCAAGCAGCGGGCTCATGTTATCGTACCTGCTCCTCCCATCTGAATCATGGGGTGATATACTGTGTCCCCCAGTAGATTGTGCACCCTAATAAACTTATCTGGGGGCAGAGAACAGAACAGCCACTAGACAGACATAGAGGCCAGAAAATGGTGGCACACACACCTTTAATCCTATCACTTGGGAGGCAGAGATCCATCTGAATCTCTGTGAGTTCAAAGCCACACTGGAAACAGCCAGGCATGGTGACACACGCCTTTACTCCCAGGAAGTGATGGCAGGAAGCAGAAAGGTATATTAAGGCAAGAGGACCAGGAACTAGGTTAAGCTTTTAGGCTTTTAGCAGCAGTTCAGCTGAGATCCATTCGAATGAGGGCACAGAGGTTTCCAGTCTGAGGAAACAGGATCAGCTGAGGAATTGGTGAGGTGAGGTGGCTGTGGCTTGTTCTGCTTCTCTGATCTTTCAGCATTCACCCCAATACCTGGCTCCAGGTTGGTTTTTATTATTAAGACCTTTTAAGATCCGTGCTACAGAATCATGCAAACTTATTAAGAATTAGAGAAAAATCAACTTCAGGGGAACCTTGCTAATCTTGCTTCAGGATGGCCACCTAGATGCCCTTCCCAGGGGTCCCCTGGGAAAACAGAGCTCCTCTTGACAGAACCAATGTCTACATTTTAAATAATAGATACATGGTGTCTTAGGGTTTCTGTTGCTGTGAAGAGACACCATGACTATAGCAACTCTTATAAAGAAAACATTTAATTGAAGTGGCGGCTTACAGTTTCAGAGGTTCAGTCCATTATCATCATGGCTGGAGCATGGCGGTGTGCAGGTAGACATGGTGCTGGCTACATCTTGATCAAAAGGCAACAGGAAGTGGACTGTGACCCTGAGTGATACTTAAACAAGAGACCTCAAAGCCCGCCTCCACAGTGACACACTTCCTCCAACAAGGCCACACCTAATTCAACAAGGCCACTCCTCCTAATACCGCCACTTCCTTTGGGGGCCACTTTCTTTCAAACCACCACACACAGAGTAGTCTGTATCTGTGAGGCCCAAAGCACGGCAGACTCACTGAGTTCTCAGGCCCTCAGGAAAGGTCATCTCAGCCAACAAGCCTGTGGGGTGTGAACAGTGCCGACGTTTTATAAAGAAGGGACAGGCTGTGGAGCCTTCCTGGTCATACAGCGGGCAAGCTGATGGAGGGAGGATGTGAGTCTGGGTCCATCCAACCCAGGTGCTATGTGAGAAGCTGAGAGTGTCTGGCTTCAATACACCAGCATCTCTTGCTGTCTTGCTGTCAGCTGCATGAGGTGCAGTGAGTCAAGTGTACCATGGATGGAAGAATGTTTATGTGACTGAAAAAGAGAGCCCCAAGATGGGTGTGGCAGAGCATGCCTGTCATCCCAGCTACTTGAGAGACAGGCAGGAGGAGGACCAATTCGGATTGAGAGGAGCCTTCTAGCATGTTCTCTAACACCTGCTTCCCTATTGGCTGACCTGCATGCCTCCCATCTGCCGCTCTCTTATACCCCCCCTCTCTCTGTCCCTCTGTCCCTCTGTCCTTATGCACCCTATATGCGTGACCAGGGTCTCCTTCTGTGCTGTTGCCTCTGATTCCAGACCACCCTGAAGTGATAATTCACACTCCTTACCTGGCCACACTGTCAGGCCTCTCCCAGAGTTGAGTGAGACCCGACAAGGAAGGTCTGTGGAGCTGGCTAGAAAGGTGTGCAGACCAGCCTCTCTCCTTTACCTTCCCTGAGGTCCGTTTGTTGTGTTACACTATTCCTGGGGAGGTCTGAACAAAGGTCTACTTACCCCAAAATAGGGAATTGACAACAGACCAAAATACGGATACTACCTAAGGTGGTTGGAATGAAAATGGCCCCCGTAGGCTCACAGGGAGTGGCACTGTTAGGAGGTGTGGCCTTGTTGGAGGAAGTGCGTCACTGGGGGCGGGCTTTGAGGTTTTCAGATGCTCAAGCCAGGTCCCTTGTCACTCTTCCGGCTGCCTTCAGATCCGAATGGAGAACTCTCAGCCACCTCTCCAGCACCATGTCTGCCTGCATGCCACCATGCTTCTCACCATGACAATAATGGACTGAGCCTCTGAACTGTAAGCCAGCCCCCAATTAAACGTTTTCCTTTAGAAGAGTTGTTGTGGTCACAGTAATAGAAACCCTAACTAAGGCACCACCAAAGCCCAACTTGGTGACCCAATAATCTTATTGGTGTCACTTACAGGAATATATGTGAGGGGGTTACTTACAGGAGCAGAAATGACCTGGAGGCAGTTGTGTCACCAAAGCCTACCACAGTATGGGTGACTGCTCCAAAATAAGAGCCAGGAGCCTACTGCATGGCTGCAGGAGGCTCAGCACCACCTGCAGGGTCTGGAGGGCGTCTCTTCTGGGGAGTTTTGGCTTGCCGGAGGGTGTCTCTCAGCAGCCTTTACTGGTGTCTAACCTTGGAGAAGCCAGGGCTTTGTGTGACCGCTCAGTTTCAGGAACTTCCTGAGATAAACTGTGTGCCTCCTGAGTCTTCATGAACTTCCCTTTAGAACTGGCAGTCTTATGAACTTCTCCCAAGATAGAATGTTCTACTGGGAGGAAATTGCTGCTGCACACCTCCAGTATGACTGTTTCCTCCCAGGTCTCACCCACCCCAGTCTGTACTATAATCAGACCCAGAGACTGTCGCTCAGTTCACTCAACCCTCACGCTGCAGGTATTCTCCCTTCTTCGGTCGACTTTGCATGATCCTCCCACCCTCCCTGGCCTGGCCTGTCATACCTTGTCTCCTCAGAGGCACAATTCATATCTGATCCAAAGTACTCAGACTCTCAAGCCCCCATCTCAGGGGCTTTCCTTCCTCCATAGCACACATACACACACCCATCTGTGGGTTCTCTATCTACTGGTTAAACTATTAATTGAAACTGAAATACTCATTTTTAAAAGGATTATGTCTATGCTAAATAAGTACAGATGTTTTTTATCTTGTTGTTATTCTCAAAATAATTTACTATGATGGTTATTTATCTAGCATTTCCAGCACTATAAGTCATACAGAGGCAACTTAAAGTATCCAGAATGGTGTTAGTTCTGTGTGAATACCATACCTTTTTTATAAGGGACTTGAGCATCTACAGATTTAGGTAGCTGAGGGGATCATGAACTCTGTTCCCTCAAAGACACAGAGGGATGGCTGTATGGACTTACAAAGAAAATGATTCTTACCCTCAGTTTCCACTAAGACCCCCTTGCTCATGATCCCTAACCCAGTGTCTCCAACCCAGATAGCACTACAGGCTCCCAAAGACCCTCTGGAACCCTGCACTCAGTGGCCCAGTGGCGCAGCATCCATAAGGACCCTCCAGGAACTGGGCACCGCAGACTGCAGAGCTTCACTCCACCCGTCCTGTATATTCTGTTGACAGGCCCTCCCCACCTGACTGCTGAGCCCTGCTTCTTTGGCCAATCTCGTTTGGACCTTGGGGACCCAGAACAAGCTGCTTTTCCTCTGCAGCACTTGTCAAACAGCCAACAAGTAGCCGCTCATCGGTCCCTTCCCTTCTCCTCAACAAAGGTTCATGAAGGCTAGGATGCTACACAGAGCATCCCAGCCCTGGAGTCTGGACTCACTCAGTACGAATGCATTTGGTTCAAACAGGCTGGGATTGAGCAAGCTAACTATCTCAGTGGCTGTGGTCTGCCCTGAAGCTTCCTGGGATGGCTAGAGTGGTTTGTCATCCATACTAGGCTGTGGAAGTCCATGTGTGCTCTCTTTTCGAAGCTATGTCTGGAATGTGCCTACCTCTGTGACAAGCACATAGAATCCCATGCCAGTGTCTCCTTTCTTGACCTGGACATGTTGAGCAACTGTGGTGAACATTCCAATTGCTCATTGACACCGGATCCATCCTTATCCTCCATGCTGAGGGTGCATGAGTTTAACTCCAAGCACCCTGGGTAATTCCTTTGTTCACTGGTATTGTGTTGAAATACCACATGTCACCCTGTCTCCTATGATTGAAACTATCTGGAAATATGTGTCCTCCTTTTAGTCATCTAAGACTGGATATTCACCATAAAGAAACTGTGTCAGAAGATTACCTCTGACACCACCATCATTTCTGTGACAGCTCAATCATTTTTTCAGGAGAACTCACAAGAACTTTGTCTAGTTTAAATATCAACCCCATCACAATGTGAATAAATGGATTTTGATTAGTCAGGTAGTATACATCTGTAATCTGAGCACTTGGTCAGCTAAAGTGGGAGGCTTGAAAGTTCAAGTTCAGTTGGAAGTTGAACCTGGGCCATATAGCAAGACTCTAAATAAATAAATAAATAAATAAATAAATAAATAAATAAATAAATAAATAAATAAATAAATAAATATGAAAGTGAAGAGAACCAGGGCTGGCTCATGGGTAGAACTTACCTATTATGCACAAGGCCCTGGGTTTGATCCTTAGTATAAAAACTAGTGAATGGAAGCTGAAAATTCTCAGAGTTGTGAATGAGATGAATCTGTAATAAGCAGCCTAATGGCCCCCTACATCCTATTCTCTTGGACCTGGAAATGTGTTGGGTTGCACAGTATAAGGGAATTAAGTTGAAAATAGAACTAAAGTTGTGTGGTGGGTTGAAGTGCAGCCTCTGTTTAAAGAAAACTATGTCAAAGCCCTAACTCCCAGAGGCTAGAGTGTGATCTGACTTGGAAATAAGGTCACTGCAGATGTAATTAATCAAGATGAGGTCACACTGCAGGAGGGTGGTCCCCTCATCCAATGCCCTTATGAGAAGGGAGTTGGGGAGATATAGGTACACAGGGAGAACTCTATGTGAAGATGAAGACGGAGACTGGGGTGATGTTCCCATAAGCCAGAATGTGGAAGATTGACAGCCCTTCCCCGAGCCTAGGAGAGACTTAGATTGCAGACCTTCCATCAGACGGCGCCTGATGGAAGTGACATGCAGATCTAGAACGTCTGCCCTGCAAAACTGAGAAAACCTAAATAATCTTCTGGGGTTTTATTGTTTTGTTTTTATTGTTTATTTATTTATTTTTATTTTATGTGCATTGGTGTTTTGCCTACATGTATGTGTGAGGGGGTGAGTTCCCCTGGAACCAGAGCTATAGCCAGTTGTGAGCTGCCATGTGAGTGTTGGGAATTGAACCCTGGTCCATCTGGAAGAGCAACTGGTGCTCTTAACCATGGAGCCACCTCTCCAGCCCCCAAACTTCTGTTTTTTTAAGCCACCCAGTTTGTGGAATTCTTTTTGAGGAGCCCTAAGCCTGCAGATACAGGTTGCCTATCAGCTGGCCTACAAACAGAGATTATCCTGGGCTGTCTAA
Organism: Peromyscus leucopus; assembly: GCF_004664715.2. Taxonomy (NCBI): domain Eukaryota; kingdom Metazoa; phylum Chordata; class Mammalia; order Rodentia; family Cricetidae; genus Peromyscus; species Peromyscus leucopus. Next base: position 146,109,830 of record NC_051063.1, on the reverse strand, counting down.
ACAGACCCCATGTGATCACAGGAACGCAAAAGAGAATAGGGAGTTGATCAAGACTCATCCCAAGATGGCTGCCTCCATCACCAGGACAAGGGAGCAGTGTTGAGGAGGAAGTGGAAAGGACAGGAAGAAACCAGCCCACCAACACTTAGGATGAACTTCGCATCCCCAGTCCCTCAAGATCACAAGTCGGGGCTGTCTTGAACTATTAGGTTTTTAGTTATTTGTTACAGCATCAAAAAGTAAAGTGTATATGCATATGTCTGAAATATGCATATGGATCTTGAACTGTGCCTATGCACACACCTATCTGTGATAAAGTGTCTTTATATGTGTGTTCATTTGCACGTTTAGTGCAAATGCTGGATGGGTGGAGGCCAGAGGTCAAGCTTGGGTGTCTTTCTTTAGGCAACATACATTTCAGGTTTTTCTTGAAGCAGGATCCCTCACTAGTCCAGAACTCGCCGAGTAGACTAGGCTGGCTGGCCAGTGAGCCCCAGGGGTCCGTGTCCCAGTCCTGGGATTGTAAGCACACACCACCATGCTTGCATTGTACATGAGTGGGGATCAAAGAAGTCTTTCTTCGTGCTTGTGTGGTAAGGGCTTCACCAACTGAGCTATGTTTTCCAGGTGTGTGTGTGTGTGTGTGTGTGTGTGTGTGTGTGTGTGTGTGTACATTTTATAGTCACTGATCTACCCAGAACATCTAATTAGAATAGTATACATTTCAAGCAAGTACAGGCTAAAGTTGGCTACTCCAAAATCCAAAATGCCACAAATTTAAAAATGTTTTCAGTGTCCACATGGTACCCTAAGTGGAAAATTCCATACCTGACCACACAAGTAACAGGTTGTGGTCAAAATGAGTACACCAGAAATACTACATACAATTACCTTCAGGCTGCATGTGTGAATTTTGTGTTTGGACTGAGATTTTTAATGCCTGGGAGATCTCCTGATATATATGCAAATTTCCCAAAATCCAAAGCAAACCAGGAATCTAAAACATTTCTTACCCCAGCATTTTGGACAAAGGATGCTCAGTTTGTCCATGCACAGGAAATAAGTCTATTGTGGACCAAAAGAGATTCTATTCTGAATCCCAGAGGAATGAGAGGGCAGCCTTGAGAGAGAGACATGTTCACCATGCCTTCCTAACAAACTCCAGCTCTATGGCTTGGAAGAACTCTCAACTCACTTGGTTAATAAATGCTATGTGCCCTTGAAGTGAGTAGGAATCACAAGTGAAGAAAAACATGGCCTAAGTTATAACTGTGGCAGAAAATAACCTACAGAGCACCTTTCCCAGATCTGCGGACTTGGAACTTGAGGACACGGTAGTGTTGAGTGGGATGGTAATATCCAAGTACTTAAGGAAGAGGAGGGAAGCCTCCTGCAGCCGTCGTTCAGTGAAATGGTTGCTTCCTGCTACCAAAAAAAGCAGTAGCAAGATTAGTCAAGGGTGTAGAAACGCATTTTCTTCTCATGCCTCACTGGGGTATTTTCTCCGAGAAGCAGAAATATGTCTGCCTAAAAAGCAGCCAAAATAAGCTTGAAAGGTCTACACGTGTGGCAGAGTGACCCCTGCAGGCTGCTCAGCATGTATCTCAGGTGGGAACATGTGCCGGAGGGCTCTTCAGGTACCCAGTGTCCCATCCAACAGACACTCACCACCCCCTTAGCCTCTCCAGACCCCATTCTGTTCTTCTCTGTGGGTCTGACTGCCATGTTAGTTACTTTTCTTGTCACTACAACAAAATACCAGACAAAAGCCACCTGAGGTGGTTTATTTCCATTCCATGAGGACACATTCAGTCCATCATGGCGGGGAAATCATGGCAGTGGGAACAGGTGGCAACCGGTCCCGTGATTTCTGTAGCCAGGAAGCAAAGAGATGAATGCTGATGCTCCCCTGGCTGTCTCCATTTATTCAGTCTGGACTCAAGCTTAAATGATCCTGCTCCCATTTAGGGTAGATTACCTCACCTCAACCAAATCTAAATGATCCTTCACAGTCACACACAAAGGTTTGTCTCCTCAATGATCCCATCAAGTTGACAGTATTAACCATCACAACTACTCCAGTGCCTCATGTAAGTGTAATCATTGGGATGCACTTATTTCACTCAGTGTGTCTTTAAAAACCACCCATGTTGTAACCAAGGTCAACATTTCCCTCCTCTGTTTTCCTCTTGGACTCTGTTGAAAAGTGACCACCTGGTGTGATCCTTATGGACCAGAGCAGCTTACCACATTCACTTCAGCACATGACTGTGGACCCTCAGAATTTAGGCAGTAACTGGAGGGTGGCATCTTGTGGGATACCAGGACTGGAAGTACATCTGTAGACCCTAGAGCGGGCCATAGTCTCATGAGTGGGGCACAGAGGTTCTTTACAAACTTGGGAAATACAAAAGACTGAACAGATTCAGAGAGACTTTTACAGCTGGGGTCAGCTCAGCTGCACCAGCACCAAGCCAGGCTCACCCTCACACCTGACATTTATAAGCCCAATGTCAATTGCAGCTGTCAGGATGATCTGACCAGGAGTCAGCTCGTGAGAGAGAGATTAGGTAGAAGAGTGAATAGAGCTGACAGAGGCAGGATCTGGCTGTTAAAAATACAGAAAGAAGAAACTAGAGAACTGACTCAGTAGTTAAGAGTGCTCACTGCTCTTGTAGAAGACTTGGGTTAGGTTTACCCACATGACAGCCCACAAGTGCCTGGAACTCCAGTTTCAAGGGTTATGACACCTCCTTCCTAGCAGCAAGGGATCCTGCACATAGGGTGCACATACATACCCTGAGGCACACACACATACACATTAAGATAAATAATCTTTAAAAAAATGTTTAAGTACAGAAATAACACAAAGTTAGAAATCATTTATGAAGACAGTGTCTCTGTTTCAAAACAAATGCCTGCCTTCTCTCCTGCTGCTCAGTCCATGCATTCTATGTATCCACTTGAAGAGGATTTGTGACTGAGCAGAACATGACCATTAGGAGGGCTTGAGAATCCATGACCTCGAAGCCTAGAGCAGGAAGAAATGTATAAGATGTTATTTTAGTGCTGTGGGAGCAGTCAGTAGAAATTGAATGCTTACTCATTGCCCTGTTTCCCATCACCTACCAAAGAGACCACAGCACAACTGTGTCTGGGTGCACACAGGGCTGAGTGTACACAGAGCTGAGTGCACACAGGCTAATGTGGGCTGGACGCTGTGGTCACAGTTTATAAACAGTGTATTTCTCTTCCCACTACCACACCACACAGTAGGTACTATCATCTCTGTTCCTCTTGCATCAGTGGTGGGTCCAACAGGAAGAGCTTTGCTAGTTGGAACTGGAGAGGGAGAAATGGGTGACACCACCCAGTGCCCACTCAAAAGATTCTAGAAATTCTACCAGTGTTTCTAAAGAGTGTGGTGGCCTGGTAAGATTTCATTAAATGGTGTTCAAAGCTATCTTAATAAAGAATGGAATGGCTATCCATGCTCACCCTCTAGAGTTGGTGGTGCTTCTATAAATATTAAGCTCCTGGGCACTAGGGATATATAAGGAAGGATGAAAGAGAGGCTTAAGCTCATCACCCAAGGCCCAAGCAGGGACAGTTCACTGGTATCCCCCAAAGAGCATTCTCCCCATTTGTGTCCTAGTGAATTGTGATTTCCAAACTGCTCAGTTGTTTCCCAGTACCTTGAAGCCAACTGAGAGACGCACGTTTATAGATGTCCGAAACAGCGAGTGAGGAGACCGTTTGAGAACAGCATTTTCAAGGGCCGTCGTCAGCACCATTTTCTAGTGGCCTACGAGATGCCATCATCACGAGTTACTGTCTCTAGTCTGGAGGCTTCTCAGGCCATGGAGGGCAGGGAGGACCTGGTCTTGGTGTACTCATTCAGGCACTAGAGAGGCCTCTGTGCAGACGGTATCAGTCAGCTAATGCTGTGGTAACCCATATCACATTGCATTACAACAGTGCTAGAGTCTCATGGTAGAGGGTGGGAAACAGAATCAGCCAACTTCATAACCACACGGAAAGCTTCTGTTGAATGGGGGTGTGGAAAGATGACTTGGTGGTTCAGAATGCTTGTTCTACAGTTGCAAAGATGAGAATCTGCATCCTAGCACCCACATAATAAGCTGGTTGTCTCTGCAAATGCCTGTAACCCTCGCTCCCGGGAGAGATGCGGACAGGAGGATCGCTGGGACTTCCTGGCTTCCAACCTAGCCAAAACATTAGCGGCCTCCTCCCCCCCCCCCCCCCCCCCCCGTTCGGGAAGAGACCCCGCCCCTAAGCATAGGTGAAACAAGATAGAATCAATAGTACCTTCTTGTGGCCTCCAAACACACATGTATACACTTGTGCACACACATAAATATCTTTCTTTAAGCTGCCGTTGGGACATGACCAGTTTCATGTCCGCTCACACTCCATTGAGCTAAGCATATGTTATGACAACAGATAGGGTATATGATCCCACTGCAGGGAGGGAGTGACCAGCCGGAATATTACTTAACCTAACATGGGAGTGTTGTAGCAGAAAGCTCCCTATACCAAAGAGGCCACTGAACTAGATAACCTCTCAGCTCACACTCTGTTCTGAAGGTCTGGAATTATTTCCAGAATTGATGACAAAGCTTTCTCGATTTTTTTCCCGCACTTGCCCACCACCAGATTGTTCTCTTAATGTCCTTTCTCCCTCTGGGCAGGTGGGTGGCCGGTCAGTGGAGCCCCTGCTCGGCGACCTGTGAGAAGGGTCTCCAACATCGGGAGGTGACTTGCGTGTACCAGCTACAGAACGGCACACATGTCACGACTCGGCCCCTCTACTGCTCAGAACCCCGGCCGACACCAGTGCAGAGCTGTGAAGGCCAGGACTGCCTGTCTATCTGGGAGGCGTCAGAGTGGTCAGAGGTGAGTGCCTGGGCTTGCCGCTGAGGTTGAAGCCATGCAAGGGCCTTAGGCCTTAACCACAGGGCCCACTGTGTGCTGTCTGCTCCAGGGTATTTGTAACTCATCCCCATATCCCAAATCCTCTCCTGCCCCATGGTCAGCTCACAAGTTCCCTCCAGCTACTTCCCTAAGCCCTATCTAAAATAACAAAATGGCTAGAAACAGACAAACAAACATACATAATGTAGTTCTGAGAATGTGTCCACCACTGGGAAAGTACTATTTGATTTCCATTCCTTGTGCAAATCCTACCTAGAGATGATAGATGGACAGGTGACAGATGATGATGATGATGACGACAACAGACAGACAGACAGACAGACCTTTTCCTTCTCCTTTGGACACGGTTGAGTTATAGTATGGTCAAGCTGAGCAGCTGGTTTCAAAGTCTTCTCTGCAATGCCAGGCCGTGCTTACAGGCTGCAGGAGTCAGATTCTGGGAGGGACAGCCTTTGGTATGCAAGTCAAGAGTTACGAATCTCACACCAAAAAATTTGCTGGAAATAGGTCAAAGTCAAGGCCTAAGTTTTAAGTAGGAATGCCGGTCCTGGAAATAACATTTTATCTTTGGTGAAGTCATCTTTAGGGCTTTGCCTTGACATTACAATTATGTTGATTGTTTGGATATAAAACAAACAAAAAATAGCTAAATAAAGGGATGGACTTCTGGTTCCACCAAACATAGAGTAGTCTAGAGAACTTAAGGAGGCTAGATCCAAGACACTCTGCAGTATGGAAAATATTTTTAAAGTTCTCTTTGATTGCCAAACATAATTATTTTGAATAAAAAGGTATTTGGCCTATTTTTAATGAACAGAAACCCTGCCATTGGCTGCTCTAAACTGAAGTTTAATTTCAGACAAATCTTGAAATATACCTATTTAAGGACAGAGGTCCTCATCCTGCCTTTTAAGATATTTGATGAAAAGTGGAGAGTTTAGAATTCGTTGGTTTTCTTTCTTTATTCACACTTAGGTTCCTAGTTTATTATTCATGGGGATTCTTCCTCTATACCTGAGATAGAGGCATATGAAAACCCCCTCACCCTCCCCCAGGCCATGTAATCCCCAGCGCTTTGACCACCTTGATCTCAATCAAACAAGATCCGTACTTTAATCAGATCAAATCCCCAAACTTTCCACTCAGACTCTTCCTTATGGGAAAAATAGAATCCATTCTTACCCCTCACAGCATGGAAGACCACCACATGGGAAGCGTGGCCCACCAAAAACAGGATTTAAAGACATTCCTCTATACCTGTCTCTTTGCACATCCCTAACCCTAATCCTGAGTCTGTGTCCACATGGATCTATCTGATGCTGCCTGCCTAGAACTTGGAATCTAATCATCCTCTTTGAATTGTCCACAAAGCTAGGATTCTGTCCTTCTGCTGTGAGCCAATGTACCTATGGCCCTTCTGCTAGATACTGGCTTTCATTTTCTTATGGGAGGAAAGACTTAGAAACTTACTCACCCAACAGTATTGATCACCCCTGACACCCACCACCTCCCCAGCTTCCTCATGACTTTATTGCAAGGAGGACCACATATCAGAAGGAAATCAAAGTTGTTAGGAGCCCTCTTCTCCTCAGCTTCTTGGTCCTATCCTGCAGGAAAGTAAAGAGAGACTGAGTATCACCCTCTTTGGCCTTTGCAGCATCCACCTGCACCTGCCTATCCTCATGGCTGAGAGCCTCAAGGGAATGGGCTACTGATCAAAGAGGACAGAGCCAGCCCTTGGCCAAGAAAACAAATGGACAACAGTGATTGAAATTCCAGAGGGTGGGCATAGTTTTTCTGTGTCCTGCTAGCTGGCTCTCAAATAACCACACAGAGGTTTATTATTAATTATAAATGCTCAACTGATAGCTCAGGCTTGTACTAACTCTTACAACTTAACTACTCCACTTCTATTAAGCTACGTTCTGCCACATGGTGTTACCTCTTTCATCTTGCACCTCCTGTTTCTTCTCTCTGTCTGGCTGGTGACTCCTCTGACTCTGCCCTTCTTCTTCCAAATGTCCTTAGTCTGATTCTCCTGACTAACCTCCTGTCCAGCTATTGGCCAGTCAGCTTCTTTATTAAACTAATCACAGCAACATGCATTTACACAGTGTAAAAGAATATTTCATATTTCCCTTTTTTGTCTAAATAAAAAAGGAAGGTTTTACTTTAGCATAGTAAAATTATATACAGCAAAAACAGTTATCAAGTAAGAATTACAGGTATGGCCAGGCAGTGGTGGTACACACCTTTAATCCCAGCACTTGATAAGCAGAGGCAGGCAGATCTTTGTGCATTCAAGGCCAGCCTGGTCTACAGAGTGAGTTCCAGGACAGGCTCCAAAGCTATACAGAGAAACCCTGTTCCCACCCCCACCCCCAAAAAAAGAACTACAGGTATGATATCCAGTCCATATGTGTTTGGTAAATTTAGAAAAAATACTATCTTATCTTTGTGAATCTAGAGTTTTATACCTAATTTACATTTTTATCCTAACTTGTATTATCAACTGAAAACTATTATTTGATGTCTTTCAAACTTATATATTTTACACCTCTTTAGTGAGTTCTTTTCTGAATCTGTTAACAAGGAAGACTATAACTATAACTATCTAATCTTCAACACCCTCAGATACCAGAGAAGGAAATAATATTACCTAAGTAAGCAGAAAGTGCAAACAAGTGACTTCCAAAAAATGTGAGAAATGACAGAAACAACTGGCTGCCTAGACAGTCACTCAAGGTTTCTCTGTAACATTGGGGCATCCATCTTTGGCCTACAAGGCACAGAATATCTGACAGAGTTATCTATGAAGCAGGATTTTCTGAATGGCTGTCCTACCTTATCTTGGCAAAGTTCAGCAGTCACTTTCTTTTCTGTCCTGCTTGTCTAATTTGAACAGCATACTGTCAGCAATCAAGGCAAGGGCAGTTTCTTGCTCCATGGTTAATTTTTGCCACAAAAAAGCAAACTCTACATGGAGTTTCTTTGATGCCTATCATCTTCTCTGAAGTAGATTGTTGCTACCAGGAGCAGACATGTCTCATTGTAATTACAAACCGTATATTGTTAAAACATCATAAATATCATATTCTGTAGATCTCTGAATTGTTTGAAGATCTGCTGTCTATCTAAAATTATTTCTGTTTGACTTTGAAAACATATCTAAAATGACTATATAAGTTTGACTATTATAGATGACTATTAATATGCATTTTTAATTATACATTACATTTTAAATGAGTTGAATAAACATAATACCCTAAACAAGAGTAGAAATATACATACAGTATAACAAATTAACTTTAAATTTATACCAATATACAAAAATCCATACCAATGTAAAATATTTAAGACTAGTAGTTGCTTTTTTAGTTTAAAAGTAGATTCAATAATCTACCCACTTGCCTAATCATTTCTATATCCCCGTTTTTCATTTCAGAACAAAATCCCTGAATCTAATCATCTTTGTTCAGCTTTTTTTCTGATAATTACCAATAACAACTTGTAACCAACCCCTCTTAAATGATAACAAACATCCATAATCCATCTTTTGGGATGTTGTTTTTTTCTAGAATGCTTTCTGTTGTCTTGGGGCACTGGCATCTTTGGGAGAAATTTGAGAAAATCAGGATACTTATTAAATCTTAGTTGGAGCATTCTGTAATACTGGATCAACTCAGTCAACAGCCTTGAAGCTGTTCTGGATACTGGATCACCTGGGCCATCATTTTTATTGGTGTCTGTCCCTTGATCTGAAAATACGTAAACTTTTAAAGGTAACATACATATCTGCATTAATACAAGTGTAGACTGTGCATTATACACAGGTCAGCCAAAGACGATTTTTTGTTTTATGTTTGAGGAGGTAAATATACATCACATGTGTTGTAGTTCTTCTAGGTTTATTTCTTTATGAATGTGGTCAGGATTTTCAAGGGGTCTTCTCTGATCAAACCTGACCATATCAACCTGGAATGAATCCACAGCCTCTCATCTCCTGTAGAAATAAAAGCATAACCTCTTCCCCAAAATAACTTATCTTTTGACTTCCATTTTGATGTCAAGACATTTTAAAAATATATAGGTTGGTTTAATCTAGCAGCTTTCATAATCTAGTGTCTCTTATCAGCCAAAAAATTTAAAGATAAAACAATAACATGTAGGATCCAGAGTCTGTGTATTTTCCATCTTTACAATGGCTTTTTTCTTTTATATTTATTTACTCTCTTTTAAAGGACTTTATTATTTTAAAACTATATTTTTAATGACTATCTTTACCCTTTTTTCTTGCTCTCCCAAGCCTTTGCACGTTTTTAAACACATTTAGAGGTAACATGTTTAGAGGTTTTTTTCCGTCTAGATCTGTCTTTACTGAGCATCTGTATTGTTTTTTGATCACATGAGACAAATCTTAAACAGCTATATTAGTTGCTGGCATGGTACCTTAGCACATGGCATTGGCAGCTACCCCCCCCCCCCCGATTCCCTGAGAGCTTGGCTTCTATGGTGGAAGTACCATTGGGAACCACGTTTACAGCCCCAGCTCTGAGAAGTTACTGAGTCCTTGCTGCCACCAAGTAGCACATCGCCCACTGCTCATAAACCCCATTTAAGTGTTCAGTAACTAGCAGCTAACAACAAGCCAAGGAAACCACCTCTTAAAGGAGCCACACCTCTTTGTTTGCTGTTAATTTCAAGCCTGCCCAAGAAAAGGCGGTTATCAGGAAGCCACATTTGTCTTCAATTTTGTGTGCTTAGAATCTTTTTTTTTTTTTTTAAGTTTTGTTAGGTCTTATGTGGAAATCCTGGCCCCATGTTGGGTGCCAAAAGTAGGTGGAGTTTCTCTGTGTCCTGGAAGTCACTCCCAAATAACCACACAGAGGGTTATTATTAATTATAAATGCTTGGCCAATAGCTCAGGCTTGTCTCCAGCTAACTCTTACAACTTAAATTAACCCATATTTCTTATCTACCCTCTGTCACATGGTGGTACCTTCTTTCAGCACAGCAGGTTCATCTCTTGCTTCTCTTGCATCTGGCTGGTGACTCCTCAGACTCTGCCCTAATTCTTCCCAGCATTCTCTCTGCCTCAAAAACCCTGCCTAGCCATTGGCCAATCCACTCTTTATTAGCCAATTACAGTAATACATATTCACAGTGAAAAAAGCATTTTTCCACAGCACCAGAGAGTGGCACAGACTAGAGTAGGACACCAGAACTGACCACAGGCAGAGGTGGTAACTTGGCCCTGTGGTTGCTGAGGAGCTATGGGTACAAGTACCAGGACACATCCCACAAGTTCAATGTTAAAGGTAGAGTTGCTGAAGTGGTCAGGAAAAGGCCACATGAAGAAATAGGACAACCTCTCAGAGTAGACATAGTGCCATGCTCTAACAGGCCTGAGCATGGCACTGGCAGGCCTTGTCCTTCCCCCTTCTCTCTCCCTTGCTAAACCATAGATTACATCCCTATAGCTAGCCACGAAGGTCTATTCCCTTATTTAGCCACCTCCTCCCCCTGAGGCTGACTACCAAGGTCCAGCTATCAAAGTATTGAAGTCCAGCAATCAAAAGCCCCCTTTTTGGCCACCCTAATTAACATGCCCAATCCAAACAAACCAACTCATCCTAACATGGGGTCTCCTATTTTCCCTTTAAAGCTGCAATTTGCCTATGGGCCATGTCTGCCTCCACTTCATCCAGAGGCAGTCCTTTGTCCCTCTGGGGCAAATATCCCTCCTCCCTTCTCTCCCCTCTCCTTTGTCTCCTATCCCATCTTTGTCCCTCTGGTGCTGTCCCTCTTTTGTGCTGAGAGCTTGGTCTTGGTATGTCCTTTCAGAAGGCATCACTTTAGTGACCTGGATTTACTGCCATGGCCCTGCTGGGCCAAGAGGCCCAGTATCCTGAAGTCTGCTATGGAGTGGCCCCTAACATCTGAGGTCACTTTCAACTGGCACTTTACCAATGCCACACACACACATAGACATGTGCTTCCCCAGCTCTTCCAGGTGACCCCTGTTCTGAGGCACGTGTGTGCCTTTTGAAACAAGCCAGTCAAGATTAATCTCAAAGTACCACAGGAAGAAGAGTTCACACAGGGCCAGAGAGGTGGCTCCATGGTCACCAGCACTGGCAACTCTTGGAGAGGATTCAGGTTCGGTTTCCAGCACCCACATGATGGCTCACAACTGGCTATAACTCTAGTTCCAGAGGATATAATGTCATCTTCTTGACTCTGAAGACACTGTCACATATCTGGGGCACATACATACACTCAGGCATATACATATAAAATTTTAAATAAAGAAAAAGTTCATAGGAAGAAGGTAGGTAGGTATGACTTTAGGATAAACATCAATAACACAAATGTCAAGAATAATGCTTGTCCTCTACGTATGTGTTGTTTTTTTTTTTCCTCTGGACATGATGAAACTTTTTAAAAGCTTAGCTTATTATCCCTCAGACCCTGCTGATGGCCTGCTACCCGTGATAAACTGAGCTAGCCTGAAGTCCTCCTCTTCAGAATGCAACCTTTAGCCTCCTCCACATCTGTGTGGGAAGACAGTGCTCCTCACCGAGCCACACATAACAAATTAAAAGGGGATGGAGGCTCCCTGAGCTGCGGTCTGTATTCCTCTGCGACTGACTAGGGACTACAGACCATATACCCTCTGCTCACCCACCAGCTTGTCACTCTTGTCGGTTATGATCTCCCAAAGGTGACAAGTCCAAAGGTGACAAGCTCTGTCTGAGCTCCCTTCTACTCTGAGAGATGTATGAGTGCCCTCACCAGCCAGTATGGCATGCCTTCCCACAGTGGAGTGGGTCGGGGCAGGATCCGGACGTTTCCCAGAGGACCTAGTGTCCCCATGTCCTGTCAACTCCTTGAACTCTTGCCTTGGGTGTGTGTGTGTGTGTGTGTGTGTGTGTGTGTGTGTGTGTGTGTGTGTGTTTTGCCTTTGTGTTTTTCAAGACAGGGTTTCTCTGCATAGCCCTGGCTGTCCTGGAACTCACTCTGTAGACCAGGCTGGCCTTGAACTCACAGAGATCCACCTGCCTCTGCCTCCCAAGTGCTGGGATTAAAGGCGTGCACCACCACCACCTGGCTTTTGTCATTCTTTATCGCATGAGGACACTGCAGTCTTGAGCTCTTGAGGGCTTAATCATCATCAGTGATCACCCTGGCTCTGCCCAGATCCCCTCTCCAAGTTGTTTCTTGTCATGTCTCCTAATAAGTCAGCTGTGCTACTGTGTAGAGCGTTGATCTCTCCATTCTTGGTATCCACATTGAAATTCTAACACCCATGGCTTCTAGCTGTTGCCTCCTTTTTGACATCTTTGCCCTGTGTATCTAGAGGCCAGCTGGCCCAGACTCCTTTGTGGTCAGAGCCCCAGTTGGCTCCAGCTGGCCCAGACTCCTTTTCGGTCAGAGCCCTGCTTGGCTCCAGCTGGCCCCTGCTTCTCCTGCCAGCTCATGTTCTGTTTGCCCTTTGAACTCGTGCCCTGAATTGATCTTTTAGAACTGCCCATTAAATTTTTTAGCTGGCCATTAAATTCCACTTCCCTCATTTGACCTTCTTCCATGAGTTCTTCTGAGTCCCGACTCCTGTATCCATGACTGGCCCCCTGGCTAGGGTCCCCCAAGGGGATAACGGGACTGAAGACCGTGAGCATTTGAGGACGGAATATGAGGCACCATCATGTCTACTTCCCCACTTGGGCCTGGTACACGGTGGGGGTTTCCATGATGTGAATGGACTTGAACCGAGTGGGAATGTACTGAACGCCCTTGCTGTGTCTTGTAGTGCTCTGCCAACTGTGGCAAGGGGACCCAGAAACGAACTGTGACATGCACCAACTCTCAAGGGAAATGTGATGCGTCCACAAGGCCAAAAGCTGAGGAGGCGTGTGAGGACTACTCCGGCTGCTATGAGTGGAAAACTGGAGACTGGTCTAAGGTGAGAACAGCCGTGCTGGGTTTCCAGCCCGCCGTGGCGGTGTGAGCCAGCGTGAGCTCCCATTCTGCTGGAGATCGTGCGGCAAGTTCACTCTTTCCCCACTCCTCAGAACTGTACTCACTGCTGACCTTCCCTGCTCTTTTCAACCGGCCAGCACTGTTTCAGCTGGCTGGGAGCCTCCCACTGCAGTGTGTGCATCTGGAAGCAATCCAAATGCAGCCTAAAGTGCACGGTGGGTATTCCTTACCAGCCCAGCTGCCCCTTGCAACATGCTGGTGGTACCCAGCAAACCACCATGAGCCTAACCACGTAGCTACCCATCCTGAAAGCCTCACAAATCCAGGAGCTAGGTTGAGCAGGCCCATTTCAAGGTCTGTGAAGTACCATTTATTTTGTAAGCAAGAGCCTGGAAGATGCAGGGTAGAGAAGGCAAGACTCCTTGGAGATGTCCAAGAGCTGCAAGAGGTTCAAATGGCAACTGAAATGTTTCTCAACGTGATGCTTCTTTGTCAAAACTGGCGTGTACAGCTTCTCTTGTAACCCCAGTGCTAGGGAAGTAGAGATCCAAGGGTGCTTGGGGCTTCCTGCCTATCAACCTGCCTTCCCAAATCAGTGCATTCCATGCCAGTGAGAACCCCACCAATGAAAAATGTTGATGGCAGGTGAAGAACCATACCTGAGGTTGTCCTCTGGCATCTACATCCATGTGCACCTGCACACACACCTGTATACTGTACCAAGGCTCTCCAGTATAGTTTCTGTTTTATTTTATTCTTTGCTGTTTGACCCATGGTAGGTTTTTGTTTGTTTGTTTGTTTGTTTTTTGGAGACAGGTTTTCTCTGTGTAGCTTTGGAGCCTGTCCTGGAACTTGCTCTGTAGACCAGGCTGGCCTCAAACTCACAGAGATCTGCCTGCCTCTACCTCCTGAGTGTTGGGATTAAAGGCATACACCACCACCGCCCAGTGGCCATGGTAGCTTTGAATGATTCGTATTTACTGAGCACTGAGGCCTGTGTAAGAACTAGCTTATATATTGTACTGAGAGCCTTGTTGCAGAGACACTCGGTATCTCATGAATGCAGGGAGTATATTATGGTTTCAGCAACTGAAACCCGCTCCACACTTCTGGTGTCTCCATCCAAGGGTCCCAGAAGCATCTGTGATCACTTGACCTGCACAGTCAGTACTGTAAACATTTCAGAATCAGTTGCCAATATCTAAAAATGTTTTAAAATGGTTCCTGAAAATTTGGATTTGGGTTTCACTATAAAATCTGGCAGTATGTCCCAGGCAGGCAGTTTGGTTCTATCTCTGGCTTCTGGGAGGAAGAATGGCCTGTCCTCTGGAAAGCTGTGCCTTCAGATTCTAGCACCTGAGGAAATGTCCATGCTGTCCCCAGCCTATATCAGAGCACAAACCCTCCAAGGCTTCCAGTGCTAAACAATCCAGTGTCTCTTGTTGTGCCAAAATGCAGCCTGTGGATAACTGAATTTGAAGAAGACCAAAAGACCTTCCTATTCCTTGACAATGTCTGACCAAAGAAATGGAATTAAGGTCACCAGTCCATTCCCCACCCCCAAACACAATCGATGTACCCCAAAAGCATGACTGTTAGTGAAGTTCAGCATGGAGCGGCCAGGATGAATCTCAAGTAGAAGAAATCTAACTTCAAAGCCATCGCAAAAGAACTCTGCAACCCTGAGAAGTTATGCTCACTGAGTGGAGACAGCAAGCAGTAGATTCCGTGCTCTGACTCCGTGTATGTCTTGCTCTCTCTCATCCTTGTCTATATCTCCAAGATGGGATTCCCAAAAGCTGTCCCTGCCTGTTCCTCAAAGATGCTCATGCATTCCAAGGTATAGATGAGGACACTAAGACAACTAAGCTCAACTGCCTAAAACACACCACTCAGTTCACATTGTTAAAGCCCCAGGTCCCAAGACTGTTCTCATCAACTTGACCTGGCCTCATTAACCAAGCTTCCCTGACCAAGGCTATCCAGAGCCAGCCTTGGAGGGATTAATGGTCTCTATGGCCACAGGTAGTCTTGGGCAGGAGGCAGAGGTGAGTCCTGGGGCCACACACGCCCATCTACTGTTGGGGGATACAGAGCGACTGTTTCTCCTTTGCTCTGTGCCCTGTGACTCATTCTTCTCCAGCCAACCCATCACTCCTGTCATTCAGAAAAGGAGACTGAGGCAATTAAAACCCTCACCAACAGTCTTCTGGCAGAGTCCAAGCTCTTAGACCTCAATTTAGTGCTCAGGGCACATGGTGGCTTTGGGAGCCCAAGGGCTGGTACCTGTAAGCCTTAGGATACTGTAGTCCGTCACCAGCCACCCAAGGCTTGAATTTCTCAGCCCAGCCCTTCTGGTTTTAAGGATGGAGTAGGCACTTTTATTTTCTTAAAGACTTTGAATTTCCGGTACAAACAGTAGCAAGGTACCAAAGATAATTAGAAATAAGAGAAGATCCCGGGTTGCTGAACAGCTCTGCAAAATCTGCTTATGTGGCTCCCTCTTCCATTACTCCCAGGTCCCTCCCTGCCTGAGGATGTTAGCACAGTATCCCTTAAGCTTCCAGGTCCTCACCCACCCATCTCAAGAGGCAGAGCCTTGGGTCGGGCATTCTCCTTCCTAGTCGTGCCTTGGTGAATGAATGCTTCTTGCCTTTTCAGAGCAACTTGTGGCAGGACCACAGTGCTCACCTTGACATAGCCAGCTTGGTCGGTTGTCCGTGGCATTAAGAATGAGGATCCATAGCACATGAGGACCTCCCCAGATCTTGGCCACTGTACAGGCTGAGTGGCCATGTGTGTTTGTGGCAGAGTCAAGCCCCCCAGCCCAGCCACAGCAGGTCCAGCCAGAGCTCTACCAGCCCACAGCCCTACAGTGATTTAACTTCATGCATCAAGCCAGGTCTCACAGAAGGTTCGCTCCGCCACGCAGATGAGAACCCAGAGATGCTAAATTGCAAGTATGCATGTGTACACAGGGTGTGCTGGGGACAAGGTGGAGCTGAAGGAACATAGAAGTCATTCAAGAGCCACCCCCAAAGCTGTCTACCCCGCCATCTTCTCTGATGCTGCCGTTACTGGTGGTAGGGGCTGAGAACAGCCCCCATCCAGGTAGAAATGTGCCCATGGTTTTCTCTTTCTGGCTTCTTTGGGGGGAAGGTAAATACAACTCCCGATAAAGCCCCTGACCTCACTCTCCAGGTGGCTGGAACAACGAATGTGGGTGCCATGAGATGGACCTTCCCGTGGGTTTTCTGTCGTCCAGACTGGACCTGTTTTAGGTCTTTGGTGTCCTCTCTGCTGTCCCACTTTGCAGGGAGTGTTGCTGTTTTGCCTGTGGAGTCTGCTGCATTTTCAACCCAATTGCTGTGGACTATTTCCCTGTGACTAGTAAGCAAGCAGCCTAGATGGGAATTAGAAGACTAGCACTATTGGAGAAATTATTTTGGCCACTCCACGTAGTTAAAAGGATATTTATTTAATGGCGTAACTCACAAATTAAGTAATGGGTAGGTCGCAGGGTCTGGGGAAGGTGTAATGCAGTCCAGCGGTGTTCTCCGGAGCTCTGCACAGTCAATCTGCACCGGTCAGCGTCCCGGCACCGAGAGAGTGCCCAGCGAGAGCGCTGACCCATCCAACTCTCGGGTCCCCCGGCGCCTCCCCTCGCCCCGCCTCGTAGGTGGACAGTTGCCAGAGTCTCAATGGGGGTTGGAACTTCCAGAACCAAGCTGGAATGGCTACCCACTACATAGCACTCTGGGCCACTCCTGGCCTCCTCATATCAGTGGGACCCCATAATTGGTGGGGGACAATACCTGCTCAGTCAGGACTGAGAGGAGCCCGTGACTGGGGCGCTCGGAAGGTTTGTCTTCCTACCTGTGCAGCCTCAGGGCACTTCCTCCCAAGTGCTGTGGGAAAAGTGAGCCTGTCCCAGGGAGATGATGGATGGGAGAAACCACATACCTGCAGATGCCGTCCTAAGGATTAGCACCAAACTAGGCAACTCTGGGGGCAAAAAGAAAGGTTTACTAGGGAATCAAACTACCAGGCTGTGTATAGAGAACAAGGCAGGGAAAACCTTGCCAGTCTTAAGAAGGTACATTGTAGTGGGAGGAGGTATGCAAGCTGGAACAGCCTGGGAACTACAGTAGTAGGTGGGGGGGACCATGGGCCAGAAGAGCCTGGGAGCTACTGTGGGGGCTTTGATCTGTGGCAGGCTTGTCTGAGTTAATAGAGGACTAGATGCCCCATAGCCAGAGGTAGTTGGCTATGGGGGCTGGGAGAGGATAAGGGAAGTAATGACTTTTTCTGACAAAGAGAAACCTGCTTCACAAGATTTCTGAGGAATGTTCAGTTTAGGTAGTAACCCTTCCGTTCGCCTAGTCAGAGTTGAGCCTGAGCTGAACCCAGACTGTCATTTAAAACATTGTCAGCAGCACTGCCATTTCAGGGGCCCACTTTGGACCTAACGTTCCAGCCTTTTCTTGGTGGTAAGGGACAACTGTAGTCATCCAGCTACTTCCGGCTAAATGGGGACATGTGGAGGAGGGGGATCTTGAGGCTGGACCACCGGTCAAAGGGGGAATCAGACAGGCAAGCTGCGGTGGGAGAGCAGGAGGAATTGTCAGAAGCATCTGGTTTACTGACCCTTGGGTAAATTGTTTTACCAATTCTCTCCTGAAAGAACATGAAGAAACAGGGAGCAATCATTATCACAAGAAGTATGGATATCAGTGGCCAAGGAGCTGAAGGATCCGGAGGCTCCATCCAAGGCAGACCAAAAGGAGAGCCCCACATAGGAGTCGGCCCCTGGAGGCCATAGTTTGTGAGCCAGCTCCTCAAAGTCTTTAATCTACTCGTCTACTTGGCCAGGCTGGTTCACATAGTAGCAACATTCTCCACTGAGGAAGAGGCAAGAACCTCCTCTTCCGGCCGTCAGTTGAGGGCCTGCCAGCTTTGTAGAGCCACCAAGGCTAATGAGATGAGCTGGTTTGGGAGCAGCCTTAGGGCCAAGGTTGACTCCTGGATGGTGCCTGTCAGCTAAGTGAATATCTACTGTGATAGACACAAACTATTGCAGGTGGAGTTTGCTCATCCCACAGCTACTCTCAAATAATCACTCAGAGGCTTCTTAATATTGATTATAAATGATCGGCCAATAGCTCAGGCTTGTTATTACTAACTAGCTCTTACAACTTAACCCATTTCTATTAATCTATATGCTGCCCCAAGGCTTTTGGCTTTTACCTCTATCCCATTTTGTGTGTCCAACTCACTTTCTGTCTGTCTGGCGACTCCTCTGACTCCACCCTTCCTCATCCCATTATTCTCAGTTTGGCTTTCCTGCCTAACTTTATCCTGTTCATTTATTGGCCATCAGCTTGTTTATTAAACCAATCATAGTGACACATATTCACACAGTGTACACAAGGATTATTCCACAGCAGACTATGGACAGAAGGTAAAGTCAAGGGCTTGGGTGGGGGTGTCTATTTGAAACCTATATTTGAAACTTCTGGGTCTACACTGTCTGGAAGGTCAGGAAGACAGAGACCACCCAACAGGGTGAGAGGGAAAGCACCCATCCTCAGGGACAGACAGAAGGTGGGAGAGCTTACACGGAGCAGTCCCATTGACTGAGAAGTGCACTTACCAGACAAGGGATCCAGATCCCATCCGAGCTGTGATGGGGAAGCGGGGGTCCAAGTCTTGACTCCCTGAAGTTTACATAAAACTCCTAAAGTTGACCGAAAGAGGGAAAAGTTTTAGATCTATCAGCAGGACTGCGTCTGTTTTAATCTGTATTGAAGTTCTTGTTCTAGAGAAAGCAGTTATTTCGTGTCTGCAAACAGTTTGAGCAGAATCGTGTGTTGAGTCACGGCAAAAATAAAGCCTTAGAAGTTATCAGTACCAACATGAACATTCATCTGTAATAAGACAGAGATTTCCTGGCAGGAAAGAGAACAAAGGGGAAGAAGAGGTTGAGGGCCAGAAAGATGGTTCTGGGACGGAAGCATGATTACTCTTTCCTCGGTCCTATAGCCCTCACACCACCACCTAAGAGGACTGGATATGGATAGGACAGAGCCATTTCCAGCACACCTTTTCAGTCTAGATTTAAAAAAGAAAACAAAGGGAAAATTTTGAGCATGTGACAATGATAATTTTAATTATTTTTGAAAAAGCTTCAGCAGCCAGTACTTAGAACTATTACCAAGACTAGGTTAATACCTTAGCACTCTATCTGTTAATATGTTAAACTCCGAGCAAGTTTTAATATCATTTGTATCATCTCTAAGTTTCATTTTTCACATACCTTAAATCACTTCCTCAGACCTTCATAACGTGTATAAACCTATTTCCCCCCCTTTCCATTCTGGAAACATCCAGCTATCTTAATCTTTAAACTTTACCTTTCCTTTCCATATGGAAATATTCAATCATGTACATGGACATGGGTGCTTAATTATTGAGAGTCATCATTGGAAAGCAAGTCCTTTTGAAGTTATCATTGGAGCACAAAGAATAGTAAAAAGTAGACTTTAAAGTCAGCAGCAACAGCATGGTTGTCCTAAGTTTTCTTTTTTTATTGAAACCTTACTGTGAGTCCTCCTCTCTCAGCAGGAAGCCTGTTAGCTCTGGGGAAATGCAAGGCCTAACCTTTGCACTTGAAACCAAGTGTGGGTAGGTACCTGGGCCAGGTAACTGAGCCTCCCTCCATTTTGAAGTGTTTTTGTTCAAGAGACTTGGGTAAGGATAGGTTTTACCAGATTGAACAGGAACTATGGGCCTAGTAGCTTCCATGTCAATTAAAAATGGCAGACACTCACCCACTAATCTGAGCCGTTACCCTGGGCTCCTCTGTGGTAATCTTGATGGAGGTGTTGGGGACAAGGTTCCAGGACAGCATCAGTCTTTGGCTGCCAGACCCAGAAGATCTGAGAGATTTTCCTGTAGAGGAGAAATGTAGGGGCCTGGCCTACCTTGGCAAGGCAACGCGACACAGTCAACCTTCCAATGTCCAGCCTGTCCAGGTTGTGTAGGCTCCTGGTGGTGGCTGAGGTAAAGTGAAGTCCTCTGCCCAGTGACAGGTGTCGCCACATTTGAAGCAGGCTCCCTGTAGAGCCCACTGGTCCCTTGTCTTCTTTGGAGGTAGCCTCAGGACTGCTGCCAGAAGCTGGCATTTCTGTCCATCTTGCCCTGCCTCTCCCTCCCATTAAACACCTTAAATGCCATATTCAGATCTCTCCGAGGGATGGAGGACTGTCAACTGACTTCTTACGTTCTTTATTTTAATATGCCTAATTTTGAATATTCACTAAACAAGCTTTAAGTTTACTTTGAACTTATTTTCAGTTACTTGCCTCGGGTTTAACTTTAACAACATATACAGAAGACTATATAATGGGAGATATAAATTGTTCTTTCCAAGTTTGTCCCTGTAAATAAATTACATAAATACTTAGCATGACTACAAACACAGTTCTGAGCACATTAAAGAATTTGATCATAAGGTAACTGACCATTAACCTTTATATTTTAATTATCTCTAGCAGTTTACAATGATTTCCTAATTTTATCTCTGTTACATTTGTGTCTTAAAATTTGTGAATTTTGAAGTTGGACAGCGGTGGCACATGCCCTTAATCCCAGCACTCAGGAGGCAGAGGCAGGTGGAACTCTGAGTTCAAGGCCAACCTGGTCTACAGAGTTCCAGGAAAGCCAGGGCTACATAGTGAAACCCTGTCTTGAAAACATACACACACAAAAATTTATGAATTTTGAATAGAAGAACCTTTAATAGCAAAATAAACTTGAAACCATAAATATATTCCATGGAGATACTGGGAACATAACTTCCCTGATTCTTTTATAATGTACTTTTTACAAAATATCATTTTTTAATGACTCAGTGTCTCCAAATAGCTAAAAATTAACAATGTTAGCAAAGACAAAAATGGTTATACATGTATCTTTAAGTCAGTTTCTGTTAGTCTGAATAGACCATTATAACCTTAGGAATTTATAAACCTTATCCAAAAATATCTTAGAAGTGTGATGTAATTATACTTAGCATCAGTAACTTCTATTGGAAATGGCTTACCTCCTAGTTGTTCTCAAGAACAAAATGCCTTTTCCCTGGGCTTTTCTGTTTTGTTTTCTTTCTCCCTGTCACAGAGTCAGGCGGCTAGCCTGGCCCAGAGCAAAGGCTTTGGTGGCAACATGCTTGGGTCTAGTCTAAAATGGGCAGACCAAGCCTCATCTCCAGATCCAGCTTTTTAGTAGAATAAAATAGCGTATGATGATGTTTCCAATATTATTCATCCACAACAGACATTTGAGTCTCTGTAAGACTGAACCCAGTGATCAGAGGGAGAGTCGGGAGCAGAGAGCAAAGACAGATTAGATAAGGGGAGAGGAGAGAGCAAAGAATGCTTAGAGATAAGAGTTTCTGGATCATTTGCTTGTGCCGTGAGGACAGACACTGTCACAATCTGTGAGAATTTGGAAATCAAATGTGCCGTTTCCTGGCCACTGTGACTGTCTAGGGGGGCCAAGCCATATTTTCAGTAAAAATAAGGCAGTGAGACTTAATACTATCTGAGTCCAAGGAGGGGGTGGAGATTAGCTAAGGCTGGAGAGAGGAATCGACAGTCTAAGCTTGCCTGAGAAGAGCCCATGGTTAGCTAGAGGAAGGGAAAGGCCCTTGAAGAAAGGGTGGTAATGAAGAATTCCCAGGAGCAAAGCAAATAGGAAGTAGACGAGACTTACGAAAGGGGCCATAAATAGGGGTCCCACCAGAAGGAGGGTTCCAACAGCAAAGGACAAAAGGCACAGGGAGGGAGACACTGTGAGGGGTGAGTGCCGTAGGGCAGTGTCTCAGTCCCCAAGGGCAACCCCAAGGGGACCAAGATTTGTCAGTGAGATGCCCAGGGTCACCGTGGAGAGGCATCCCTTTCCATGTGGTGGGGTGCCCAGGGGTGGAAAGCAAGCTCCAGTGAGCAAGAACCAGAGAAGGGAGTTCTGAGAGGATGCTTGCTTATCTGAGTAAGCAAGAAGAAACAAGTGGGTAAAGCAGGTAGAGAAGAGAAGCAGCGAGAGTTGGGGGGGGGGGGCAGAGAAAGGGGGGGATGGTAGGAGAGGAGCCAAGAAGCCAGGAGACCAAGAGATCAGAATAGCCAAAATGGCGGGGTTATATAGGAATCAGAGAAGCTGGGGAGGGGGGCTGGAGAGTTTAGTCTATGGAGTGGAGTGTGCCGGCTAGGGTGGCTCTAACAGGTGGAGACTGAGGGAGGCTGGTGGCCAGAGTCCACTTTGGTATGTTAAATAGGCACCTCAGTTAGCCATTTATCCTGCGTTTGAGACCTAACACGGGCTAAATCTGACGGCTCTACCACCAAAAAGATCAAAATGACCACTGACCTCCTGGTAGCAGTGAAACCCCCTCTCAAGGAGCTGGCCAGACTTACAAGGCCTCTAAAAAGCCCCAAGGGAGCCATCTCCACCAGTCTGCAAGTAGCCTGGCCTCCTCCTGTCTGGGGGATGGAAATGGCAGCACAGAAAATACAACACGCAGAAGATATCTATGAGCAGCATCTTGGTCAGGGGTTCCACTGCTGCCATGAAACAGCATGGCCAAAAAGCAAGCCCCCCAGGGAGAAAGGGGTTCATATGGCTCACGCTTCCATGTCACATTTCATCACCGAAGGAAGTCAGAACAAGAACTCATGCAGGGCAGGGACCTGGAGGCAGGACCTGGTGCCGAAGCCATGGAGGGGTGCTGCTTACTGGCTTGCTCAGCTTTCTTATAGAACCCAGGACCACCAGCCCAGGGATGGGACCACCCACAGTGGACCGGGCCCTCCCCCCATCCATCACTAAGAAAATGCCCTACAGCCGGATCTTATGGAGACGTTTCCTCAGGTGGGGTTCCCTCCTTTCAGATAACTCCAGCTTGTGTCAAGTTGACTGTAAGACCAGCCAGCACAAGCAGTGAGCCGGGGAGGAAGAAGGGACGCCCCTGCTGTCCTGTTCACACAAGCCTTGTGGTCAGGATGCTCCCAGGGTCTGGAGCTGCCAGACACTTCCCTGTGCTCTTGACAGGGTGATAAGTGCCGTGGCCTTAAAAATGAGCCACCCATGTCCTGTGAGGGGTGTTTATAGAAAGCTCTTCTGCCCTCACACCTCAGAGCCGCTGCCTGCCCTGGCGCGGTCTCCACTTGCTCTGGGCCTGTGGCCGCATTACTGTGACTCTCAGCCTGCCTCAGCCACTGATTCTGCACAGGATGGCATGCTCACTCACCAAGATGCAAATGGCTGGCCACTCCATGTGCCTTCTGGGTCTCCTGTGTTACTATGCGGTTTACCATGCATGTGAGAGAAGCCACGAGGCAAAACAAAGCCCACTGTAAGAGTTTATCAGGGGGAGGGAACAGAAGGGGGTGCTCAGGCCTATGGGAATGATTGTGCGGGAAAGAGAGAGGGAGGGGTACGTGGGACCTGCTTTTATGGATTCCCCTGCACGGGCTTATGTAGCTAACATAGATTACGCGATCATGCTGTGCGTGCGGATTACGTAGGATGCAAGGCCCTGAGATGACTAAGTCTTGCCAGGGCATGCATGGTCATGGGGGAGTGGCTAGGAATTCTATCATCCTGGCCAACACCAGGGTATGCTAAGTCCTAAAAACAGCAGGAAGTCACTACTATGTAACCTCAAGAGCCGTCTAGGGGAATCCTGAATGGGGTGCTGGTGGAAGTGTTGGGTCCAGGGCCACACAATAATGGGGGACAGACCACCAAAGTCTATTAAACCAGAAGCAAACTTTATTCCAGAAAAAAAAAAAGAAGAAATAAATATCACCACAAATGGGGCACAAAAGCTTATCAGCTGGCTGAGACCACAGCAAGAGTTGGATTTTGAGGTTGTGGCCCCCTTTTTATAGCAAGGGGGAAAGCGTCAGTCATGGGATGCATAAAGTCATGTAGAAACATCTATTAAAAGCTAACTTTGGTCCAGGCAGTTGTTGGCTATAAGGGGCAAGAGGGTTAAAAGTTACCCCCTGGCTGTTGACAGAGGAACTGGCCGTAAGCAGAGAGTCACTGTTAGCAGTTAGCCTTTAGAGCTGATGACTGCCAGTTTTCATCTCTTAAACTTATAATTTTATATTTCTATATTCCTGGACCCTTCAGAAGGTCCTACTTATTTGGGCAGAATCCATGACAAAGTGCATCCGCTCATGTGACCCTGTTTGAGCCTCACAACCATCTATCCCAGGTTTCTACAGAGGAAATTGAGGCTCATACTGCTTCCTATTCTGTCTGCGGCTTTCCCTGGGGAACCATGGCTTCCCACCCCCAGGGATGGAGAGGACAGTGATGATGGGAATCTCCTGCCTTCAAGGGAGGGACTGGGAGCCGCCCTTGCAGACACCTCCATGCCAATCCTCTGAGGGGTTCCCAGCCCTTGCAGATCATCAGTGGGCACCAGGTTTTCTGGCTCCCTGGCTGTAAAGACTCAACCTGAATCAGGGCGGTCAGGCTGCAAATTCAGAGGAAGGAGAGGCGCTGGGGACCCAGCCAAGACTGTGTGAAGAGCTTCGAGAGCAGACCGGGGAGGGAGCGTGTGCGTGTGCGTGTGCATGTGCGTGTGCACGCCTGAGTCCAACTCTTCCTTCCGTGTCAGAGTTAGCACGAACGTCGTGGAGGTTTTCATTATAGTCCAGACCAGCTATTTCAGGTTTCAACAGCTGCCCGGGGGTATGCTCTTCCTGCCAAGTCTGGAGGGAAAACTGTCAGGAAACCTTTGAAGCACTAATGACATTTCACCAGCCAGGCACCTTTCAGACAAACAGAAAATGGAGCTACTGTGGGCTTCCTTCTCCATCTCTACTATCCAGAACCTGCCAGAGGCAGGCTGGCTTTCAGATTCCCTCAAGAAGCTAGGAGTGGCTTCCTGCTGCCGACGTGGGAGTTCCTGCCTCAGTCTACCCAGTCTCAGTAGAGGCAGGGCAGCCTGACCTGAACTCCCAAAACGAGTTCTCACAGGATGATACCTTTTCTCTCACAAGATTCTTACAGCATTTTTAAAAATTAAATCCTGGAAATAGCCCATTAGAATTTAGTGTTTCTAATTCCTTACAGCTGAGAGCAGAGACAGTTCCTTCTTGCCAGGAGGGTGTCATAGGGCAGGGCCTCGGGGCAGCAGGGGCCTGACTCCTCCCTGCTGGGGGTGGTCCGGCACCTCATCTCCTACATGTGAGCACCCACTGTGCCCCAAGCACTACCCTGACCAAGCAACTATTCACTATTCGTGTGAGAACCAGAACATCCCTAAGGCCAGGATCCGGTCAACAGGCAGGTCCTGCTCTTGATGGCTAGTACAATTCCTGTGATTTGAAAGACACCAAGCCATACTGCTGCTGCACCGTGTCACAAGGGTCTGACAACCTGTTCCCTCCTGTTTGCTTAAAATTCTCTACCCGGAGAGAAGTCTTTTCCCAAGTCACTTTGTAATTTACTTTTTAAAGCATAGGAGAAAATTCAAGTGTAATCTCCCTTTTTGTTTCAATGAGTCTACACCCAGACTTCGGTTGTAGTGGTGGTGAGGTGTTGTTAGTTTGTTTGTTGGTTTGTTTGTTTGTTTTTTAAATTGTGTTGCTGATAAGAATGAAAGCTGGAGGTTTCTTTCTGCACACATGCTAAGCAAGGGCTCCACCACTGAACCACAGCTCCGGCCCATAAAATCTTTGTTCCACTACTGTTTCCCCCCCAAGGCACCTCTGCCTCGGGGTGTCTTTGAGTCTCCTCCCTTCCTGCCCAGGGAAAGGCCACAGAAGGATGCTGGGGCTGCATGGTCACTAGGCAGAATACAAAGTGTTTTATAGGTATTTGCTCCCAAAGGGACAGGGAGGAGAGCGGGTCCTTTACTTAGCCTGACAAGGAGCTTTCCGTCATGAATTTATGGCTGGTTTACTTCACTTGTCTCAAGTTAACTGAGTCTCAGGGAGCCACATTAAATGCTGATGGAATGGGACACTTTAAAGAAAGGGGAGTGACTGGGGAGGGCGGGGGGGGGGGCGGGGGGGGGGGGAAGGGCAGCCGTGAGAGAGCTTCCAACAAGACCAGATCTGTTTGTATAGATGTGTTTGCTTAGATTGTAAAAGCCTGAAAAATGGCTTCCCTGCAAGGCTTGGGGCAAATCCGATGCTATCAGGAGACACTGTCATCTCCTTGCTGTTTAATTAAGGATGGGGCCTCAGGGGAGGCCACAGAATGGAATTTACAGCATGCCTCTGTTCTCTGTAACTGGAGCCTGGGGTCCCAGAAAGGTGCCATGCAAAAACTGCCCCTTCTTGCCCACGTGGCCCCTAATTGTGTTCCTGGAGATTTGGCTGCCAGATCAACCGTGAGCTAGATCCTAAAGACAACGCAGCAGCCCGAGGGAACTGCGGAAGAGGCCCGCCTCCTGCTGTGCCTCCTGCTGCCTCCCCGCCAGCTTACTTTATCCTTGGCCACGCCTTTGTTGTTAAGAGTAATAGCAGTGCTAATGTTTACTGAGGCCGGTGAGATCCCCGACCCCTGCAGGGTACCAACACATCCTTTCCCCACCAGCCACTCCCTGATATGATAAACTGCACCCAACCACCTTCCCAACAAGATTATGGGCTGTGTGACTCTTGGGCTAGGGGCAGGCTCAAACCAAAATGCAACCAGTGTGGAAGGTAGCCCCAAGGACCATCAGCAGGAATTCTCCATTATTTCCTGGGGAGCCCTTAGCATGGGATACCAAAGCACACACATGGAGGTCAGAGGAAACTTATGGAGAAACTTGGTTCTCTCCCTGGAGTTAGCAACAAGCGTCTTTACTTGCTGAGCCATCTCACTGGCCCTAATTTAATTATTTGAACTTGTGTATGAGACACCTGGATTTAGACATAAGCTATTTTCTTTCTCTAGAGGTTTTCAAGTGAGCCTTATGAACTCACCACTGACTGAGATAGCAGTCCTCTGCATTGCAGTGGGATATCTGCGTTATCTGTCCCATCATCCCCCGAGACACTGGCCTGACATGGTCATCGCCATCTAGTTTCTTTGAGAAACTACCCTTTGAATGGGATGCTCCCTCGGGACATCCCAACACAAACCTTCGTGAACATTTTCATTGGCTGCCATGGCCTTGCTCTGTGCGGGACTGACTCTTCATCGCCTGATGGGACAGCTCTAAATCAGTGTGGCATTGCATGGACATGGCCTCGTACCAGGCGGTATGGCTCTGCTCTTCCTTGGTGTGACTGCTCTGATAGTGCTGTTGCCCTTTCTGTCACTGGCCTTCTGCAAGTGGACTCAATAGGTGTAATTACTCTGATCAGTGGTCTTTATACATTTTACTGCCACCCCTCTCCATTTGCAATTATGAAATCCTGTCTCCAGGAGTACATAGCTAATTTTTTTTTTTTTTTTTTTTTTTTTTTGCCTTCATTGTTTTAACCTCTGGGCCATCTTTCACAAGACCCATAATGACCCTTGGTTGAGGTTACTCAGACACTACTTTGGCTACAAAATATCTGAAAGCATGCCTCGCTGTTTCTTCTTACAAAAACATGAAGCACGATTTTGATGGGAAGCCATCCCTGCTTCCGTCTGAGCACACCTGTCAGCTCTACGTAAACTCAGTCGTCCAGGCCGCAGCTGGATGTCATTCTAGCTTAATTCTGCTTAGCTGGATAGAAATACATAGGAAGAGTTCTTCGCCTTTTCTACAGAGCACAGAAACTTGGGTGAAGTCGGGGCTTTCAGTTCCAGACACCCACTGCAACCACCTGAAGAACTTAAAAACCAAAAAAAGTAATGTCCCTGGCCTTCCCTGATATATTTTTGTGGGGGTTGAGACATCAAGATTTTTTTTTTCAAAGTTCACCAGGTTACCCCTGCAGCCGATCCTAGCTTCCTACAAGACAGCCCTAAAAACCACATTGCTCTAGCACCTGCCCCATGTTTGAGGGTTCCCTATCAGTGGGAACCTCCTTGTATGGCCTCAGCAGCCCTCAGACATCCATGAAACCCAGTACTGACTCCTGAGGTTAAGGTTAGCATCTAGAAATCTGCATTGGTGATGCCCAAATGAATTCTCCAGGCTGCTGGGAGCCTCTGGTGGGTGTAGCTGGGATACAGAACTGGGCATGTAGCCAGGCTTAGGGCCAGCCTTGCATGTCAGGGAGAGAGCCTGAGCTGGTTTGAACATGCTGAGGGGGCCCAGAGGGGAGCTGCCTGTACGTTTCCCCTCTTGTCATCCGAAGATTGGTGATCTTTCCAAGCAACATTCCCTTGACTGTTTACACTTGAAAGTGAAAACACCAGCATGATCCTGCTTGTTAAGACAGGGCGGCAAAGCCCCCACTCCCAGAAGTCTCTCGAAAAGGGAGTTGGCAATGCCTCCCTGGGCAAAATGGTACACCAATGCCTCCGTTGAGCCCGTGAGTCCCCATAACCTCCCAGAAAGGCCCTGCTCCTACTCCAGGGCACTCACAGACTAGCACCTGGCTTTGTCTGCACATGCAGCATGTTAAGGACAGTCTCTTTCTCCCCCTCCCCCAGGCGTTATTAACTCCAGCTGGGCTGCTGTGTAGCCTGGGCCATATTAAAGTTTTGCAGAGTGTTCTCAGGACCCCATAAATCAGTAAAGCGGGGGCCTCTGCAGACACTGGATGAACAAGGTGTGCACATGGCTGTGGTCCTTCACTTGGGAGGAAACCAGCTTAGTGGAGAAATGATTCACAGGGTCCTGGAGAGAGTAAGACTAAGGGGCCAGGTTGGGGGAAAGGACCAAGGTACCTTGGGAAATCCAGTCATGTGCCACTTAACATGGGAGGGACTCAGAAAAGCGCCCTGAGGGAAAGTGGTCCCCACAGAATAAGGCATGCATGCTCACAAACCTCAAGTGCCAAAGGCACCGGACATGGACTCCTCGAGCAGCCATAAGATGTTCACACATGAGATATTGACAATCCTAAGTAGGACTGTACTCTAACCACTGAAAATGTGTGTGGCAGATACTGCTAAGGACACTGTGGTTATCATCAAGCACCTCATCTTGCTCATACTCCTGTGCTATGCTTTTAGAGACGGGTAGACAATTGTGTTTATGCCAGCATCACCAAAACATGGGGCTGGTGTCCCCTGGTTTGCAGGGAGCCATCTTGTCATCCTCACATGATGGTGAGAACATTCTAGTCTTTTTCTTCTATAAAAACACTAATATCATCCTGGGTGCCCTGCCTCCTCACCTTGCCCAGTCACCTCTATATCGGTGACATTGCTGTAACAAAATATCAGACAGATGCAGTCCTTCTTGGCGGGGAAGACAGGAGCTTGAGGCAGCTGGTTACATTGTACCCACAGTCGGCAGTAAGTAATGGATGCTGGTGCTCAACACATTCAGTCCAGGACCTCAGCCAATGGTGTGGGGCCACTCCCATTGAGGGCGGGCTCTTCACATCTCAACCCCACCTAGTCATTATTACCTCACAGGGATGCCCAAAGATTTGATTCCAAATCTGAATCCCATCAAGTTGGCAATCAAGATTAACCATTGACTGACCAAAGCCTCAACCGCCTATACAAGCCACTGGGGGCTAGGGATTCAGTATATGCTTCAGCAAGGCATAAGCATGCCCTCTTGAAGCTCTCTTCTAGCAGGCAGTGAGTCCGTGACTTGCAGATATTGCAAATACTTGGGAATGGCATGCCCAGGAGCAGCCTTCTGGTAGGGCCATCTCATACCCGCTCCACTCAGGCTGGCCCTGTCTCTGGCAGTGCTCATCGACCTGCGGGAAGGGGCTCCAGTCCCGTGTGGTACAGTGCATGCACAAGGTGACGGGACGGCATGGCAGTGAGTGCCCCGCTCTCTCAAAGCCAGCAGCCTACAGACAGTGCCACCAGGAGGTCTGCAATGACAAGATTAACGTGAACACCATCACCTCCCCGCGCCTTGGTGAGTACCTCCCCTGACCCTGGTTTCTGGGTGCCACTGTTCCCCTATTGTAAGCCAGAAAGCCACCGCCACCTTTGAGCACTGAAGGGACCAATATTTGCTAGGGCTGCAGAGGGGTCAGAGGTGTTTGGCCATCACCCACACCATCCTTGGAGAATCCTGCTCCCCCTTCTACCAACACAGGAGGATAGCCTCAACCCTGACCCCTGTATGTGAGGAGGATGAAGAGCCACCCTTCTTTCTAGAAAGATTCACTAGGATACCTGCACGGGATCCTCTGTGCCATGATGGATCTGCACATAGGTAGGATGGAGAGGTTACAGTCTTGGTGTAAGCAATTTGGCTCTCGGTGCTCAAAACAAGACTGCTTACATGTGCATAGTCCATCCAGCGATGGGATAACAGGAGAACCATCTAATGCTTTAATGGAATACCTGACAAAGGAAACGTGTGCAAGGGGTTGTTTGGCTAAGCTTGAAGGGTACAGTCCACTATGTGGGGAGGTCATGGTGGCCTGACATTGAGACAGAGTCATATTGTGTCCACAGTCAGGAAGCGGCGAGATGAGCGCCTGTGCTCACCTTCCTCCTTTTTATTCATTTCAAGCCCCCAGGCTACTGAGAGGTCCCACCCACTTTACAGATGGGTCTTCCAACCTCAGTTAACCCACTCTAGGTAATTCCTGACGGACCTGCCCAGGGGCTTGTCTCCTGAATGATCCAAACTCCTCTTAGGTCAACAGCATTCACCACCACACTACCTGGAGCCTGTCACCTGCCATGGAAGGTTCTCTAGGCAGCTTCCACCTGAGTCGGGGGGGGGGGGGGGGGAGCCGCTGAGCTTGTAGAGGTGACACCCATGTCTACTTGATGTCTTCAGGGACCCCCTATGTATAAGGCTTTCTCTCTAGAGGACTAAGACACTGAAAGAAATGTGAGCCATCTGTTTATCCTTCGGCTTCATGCTTTTGTGGATCCTTTATTGTCCACTGCTCCATGTCACTGTGCTTGATAAATGCCAACAGAAGCAGTATGGTCTATCACAGACCAGTTCCTCCAAGCTCAGGAGCAAGCTGTCTAGTGTCTCCTGCTCTGAAAATGCAGCAAGAGTAGCTGTCAGGGCTTAGACGCCGAGATGGATCTGTAGGAGAAAGTAGCATCTCTATAGCCCTAGATGCCCCTGAATTTATGCAGGGCTAATGTGTACTTGAAGGTAAGAGAAACCGATATGACCATGGGCTGCTTCTGTGTGTTTAACCAAGGCTTTACCCTCGGAGCATTCATGTGTCCTTTCCACCGTCCCTTTAGCTGCTCTGACCTACAAATGCACACGGGACCAGTGGACGGTGTACTGCCGGGTCATCCGAGAGAAGAACCTCTGCCAGGACATGCGGTGGTACCAACGCTGCTGCCAGACCTGTAGGGACTTCTACGCCAATAAGATGCGCCAGCCTCCCTCTCCGCCAAGCTCTTGACCTCCAGCACAGTGCTTGCTCAAGGCTCTGACTCAAGATCTGAGGTCTGGCAGTTAGTGAGTGGAGAGCCCTCACCCTACCCAAAAAGCACACCAGCCCTGCAGCCAGGACCCCCAAAGCACTCCTCTGCTCCCGCAATAAGGCTGCCTCAAGAAATCCAGTTGCCTGGAGCTAGAGAGCGGAGCTGACATTACCATTCGTCCTTTGAACTCATATATGGTTGATGGCCACTGGCTGGCTTGCTAAGGAGAAACTACACAGGAGTCACAAAGTAATTTTAACTTCCAAGATCCTATGTACCTCAAAAGGGGCACCTCTGGCAGATTAGAGGAGAGAGAGAGAGAGAGAGAGAGAGAGAGAGAGAGAGAACTTAAGCAAGAGTGTTTAGTGCTTCTGTCCTGGCTTTCTGTTGACATTTGAATTCCTCAGGCTTGATGTAGCTTTGTGGAAATATCCTGGAAATGAGATATCACATTAGAAGAGGCTGTGTCCTGAAAGCCAGCAATGCTCTGGTTGACCGGCCTCTGCTATGGCTTCTCTGGAAAAGGGTTATTCTGCCTGATCACCAGGGTCAAGACTTGACCTCTGTCCATCTCAAAAACATAGTCTCAAAATCCTGGGCCTCGCCTTAGAAATCTTGCCCCTGACAGTTTAAATCTGAATAGACCAACACAAATGCCAGTACCACGTAAGCTCTGCACCCCACCTGGGTGGGGAGCATCCTTAAAGAGCTGGATTGGGGAAGCCATCCACTTTTCAGAGCTCAGCGGCGTACCCCACAGGAAAACAAGGGAGCCTTTCCTCAAGGTGCTATGAAATGGGACATGCGCACATGGTGCACAGGGTTGCTTCCTGACATAAAGGTGCCCTCAGCTTCCTCAGGGGTGTGCCAGCTCCCACTCTGCCTCCAGGTATATCCACTCTGGCCAGCACTCCATAAGGCTTTGCACATTATATTCATGCTGCATCTTGGCCAAGTAGCTTTCCATTGACATTGGCCTTCCTTCTGAGCTTAGGATGATATTCAGGACATCTGAGAACACACATCAGTCAGTCCTGGCTTCTGCAGCATGAGGGCTGATTTCAGTATCTGGGCACAAGGAAGGTGTGCCAGGACTTGTGGAGGAACACTACCCGGCTGAAACTGCTGCACGTCCATCAAGCCTTCCTCTAACCAAGATCTCATGGTTGGTACCTTCATTGTTCACAGCTGTCATCACTGACCCATCCTGATGCGACGTGGAAAAATGGAGAAGGCCCTCTCTTCCATCCCCATGCCTTCACCCTCACCACAGAACTTTTCTATCTCCAGAAGCCCAGGGAAGTGACCAGCCTGGCCTCGCCAAGAGCAGACCAGCTGACAGTCTCCTGGCTGCTGCCGGCGGCTGCCTCTGCTTCACATCTTGGTGGGTTTTCATGGGTGCTTATGTCTGGAACTGCCTTGAGGCCCATCTTCTCCTGGTGTCAGATAGAAGCTCTTGGGCTAGTTTCCATGGGATCATCTCTAAGTACTTTTTGATTTATTGGTGCTGTTTCTAGTTTAGTTTTGTTGTTTGGGTTTTTGTTTTTTTTTTTTGGTTTTTTTGTTTTTTTTTTATTTTTTGTTTTTAATTTTTACAGGCCCATCACAGAGACGTGGTAGGGGTGGCCGGAAATTCATTTGGTTCCACTTGAATTGAAAAGGAGTGTTGAGAAACCTCCTTAGGTGCTCTGAGAGAATGTCAGGATGCAGTAACCCATTGGTCATCACCCCAGTGCTGTGCTAAACATTGATCCCCCCAGCTCCCTCTGATCACCAGCAGACTCCCCAACCTGTTTCCAAAACCCACAGATTTGGGGGAGCTTTGGGGAGCTGGAAGGGAAGGTGCTGTCCGTTTTCCCTCAGCCCAACATCTTGTTAATTTACCCAAAGACATTGATACTTTTAGAGTCGGAAAACAATGAGAGCGCCAGCAAAGCCAGCTGGGGCAGCCACAGAGTCCTCCTTGTGGGTCTGCAGAGGCCCGCCGCCAAGGCAGAGCAAGTGTGAGCACGTCCCCATAGGTGTGCGCCATCCCTCGTGCCCCTGGTGCCCCCACGGCTGTCTGTCCCCTGAAGGAGCCCCACACCATTACTGTGGGGCCCCTCAGTGCTTCCCCCCACGTGCACGCGCTTTCTGAGCAGATGCTGGCCTCGTCACTTTGAACTCCACCATGACACTCTCTGTTTTGTCCAGAGCCATCAAAGCTCTGGGGTCACGCCGGTGATGTTTCTGGGTTAAGCCCACACTGTCCCTCGAGTACTGTACCTTCGTGGTTGCGCGGATGTGTCACGAGCGTCTGTCTCGCAACCTTACGGTGCTATTCGTACTGGTGCATGACAAAGGGGTCGCAGTTGTCTGTGGCTGGATAGGTCAGAACGCCGCCGCAAAGGAGCCTGGGTGGCAACCTCACCTCCGCTCTTTTCTTCCTTTGAAAGTCAGATGTATATATTTCCCACTAGTTAACTGACACTCAGTACTGTGCCCCTGGGTTGGGCTGGGGTTTACTTTTGGGTGCTGGTTATGAAAGAATACAAAAGGATGGGCGGCCAACGTTGGATGCCATCATATGTGAAAAAATTCATCATTTCATTCATTTGGAAGCAAGTCGAACATTGTGTAATAAAATGTGTTTCCATCACAGTTGTCAGCTCTCTGGCAAGTCAAAGACAAAAGCCAGTCCCCTGGGACTGACTGATGGAAGGGGGTGGCGTCCTTCCCTGCTGTGGCGGTAGCCTGGTGCCCCTGAGACACAGTGGTGGGGGACCATGGCCGCAGAGATCACCAGTAAATGCAATGCTGGTGGAGACCTGCGTCTCCCCAAGGGAATGCTAATCGATTCTTCAGTCCCCGGCCTCCTCCCTGCCCCAGGGTGCCCAGGTCTGACAGTGCCGAGGAGGACCAGCCGCCTCACCAGTCTGCTGGAGTGAATGACAGGGCTGGAGGGCACAAATCCTGCCCATGCTACAGTGGATGCTCATTTCCCCCAACAACCTACCTCTTGCCCACCCACCCCCACCCTCTGCTGCCAGCCCTACCAGTGGCTGTGAGGGCAGGGACAGAGTACATGCGCCCTATCCTCACAACTGGGACAGCCATGTGGAGCCTGTCTGGGCCTGCTTGGAGGCAAGGGTGTCACAGCTGGGGGGAGAGAGGCGTATTCCATCTCAATAGGGAGAAAGATACCCCCCACTAAGGTTGGAAAAGCATCTGAACCGTGCACCAAATGAGGACAATTTGCTCACCAGGAAGCTTTTCAAAGTCCTCGTCCATGCCCCCACCCCCTTGTTGGGTCTGCCAAGCCAATTTTCATTGCTATTGTAAATGCGGTTCAAAAGATGCAAGGTCAAGAGGCAACATTTGATAATGGGTTTCCTGAAGTCCAAGTCCCAAGGCAGCACAGAGCATCTCCTGTTGAGATAAGGAGCAAGCTTGTGTGTTTCCTGTGGCCTTGTTCCCTCTTCCTATGAAGGTCTCAGGACACGGCTCTGCCCCATGACCTTATCTAATCCTGATCACCTCCCAGAGGCCCTTATGCCAGAACACCACAGTCAGATTAAGTTCCTCCCCTCCCAAAGCCATTACCTATTTGACTTGTAGATTAGATTTACTTCTGCATGAGTTCAGGGACTATCCCTCACCTGCCCTTAGAGTGCTTGGAAGAATTTTCTCCTTCCTCCAAGCCTTCTAATGAAGGGGTCGGGGTGGGGGGGTAGGGGGCAGAGATTTGAGCAAGGGATTTACTTAAACACTGAGTAGCCTCAGTGTTTCTGGTTTGTTAGATGAGGCTGACATGGTCCCCCGTTGGTGAGTATTTGCTAGAACAGTCCAGAACACAGAAGAGCAGCTGGCCTCCTGGAGCTCACACTCCTCTTATGCAGACCAGTCTAGAAGACCACACAAGCCCCAGGAAGTTCAAGGAAGAAGTCAGGACCATAGAGGAGCCTGTGGATTGATCTTGGGGACAGAGACCACCAGGGTCAGTAGGAACGACAGTGTTCGCTCGCTCCCTCCCTCATTCAGCAAAAGCCCCCCCCCTTTTTTTTTTGCCCATTCGTACACACCTGGCTGCATCTGGTCCTGCTTCTAAGAGTGAAGCAGTTGTCCATGTCTTCCAAGGCCACACACTACACTGAATTCTGCCCTCTGTTCTGTTTCCTGGTTGCTCTGCAGTCTCCTCCCGGGTTTTCATGCCCTGTTCTGCCCCGACCCTGGTGTTGATCACCAGTGACTTTCCAGTGTCAGGTTGCTTAGACCAACTGAAGACCTCTCCATCTCCTTTGATTGGCCCCTCCCTGACCCCCCCCCCAGCTTCTGTAGCACCACATTCCTGACTTCCCCCACTAGCTCTCTAGATAATGGAGGAGCTTAGGCCTTTCACCCAGATCCAAGGCTTTAAAAACTTAGGGTGTCTCTCCCAAATGAGCATCCTGAAAACTCCTGAACTCACACACAACTCCCCAAAAGATGTGATCAGTCCCACAGGAAGCTTCAGGCCTGGGGCGTTCCAGTGCCAGGAGAAGAAATTCATTTCATCCACCCTGTTATTACAGGGCCTTCCACTGACTGGAGGGTACCCACCCACATTCTGAAGACAGTCCACTCTGCTCAGTTGTCTGGGTCTGACGTCTGTGTGAAACATTCACAGACTCACCTAGACTTATTTTACCAGCCAGCTGGGCATCTTCTAGCCAGGTAAAGTAACACCTAAAAAATCAATCATCACACCTTGTGACATATGAAACTCACTATTGTTCTGCACCTGGAGTCTCATCCAATCTCAGCATCTGGTTCAGGCTCCAGCTCCAAGATCAAATCATCGTGGGCACGTGCAGATGTGGCTCCTCCAGGGTGGTCCCAGGTACATCCCTTAAGTGCTTTCTCTGGATCTGTGAATACCTGAGAGAAAATGCTAGAACAGGCAAAGGCTACCAGTGCTGGGACAGGCAAAGGCTCACCAGTAGAGAGAGAGAAGTGCTCGGGGTCACTGCACGGCAGCTCTCGGGTCCCCTCTGGGCACCTGCTGTGGGCTCCACAAGACTTAGTTCTGATACTGAGGTACTCCTTCTCTATGGACTACCCTAGTACCCAGAGGACTCCACCTGGAAACTGAACCAGGCCCTTCCTTGTTTGTGCTAGGCAAGCACTCTATCACTGAGCAATATCCCAGCCCCAGGACCTTTTGAAAATTTCAGGACTGGCTGCCCTTGAACTCACATTGTAGCCCAGGCAGAGGTTGAATTTGTAATCGACCCCTTCTGTCTCAGCCTCCTGAGGAGCTGGATTACAGAAGCCTGGGCTACCAGCTGTGTGTCATTTGCTCTTGACAGCAGAAGCAGGATGGTACTCTTTCCCGGAAGTGTCCGGGGCCATTGCTCTACTGCTCTGACTGGTGTCTGGTATGGCCCGGCTTCCTTCCTGCCCTGGAGGATGCATGTTTCTTACTGTGGCCTCCCATGTAATCTACCATGACTTCCCACCTGGCCCGGTTATCTTCATGCCTTGGATATGGTGTCCCAGTATGATTCTTCAGAGGTTCTAGGCAGTGTTGGCTCTTTCAGAACACTGGTCCTGAGGAGGGCATTCCTGGATGCAGTGTCCTGCCCCTCCTAAGTGCACAGTCAGTGGCCATTCTCCTTATATACAAACCATGCCGATGATGTTCTAACAAAGATCTTACACCTAGAAGAGGCGTTCACTGGAGGCTAATTCTTGGTCAAAATTGAGGGAGTCCAGGGCTGGTGAGATGGCTTAGAGAGCCCTTACTGCCAAGACTGACCACCTGAGTTCCATCCTGGTACCCACCTAGTGGAAAAAAAAAGAACTAATTCCCACAAGTTGTCCTCTGATGTCCACGTGTCAGGACGCGTGCATGCTGTCATGACATGTCATACACACACGCTTCACCCACACACATACAAATAAATGTAATTTTACAAGTTGTGGGAATCCACTGTCATTAGACAGGATTCTAAAACTTTTAAGGCAAAGACATCCATTGCATAAGAATGTGTTGGGAATAGCACATCCTCCCTCATTCTTTACATCTTTAAACAACACTAAAATATGCCGTTCTTGGGGCCGGCATGGATAGCTCTGTGCTTAGCATGTACATGGTACTATATTCTATCCTTAACTCCAAAACTAATATAATAAACTGACATCCTTACTACGTTAAATATCACAATTTACTCTCGGACCTAGGGAGAAGAGGGTTTCACAGGCTACCACCTAGCCTGCTACTATAACCGGCTCTTTATGGCCAGGTCCCTCCATTCTAACTCTACATTCAGAGTCAAGATGGCTTCATGGAACCTCTTGGGCCACTATGAACCAAAACGGTCCTGAAGCAAGACCATTTATTATCCGACTTAAAGGGGAGACTACGGTGGCACACTGGATTCTGGCTACAGCTTGGATCCAGTGTGCAGCGATACTTTAGATGTCTAGTACATTACCTTCTACAAGGTAAACGGCTGGAGAGTCCTTTGAGGGGAGGAAAGATCGGGACTGACAATTTTCTTAGCTTTCTTCCAGGAACCCAACTTCACCTTTAGTCCATGAATTCAAACATGAAATCTGGCTGAGGGTGGAAATCAGAGAACATGCTATGACTTTTAATCGTGTGATCACCTGCCCCTTGTATTTAATGTATAAACTGAGTCGACCCTTGTCAGCTCCTCGCCATCTTGCCCTAATAGATGGTTCTATTAGCTTCTCTAAGCTTCTCTATAGGTAAGGACTTTCTTCTGCTGCTACACTGACATTTCCTCTCATTTTAATAATTACACCTCCCTGTTTCTCACTATCAAGAACTGCTATACAAGAGCTAGAGAGACGTTCAGCAGTTAAGAGCACTAACTTCTGATTCAGAGGACCCTGGTTAGAATCCCAGCGCTCACATGGCAGCTCACAGCCATCTGTGACCCCAGTTCCAAGAGAGCTGATGTCCTCTTCTGGCCTCATGGACACTGCATGTAAGTGATGCAGTCATACATGCAGGCAAAACACCCATATGGTTAAAATAATAACAAAATAATATCCAGTCTCTATTGTGGTAGATCTCATCTCTTGTCACTTCCCTAGTCATTACGTTAAAAATGTGGCCTGGCTGGGTGTGGTATGCGCACCTTTAATCCCAGCATTTATGAAGCAGAAGCAGGTAGGTGGATCTCTGAGTTCAAGGCCAGCCTCGACTACATAGCAAGTTCCAAGACTGCTCGGGTTTAGGTAGAAAAACACTGCCTCAGAAACAAAAGTCTTGGGCCCAGGCCTCTAGTCATAAGGAATTTGATTCCTTATGCTTCCAAGGAAGCTGTCTGATGGCACACATCACTTTCAATCCATGATTAATCGGCAGCAGGGCTTCTCTTGTCTCGTCATTGAGTCCCTAATGCTTAGCAAGAGCCATTATATCACTGCATGATTATCTCTATCTCTACGCATCTTTCGAAAGACTTGAGCTAATGCACCATCAGGGAAGGTTTAGCCACTGCCCACACAGAGGCTTCTGTCCTCTGGGAAGCCCTTGTATCCAGATGATTGTCACTCTAAAATCCTGCTTTAGGCTCTGCCTACCAAGATTACTCATGAGACCAACTACCTTCATTTAGGCCCCAAACTGTAGGCTCGCAACAACCACTCTCCAAGATGGAGACCTGAGGCCTGGAGGCTCGCTGGAGGTCCCCACCAGTACACCGTGGTAGAGTGAGAGAACAGGATTGGCATGAGATGGCCTTGAAGGCACTGCCAACAGAGGCTACTGGTTCTGTCTCTAGATGTTTCTAACCTGTCTGCTTCTGTCTCTGCCACTACCAGATGCAGAGTCACGGGCTCCTTGCTGTGGCCCTGCTTAGCTTCCGGTCTTGATCACCTTAGAATGGATAATTTACAAACAGCAGAAGTCTATGGCCCAAAGTCCTAGGGGATGGGAAGGAAGGCCAAGGCAAAGGTCCACGTTCCTAGCATCAGCTGAGGAATCCTCTGCTGCACAGACAGTGGCTTCTTGCCTCACATGATAGAAGAATAAATTGAGCTCTCTTAGGCTTCTTTGTTAAAGATCCATGAACCTTGTTCCCGAAGGCCTCACCTTCATGGCTCAATCTCCTCCTCCTAGAAGCACCACCCCCTAGTCCCACCAGGGATTGCATTTCAATACATGAAATTTAAGGGAATGAGAACATGCCCACATATCCTTTCATGACAATTATCTCTGGTCCCTATAAGACATTCTCCATACCACAGCCAGGGTATATTTGAAGAAATTTATTATATTATATACAGCACATCCTCCTACCTAATGTCTTCCACTAGCTTGCCCCACGTGGCCGCTCCCCGCCACTCCCAGTATTTCCCACACACAGCACCAGACTGGCTCCACTGTGCCCTGCCATCCTTCCCTCCCTCCCCTGCCTTTGAGTCCTTGCAGATGCTGTCTCCTCTGTTTGCAATGTTCCTACCCACCCCTGCAGTTTCCCCCAGGGCTTACACACCTGCATCTGACGTGCTGCAACTCAAGGGTGAGCCTTTGGGTGGCCATTCCCTAAGCCATCCCTCTAACGTGGCTCCCCAAGGCTGGCTACGCCTTTCTTCAGCACCTGTCCTAAATTCTAAGGAACGTGTATACTGCTTGTCTCCCTATGAGAAAAGCAGGTTGCACTAGACAAAAATCCTATCATGCCCCTCTTCTGTGACACTGGGTCCCCGGGGTGCAGCACATGCATATATTAAATAAACACACTTGCCCTCTGCTAATTCCACTGTCTGTTGTTTACATTATTTGAAGATAAATTAAAGAATGTACCAGAAGATGTTTGTATAAGAGTAAGGAAAATGCACTCTAAATTCAGTGGGGGCTTTTCTTTTCTTTCTTTCTGTTTTTTTTCTTCTTGTC
Source organism: Peromyscus leucopus (assembly GCF_004664715.2). Classification (NCBI taxonomy): domain Eukaryota; kingdom Metazoa; phylum Chordata; class Mammalia; order Rodentia; family Cricetidae; genus Peromyscus; species Peromyscus leucopus. The sequence goes on along the minus strand of NC_051063.1, from coordinate 146,069,515 downwards.
TTTGGTTTATACTTCAAGTGATACAAATATTTGGACAAGCAGCTTCAAGTCAATGAAAAAGAGATATTTGCCATTTTTCAAATTCTCCCCCATGTTAACCTCCCCTTGACAAAACAGAAAGGTGTTTCCAGATGGTTGCTGTGGACATCTACATTTTCTCTCTTCATCAGTCAGGAGAACAAGAGTAACATCCGGGGAGTCAAAGAAACCCCGTGGCTTGGTAAGGATCTTGGCAAAGCCTACCGATATTCCACCATCAGTTGTTGCCAAGGTAAAAGCTAATCACACAGCTTCACAGTGCTGTCCGAGCAGGCCATGTAACCGGCCAAGACCCTGCCTGACATAGAGCCCACTATGGGGTTCCCCAGAAGCAAGTCTCCTCTCACACCTCTGGGTACTGTCAACCCATCCCCTCTTGCCCTCAAAGCCCCTCTCAGGAAAATAGTTCTTTCCAGAGCCTGGGCAGCTCCAACACTTCAAGGCAGGTGTTCAAAGCATGACCAAAAAGGTAATAGAATTTCCTTTGGAACAGACTATCAGCTCAGGACTCAAGGATCCATCCCTTTCCAGTGAAACGGTAAGGGGCCAAAGACCCAGACCCCCATAAGCCAAGGCGGGACTCCTTTCTGGCAGAGCCACCAGGTGAGTGCCAACCCAGCCCACCAGCCTCTGCAGTGTAGACAGCCCAGAACATCACACAGACCTGCAGCCCACCTTACACAGGCCTCAGGAAAGACAGGGTACCCCTCACTCAGCTTCCCGCTATCCTCACCCCATTCTCTCTCAAGTGCTTGCTCTCTTTTGCTCTCTTTCTTGTACCTAGCCTTTCCTTTCTCCCTATCTTCTCTCCCTCCTCCCCCTCCCCCTCCAGTTCAGATGATGCCACACTTCTGACTAGACTTCATTGCAGATGCAGACCTGTCCGCTGAGGACTCATTCGCTGGTCTCCAGGGAGTGGGGTTCCCCTAGGGGCTGTGTTCCTCCACGCCGCCATTACAATGCCAAGACCCCTTTTTTAAAAGGCACCCTGCAGCTGCTTCCCCAGGACCCTTGAAATCTCACTGCTCCTTAGAAGATTTAGAAGTCTCTGGGCACTCACTTCCAGCTTATTGCTGTGTGTGCCAATCACACGTTCAACTGAGGATGTCTCTCCTACAACTGGCTTTCTTGCCACTGAGGTTAGTTTTAACATGCCAGCTGATCGTTATAAAACAGCAATTCTGGAAGTCCTGTCCAAAGATCGTTATATATTAACACGTCATTAAAATAGTATATTGCAAAGTCAACATACCATTATAACTGTTGACCTATCAAATACTGACAGATTTTGAAAGCTCAGTAGAAACCAAATGCCATTTTATTAGACTGGACTCAGGAAAAGGAAGATCACATGGACATGCAATGTTACAATGGAGCTGGTTTGATGTGTTAATGGTCTTTGCTAATATTTTCTTTTGCAAAGCAAACAGATCATATACCCACATGTATTACATCATAAATTTACAACTGTGTTCTGTATCTATACCTCCATGTCCACATACACATATACAGTACATATGTGCAAAGCACCACATGGTTGACATGGAATAATCTACTATGACTTATCTAATGGCCCTGGAATAATTTTAACAGGATCTCAGCATCAACTGGAAAGTGATAATCACATGCTCAATTAAGGGGAGAGGCTCCCAAGAGAGTTGCAACACCCATCTGAAGATAAAAGTTATGGTATATAAAATTTATTGCCATCATGACTCACATTTTAGCCATCCATTTTACAATGCAAATCAATAAACTTTTATTGAGCATTGTAAAAAATGCAGGGTAGAGGAATAAGAGATGAATGAGGCCCAGCCCCCATCCTGAGACAGTCATAACAATATGTTTATTGTACCCTTCTCCTGGCAAGTAAGTGGCTCTGCCCAAATGTGGAAAAATATTTAAGTCCATTCAAAACTAATAGGGCTGGTGGCTCTGAGTTCAGGATAAACAAAACTCTGCCCACGGAGACATCAGATCTGCTGCCCTTCTGATCTAGCGCAGCAAAGCCAGTAAGTTTGACGGCCTCCCTCCCCAGCGCCCTCAGACGAACTCTGTACCTCTGACATTGCACTGGCCACATAGGGACACTGTCTGTGCTTCGCAGACATAATGACAGCCAAGCATGCTGAAGAACATGCCCCGGCTCCTCTCTGAAGATCTATCTAGAGGTCATAATAGAGAGACGCAACCTGTCTGCACACAGCCAGGTGCGCATGTGGGCTGGACTTTCATGTGGCTATTTTGGGGTGTTCAAAGAGATAAAGGGTAACACACATTTTAAAAGAACAGGAAATCATGGAAGAGATCAAGGAGATTAAAAAAAAAGATCCCATACGAAAAGTCAGAATTGACAAGCAAAGTTAGCAAAATGCAAAAATCAAAATAGCGGATGAAATCTCGGACTAAAGGAATCAAAGAGAGGATTCAAGAAATGAAAGATAATAGTGAAGAATTTTACCCAGAAGACAGTACAAAGGGACAGATGAATTTTAAAAAATGAAAGTACAGATAAGAAAGAGCAAAGATGTTTTGAAAGTTATCAACTTCTTCTAATAGTCACTCCAGAGACCAGAATAAAGGAAATGGTAGAGGAGTTATGTTTGAAGACACAATGGCTGAGGATGTCGGGAGCCCAAGACAGGAGTCCTTAAATCAAAGGCTCCACAGACACAGCAGCTCCGCTCCCCCCCCATGGTGGGGGGGACAACTTCCAATCCCCCAGGGGATGTCTAAAGCTGAGTGCAGAACTAAATACTATTCAAACTGTTTCCTATTCTTACATATGCTAATCTATGATTAAGTGTAATTTTAAATTAGACACAGTAAGAAAATAACAAAAAGAACAGAATAATTATAATGCTCTTTCAACCTTACCATATAATTTTTTTCCACGGTTGAGAATATGTTTACTCAAAGGAAGCCCTTTTGGGTTCCTCTTTGGCATAGCTGAATTGCTGACAACACTCTGGCTTTCTTTGGGGGCCGGTAAATAAAGGTGACTGCAACACAAACACATCAACCCACCGCAGCCATCTAATAACCGAGGTGGCCAGTAAGTGATTAATGGGCAGATAGCGTATATGGTATGGATACACCAGACAAAGGGATGCTCACTCCTAAGCAAGGCAGAGATGTATGATGTAGAGGCTTTATCATGCTACCTATGACGGAACACAACTTAGAACTTACGAATTGTTTGTTTCTAGAATTTTCCATTTAATATCTTTGGCGGTGTAGATCTCTTGAAAGCACAAACATGGATAAAGGGACCTACTGCTATAGTAAAAAGTAAATCCACACACTACCCATCACAGTGAAACTTCGGAGATTAAGACCAAAGAGAGCATTGTGGTGTCACTGAGGAAAGAAATCACAGAGATGCACCAAGAGATGGAGAGACATCTTTCGATTGCTGAAAGGCCACCTCCACCTCACCTACAGCCATCCCACAAACCTACTGTGGTATGGTCAGCTTCCTCTTTCACAGTCTCTCACAAGGGACAGGCTTCTCCTACTGAGTTTGTCCTTGACCATTTTACACGTGTATGCGATGTGTTCTGATTATTCTCACCCACTCATATCTTCTTCCCACACCTGCCCATCAGCCTGCCTCCCTACGAGCTCCTTTCCCTAGCCATCTTGTTTTGTTCGGTGACCAGCTGGATTGGAGCAGCTTATGTAGGCCTGGGTTTGGAGCTATTCACTAGAACATTGGTTCTCAACCCGTGGGTCACAACCCCTGGTGGTGGTGGGGGGGGTCGACCGACCCTTTCACAGGGGTCACATATCAGATATCTTGCATATCAGATATTTACGTCACAGTTCATAACAGTAGCAAAATGACAGTTAGGAAGTAGCAATAAAATAATTGTATGGTTGGGGTTCACCACAACATGAGGAACTGTATTCAAGGGTTGCAGCGGTAAGAAGGTTGAGAATCGCTGCACTAGAAGTTGGTGGGCTCACTAGTTACTACATACTAGAAGACAATGACTACCCCTCCCCCAGAATCTATTGGTAGTCAACAGTTCAGCAGTCGGGGTGGGGCCCTGCAGTCCCCTCCCTTAACCAGGATTGTCTATTGATAGTCTTGTATAGTCCCAGTTCAGGCAACTGCACTTGGGGTGAGATCCTGATCTCTCCCACAAGATGGCCATTTACAGTCCTTCTCCTCCTCTTTCACGGTGTTCCCTGAGACAGTCTCATTTCTTAGGCTCTACACCTCATATGGCATCAGTACGTGGTGGTCAGCCTATCTCCTTGTGGTACAGTTTAAATGTACTTTAGTGTGTCCCCCAAGGGATCATGTGTGGGAACCTTGATCTTCAACGTGATGCTGTTGGGGGTAGGTAGATCCACATGAGGAGGAGCCTAGAGATGCTTAGGACTTGGGAGCACCAATCTCAGAAGGAACTGGTGTTCTCACAGGACCCCAGTTAGTCCCCTCAGGACAGGGATATTAAAACAAATTGCTCTGTGTTTTCTGGCTTCCCGTTTCATCCTGTGATTTCTTTCCCTCATGTATATTCCTGCATGGTATCATCAACCATACAGCACAGCCTAGGAGAACCAAAGCGGCTGAGACGATACCGGTATCATGATCTCGAATCCTCAAAACCGTGAGCTATGGAACTGTCTTCCTCTAGAAAATGACCAGTCCAGTCCTTGAGGCCATGGACTCTTTGATCTGCCACAGCTTCCTGGGGGAATATAACCCCACTTGTGGTAGACTGGGTGGATAAATGAGAGGACCAAGCCTCCAGTGACAGGTGAGGAGCTCATGAGCTCCTGTTTATGAAGCTGAGAGCACTGGCCTTGCGGCTCCCAGTGGCTTGGTGCTCCCCTCTGCTATCAGAAGGACCCGACCCGAGGCATGGCGGGTCTCCCAGGGCTCTATAATCTGGCCATTCAGCCCATGTTACGCTCCCCACCAGCTCTGCTATGGAAAGCCCTGCTGGTCCTCACAGATCCCAGGGACTTCAGTGTGGGTCTTCGTGATGCGATAGTCTCAAAGACGGTCAAAACCAGCAAGCCTTGCCCTGTTGCAGATCCAGCTTCTTGTTCATCTGTCTCCCCCTCTTTGGGCTTGTTTAATGGCTTCTTTCTGCCCAGCCTCTGCTGGGGTCGATCCCTGCTGTGCCATTGTGTCTACCAAAAGCTTTCAAGTAACTTTGCATGCAATACTTTCAGCTACCGTGGGCCCAAGAATCACACAGGATCTGCTTTTACTTCCATATACGGTGGATCTTTCAGAAGAGTGTAATATTTCCAAGCAGAGAAAAATTTCCTGTGCCTTGAACACAGTTACGAGTCCTTTGCAGAGTCGCCCATCTTCTGTGCCGCCCTCCCAAGCACACCTCTGCCCACAGGGCCTCCAGAGGGCTGCTCCCTTGCTCCAGAGCTTTCTGGAGGAGACTGTAGGTATGGTGGGCTCAAGGCACCATGTGTTGGTTATGCCGCGCGGCGCTGCCCCTCGTGGCTGGTCGCTGTGCATGCCAGCGGAGCAGCGTGCTGATTAAAAGAATCATAGCCATGGTTACCTTTTTAGAGCTTTATTGGGGGGGGGGGAGAGAGAAACAGAGACAGAGAGACACAAAGGGGTGGGGAGAGAGGGGAGCCAACGGGAGGAAGGAGCAGAGAGGAGAGGGGACAGAGAGCCCACAGAGGGCTCACCCTCTTTTTAGGCTGGGAAGCCGGTGAAGGCTGATGACGTAATTAAGGATCAAATCCTTACACCATGGAGTTGCTGGGAAGGAATGTGAGGACAGTGCCTATCCCCACAGGCCCATCAGGAACAGGAAGCCAGAGTCCAGGGAAGAGTAACCCACCGGTGTGAGGGGATCGGTAAAGTATGCCTTTCTATATTCTGATGTCTGGGGCCTTGCTGCCTCTCACAGGGCCAACCCATGCTTCTCTAGGGAACAATTCCATTTTCAAATGCAAAGCAGCCCACTTATAATTTCTACCCCAAACCTCCCTTTTCTTCCTTGGCCATTATCCATCTGTGCTCATCACCTCAACAGCAGGTACAAACCAGCCAGCAGAGTCCCTCTACCCAGGGCTGCTGGGATTATTCTAGAAGCCCCGCCTGCCTACCCCATTCCCTTATCATCTGTTCCTTCCCAGGCTTTTGTCCACATTGCTCTCCTGCTCCCTCGGGTTCTTGTCAGAGTCCGGCATTTCCATGCACAGCCCCCCACAGAAAGTTCCCGACTTGGGGACTGTACACTGCCCTCTTATGGCAGTTGTCTCCTGCCCTGCCTCGGCTTTTCGGCTACTGCCCTATTCTAAAACAAGAGGCAAAGAATGGAGTGAGCAGACTCTCCAACGGACTCACGACAGGACTGTGGGCGGGCAGACACCCAAGCCTGCTTGCTGATCTCACAAGAGGGGAGCAGATGCGTCATTAGGTTGTGTCTAAGCAAGTGGTCAGTGGCAAGCTCCAGCCCACCCTCCTGTGGCCTATGCTTCCTCTCGGTTAGAAAATGAGGCTGGTTTTTCCTGGCTCTCCTCTGAAAGAGAAAACACTAATAAATCAAACACCAAAATATTTATTCCTCTTGTCTCATTGTCATGTATACTTCCTGAGGTCTTCAGCACCTCTCTCTCCACCCTGGAGATTTGTGTAAGACCACGTTACATATCCACAGTACATATAACTCACCAGGACTCCAATTGCCCTCCAGAGGCCTGATAGAATACCTGCTTGCCAGATTTGAGACCTGGGGCTGATAGGTAGGTGAAAACACCTAAAAAAAGAAATCTCATTTGGCTGTGAGTAATTAATCTCCCAGAATGATCCAGAAGCATCCATCACTGTTCAGAGTGGGGAGGCCACCAATCAACAAAGAATGCTGAAGAGGTTACTGAAGGCATGTGGGGGTTGGGGGGTGGCGTTCTCTGTCCTCAAGTCATCTCTCAGGGCCAGAGCGCAGAGTGCTTGCCACTCACTCTGCATCCTGGAGCCCAGGAGAATCTCACAGAGGGGAACCTGGAGGAGAAGGATGGGCAAGCTGAAGGGCATAAAGGGGAGAGCCTTCAAGGGAGCAGTGGTGGGTGGAAGTTGCTGGCACCTGAGTGCTGCATTATGGAGTGATACAAGTAGAAACCGACGATGTAGAGACCACCGAACTTCCCGTTCAGACCCAAGGACTCTTCCCCCAGGCCTGTAGCAAACACAGGACTCAGGGGATCCTGGATGAATGAGTTCAAGAGGCCATTATGTGCAAATACTCAGGACCCTGAAAGCCAGACTGACAGCATTCTGCCTGGGAGAAGGCTAGCTGGGCTCCAGGCACAAAAGGACACCTAATTAGACTTTGCTGCTCCTGCAGAGACCACAGCCAAGATAACCAGGGGTGTTTTAGGGCTAAGCTGGATGAGCCGGTTAAGCCTTGCTTTTAAAATAAATAGTTTGTACTGTTTGTGCCCCAAGGACAAAATACAAAATATGCTTCACGGAGCCTGCCTTATTATCCCTTGCAGCATGCATATGCAAAGCATTAGCCAGCAAACTCCCCCACCAGGCTTGTTTAGAGAATAAAGGCGCTTGCCAAGGTCACACAGCCCATGGGGTGATGCTGAAGCCGCAATGACCCTCAGCCCACAGCCCGAACAGTGCCGCTCTCTGATCCGTTTCTTCCTGCTTCAGCCAAGGCCTGAGGCCAACCTACCGAACCACGGGCTGCCCCTCTCTGGCTCTAAAGCCTAAGATAGGTCTCCCCTTCCAGGGCATCGAAGATGCTGTCCCTCTCCAGGGACGAGAGCTTGCTCAAAGTAGTGTGGCTCTGTCTCTGGTGATGGCCACCTTGGGGGCCAGGTGGGAAGAGCCCCAGAAAGGAAAAGGAGATGGCTCACGCATGCCTGAGAGAAAGCAGAGAGGACATAGCAGTCAGATCTGGATGTGGGCCTGGCCTCTCCCATGGGGAACAGTTGGGTGGTAGCATTTCCCAACCATGGGCATGAAGTTTCCCTCACCGGAGTGGACCTTCTTCACCTCAAGGCCTCAGCATCATTCTGCAAGTCACAGTTTCTCCTGACACTGGAAAGCAGGCCTCTCCCACTCAACAATTTCAGGATTTATTGAGCTCTTAATATCTGTGGATATCAGGGTTCGGTGAGCACCTCTAAAGAGAGGGGTTCCTGGTTCTTGTGTCCCAGAACAGAGAACCATCAGAGATGTGATTAGACACACTTCTGAGGAGGGAGCTGGCCACAGCCAAGTTCAGTTGCTCACAGGACCTGGGTGCACAAAAGGCTTATCTTTATGTTCCCATCTGCACAGCACAGGCTTTCTTGCACAAGTGCATTCACATGTTGCTGTACATACGATGTCATGCATCATGTTGTACATACAATGTTATTCATCATGTGTCTTATTAGCATTTTAAATCTTGACTTATGGATTAGAATGAGCCACAGGTCACCTGCAGATGCTCTGGGGTGCCTCAGTGCTGCTCCAATGGGAATTGAGTTGCCCTTGGCTGGGGGAACCCAGTCTTCCTCTTCGACAACTTGTCCCTTTCATGGTAACTTCAGCCTTGGTTCAGCCTCTCCTAGGACCTCATCCCTACCGCCATCCTCCTGCCTCACCAATGCCAGGCACTATCCAGGTTCCCATCTGTGTGGTAACTTCTACAAGAAGAGAGTGAATGCTGTTCGGAGCACTTGAGACACCAAGGAACACGTTGGTAAATGCACAGAGCTCACGGCCTGCCACTTGTGTACCACAGAGGTTCTGTGCAATTGAGTTTAGGAAGACCATTAATCATAGCCAGAGAGACTGAATTCCAGATGTGGGTCTAGCTATCTACCAGAACATGGAAGCTTGGCCTCACGTCAAGATGACACTGACCACATGCCTGAGATACTACCAGCCCAGATTGCCACGCCAACATTCTCAGACCCAAACCTCTCACCCACTTTACGGATCTAAGAGAGCTAGGCTCTGCGATTGGAGCAGGGTTCCTCTGGAAAGAGCTGACACATACCAATGCTAGTCAGGCCAAGATCTGGTGCAGTCCACTCCTCTGAGGCCCAGGAAGAAAGGCTCTGTGCGGCCCTACCAGGTGATTAAATACATGTGCCCAGAAGGTTGAACAGCACTGTGAACTGGTCCTGAGCACACACCTGAGAATAGAAAAGGGTCTCAGTCTGCTCTGGATGCCAACAGCATGGGTGGCTTGAGTGGCAGTCACCCTTCTGAAAGACAGAGGTCCACAGCAAAGTCTGGCAGGGTTTGGTTTCTAGCTCAGGTTCTTTCAGACTTCCATGTGGCTGCTGTCCTGACAGGCTCTTTCTTCTGAGGTCAGGGGAGGGAGGAAGCTCTGCTGTCACTTTTCATAAGGACGCTAATCGCATAGGACCAGGGTCCCATCTTTGTGACTTTATTTAATGTTTATTGCCTCCTTCTATGCTTCTATTTCCAAACACACATTGGAGGGTAGGGTTTTACTTTGAGGGAGATGCAAGTCAGCCATCCTTGGCAGGCAGACCAGCTACTCTGAGAGCAGGACAAAGGAAAGTTCACCACCAGAATGCGCCTGCATTTCTGGAGTGCATCAGGACCCATGCGAGAGTATGCCAGTGTAGAGTGACCTGATGTGTGGTCAACAGGACTGTGTGGCGAGGGGACCACGATCAGGCCCTGCCAGCTGTGACCAACCAGCATCCCAGCAGCTGAGGAAGATCCACCATTACATGGGAGGGGAGCACATTTGTCATCTAACCCTGCAGGTTAAGATCCCCTGGAGATGATGGGGAGATAGGCTTGTATCACCAAATAACTATGAAAGTGCTCTAGAAGCAAAGGTCAACCTTAAACACCTACAAGGCCCAAAGAATGCTTATGTACTTGATGGCCACAGCAGCGCAGTTACCCCTAAGTTACCCCTGGTTATGAGAATCCCACAGAAATTTGTTCAGATGCTCAAGCCCCACATGTAAAATGGCACAGTATTTGACCAGAATCTATGCATATCCTCCTCTGACTTCCAGTTCTTTCCAGATGACTTATAATACCTAAGACAGTGTAAACGCTGTTCAAATAGCTGATGTTCTGTATCGTTTAAGGAATGATGACATCAGTCTGCACACATTCACCATAGATGCAAGGTTTTGTTCCAAATATTTTCAATCCGTGGTTGACTGAATCTGCAGGTGAGGAGCCCATGGACATGGGGCCAACTGCCCTTGGGTAGGTGTCTCCCTCCTCCCTATTCCCCTACAGTCTCTCCAAGTTGATGGAAGCAGAATTCCCAATGGGGAAAGCCCCAAGACACCAATCCTCCGGGCAGGTGTCCTGCCCAAGTCTGGGAGGAGGAGCCGAGTCAAATTCAAGTGAAATTCAGAGTTGGACTGTGTCACAGAACGAGATATTTTTATTACCGGATTGGGACCATATTTTGCAACTTAAATTGACTTGACAAAGTAGCCGGAGAACTATTATTATTATCTAGGAGAGACTAGAAAATTCTTGGGGCTGAAGTTTTCAGGGAGGAGCAGGGGAGGAGCCAGGCTCCTGAGTGGCTTTATGGGAGCAGTGAGAGGCAGCAAGAACACACTCCATGGGCAACCTTGACACCGGGCTGGTGTGTCTTCATGGTGCAGCTTTCTTGTAGAATAGGGGTGATACGGCCTACCATGAAAGACTACTCTGAAGAAAAATCAACCACGTATGTTAGTGACCACAAACCCTAGGACCGTGCCGGGTACACACACGTTCAAAGACATGACAGAGTTGCTGCTGTTGTTTGTGACAGTAACGGGAACTGGGGCCAGGGTGTTGGAGAAGCCCTGTAAGCCGGAAGTCCCTGCAGCTCCAGGCTTGCTGTGTGGCCTGGCTTCCAAGGGTGACTCTCCTGATTAAGTCAGCTTCCGGTACTACAGAACTTTAAGGAAGTCCCAAACTGCTAGGAAATGTGGCCTCTCTCCTCGGCCTAAGGCGACTGTTAGGTTTTATGTGGAAATCTTAGACCTCTACTTTTCATTTGGTCTCCATGTAGAGCTTTGAAAATATAAGATGTGCCGTCTATGACTTCTCCCCAGACTCTCACTGAATACTAAGTGCTATTTTCCAGAACACTCGGCATCTGGAGAGCTATCTAGCCCTTGGGATCACCCATGGAGTTGGACTAATACCAAAGACTGGTTACCACAATACATCATCTACTCTTGAATATCGTTAAAGCCAGCTTGGTTCTGAGAAACCCTAAACCTTCAACCTTTGGCTCACTTCTGCCTTTTCTCAGTCTTATAGAGTATGATTAATGGTGACACCATGCCACAAAAGTTACGTGTGGCTCAAAACTCTAATTCACAATTGATGAGTCCTTTAACAATGGCCCTGGACAGTGTGGTGTTAATGGCTAGCCCTGGTGGTCTACTCCTAATCAGAAGCCCAGTACTAAGTCTACCTTGCGTTTTACAGCCTCTCCAATGGAGCCTGGTGTCTGGTCATTGGGACAAGAGCTTTACTTAACGGTTAATAATTATGTGCAATTGGCTAGAGATGAAGAGGCATTCTGGAAGTTACTGCTTCACCTTCCTGGAGATAAGATGGGAAATGTGATGTTTTTAAAGTTATTGGCCTTCACATGGATCATCTTCCTATAGATCTGGAGAGACAGAAACCTGTGACCAGGAACCTTGGAAGGCAGCCAGAGCCAGTGGCTGTGAGGGATGACAGGATGACACGAAGCTCTCACAAGCCTGCAGGGGGGTGAAAGGGCGTTTGAAACTCTGCAGGAATGAAGACACCGAGGAGCCATGAAAAGGAAGACCTGGGAGCGGGGCAGCAAAGACATGTGAATCAACACAAAGAGATAACCAGCCCTGGTCACTATGCAGGGGAATGTAAAGGATAACAGAATCAGTTTTACTCACTCATTTTCTCACTTGATTTTACATTTTCATATTTCTGAAGATTATAATTACTTCATTTCCCCATTCTCCTTCCTCCCTCCTACCCCTCCCCCACACCCCTGCCTTGCTCCCATTGAAAATCACAGCTTCATTTTCTTTAATTGTTGTTGTTGGTGTTGGTGGTGATGTGTGTGTGTGTGTGTGTGTGTGTGTGTGTGTGTGTGTGTGTGTTCCTAAATACATAATTATAACCTTCTTGGTCTGTATAATGTATATTTGTATGTATGTTTTCAAAGCTGACCATTTGCCTTTGGATACCAACTGGCATGCTCCTCCCTAGGGAAGAATATTTCTCCTGGTCTCAGCATTCCTTACTTGTCCATAGTTCTTGGCCTATGTCTGAGGCCTCGTGTGCTTTCCCATATACACTACGTGTGCTGGCTAGTCTTATGTCAACTAGACACAAACTATAGTCATCTCAGAGGAAGAAACCTCAACTGAGAAAATGTCTCCATAAGATCAGGGTGTGGGCCAGCCTGTAGAGCATTTTCTTAGTGACTGATGGAGGAGGGCCCAGGCCATTGTGGGTAGTGGTGTCTCTGGCCTTGTCGTCCTGGGTTCTATAAGAAAGCAGGCTGAGCAAGCCATACAGAGCAAGGCAGTGAGCAGCGCCCCTCCACATCCTCTGCATGAGCTCCTGCCTCCAGGTTCCCTCCCCTGTTTGGGTTTCTGTCCTGACTTCCTTCAATGGTGAACAGTGATATGGAAGTGTAAGCCAAATAACCCCCCCCCCCAATTTGCTATTTGGTCATGGTGTTTTATCACAGCAATAGTAACCCAGACTAAGACACTATGGAATACTTTTCAGCTATAAAGGAAAAGTTAAATCATGGAGTTTGCAGGTAAATGGATAGAACTAGAAAAGATCATATTGAGTAAGGTAATCCTAACCCAGAAAAGCGAATGTCACATGTTCTCTCATTGGAGGCTCCTAGCTCCAAATCTTCAGATATACGTGCATAGTCTGGAGTAACTGCAGAACCCAGGAAAGGAAGAGACCATTGCTGGGGTATGGGAGTGAGGGACCAATAGAGAGGAGATGAGCAGGGCACAAATGCTCTAACTGGGGAAGGGAAGGGAGATAAATACAGAAGAAAGGAAAGTGGTTAAAAAAAAAAAACCAGAAAGGATGTCTGCAAAGTTCATAAAGAGTCATACTATTAACTATCTAGCTTTAAAAACTATAATGCATCTAAGTTTGGGTATAAATACACATATATTGTTTAAACAATTTTTTTTCATCTTGGCTGATAATGTTCCCTCAGAGAGCCAAAGACCACTGAGCAAAAACCCCAACACCAAGCATGAAAGGCCTTCTTCTGAGTTGTTGATCAGGGCTGTCCATGAAACTCCCCAAATATTACAGTCAATTGCCACTGACCTCGGTTGTCCCCCACCCCCAGGTGGAAAGTAAAGTAAGTCTCTATTGCTGAAGATGTCATACTTCTCAGTCAAGGCTCAGAAGCCCTGGTCTGGACCTGAACTGAAAGCCTCCTCTTTGAGGACTAGCTTTCATGGAACCAGAAGGCACCACACAAGCTTCCAAAGGAGGGAAGCCACCAACAGTCCTACCCAGCTACGATGCCTATGAACCACAACCAGCATGGGATGATAACCCCAAGTGTGCAGTCGTGGCATCCATACCTTGGTGGCAACCAACAACTTTATAATTGGACTTAGGCCCTCTCAAGAAGAGGAAATCATGGCCGGTCCTAGAAACTTGGTCAACTACCCAGGGCGAGTGAAGCCATGCATCTTAGAGAAGAACCTAACAACCACCACTTTACTGATCCATCTTATTCCTTAACTACATTCTAAATACCTGTCCTTATGCCCACAGAGAAGAGTAGTTCTCGTCCCTCATGATAGAAATTTCTCTTTGCAACAGACAGGCCATCACAGAAAGCCACACTGACCAAAACAGAACTGTGGCCCCCGGTCCCACTGATACATCTATAGCACAACCTCTGCCCCTAAGGCTTGGAGATCATTGCAGAAGAGGAGGGGAGTGGGAAGATGGGAAGTGTGGCGTTAATGACCCACAAGCCTCGAGTGAACCGAGACACTCTGGGCAGGAAAGTGGGCGTGACTAATCACACCCATGGAAGCTTCAGATAAGGAGATCCATATACCAAACCCATCGGCCTCTGCTACTTCCAGACTGCAGAGGAACTGGACTGCAGATGGACTCTTCCATCCCCAAAGTTCCCCCCTTTCCATCGTATAAAACCACACCATGCACACACAGTCCCCACTTCTGCAGAGACACTGCGGCCTTCAGCTTCTGCAGATGCCTGTCTGCCTGCTTTCTTTTATTTCCAAGTCAAGTCCACCAATCCTGATCTAGTAAGAGCTGGAGGAACTTGCTGTGAGACGGTGTCTCTTTCTTATTTTAAAGGCAACTACATAAACACTAATTATAAGTCTGTGTTGGTGGGCTTGTACTGTGTGGATATTAATTTGTGATACAACAATTAACTGAAAAGCAAAGCAAGAAAGCAAGCCTGTTTATAATTGCTATCAAAAGACCAAATATTTTGGAACAAATTTATCCAAGAAGGAGAAAGATCTGTACAATTAAAACTAAAACATCAATGAAAGAAGTTAGGGGAGACATAAATGAATAAAAAGATATATTCTGTGCGCATGTATTAGAAAAATCCTGCTAAAATGTCCACACTATTGAAAGTGACTTACAGACACAGTATAGTTCATATAAAATACCAATGACATTTCTCATTGAATTAGAAAAAAAAAACAATCATTTCTAAAACTCAAATGGAACCACAAAAGAATAGTCAAAATACTCTTAAAGTGAGTAAAGCTAGAGGCATCACAGTTCTTGACTTGAAAATATACTACAAAGATATCATAACCAAAACATGCTAATGATTATAAGAAGCAGATTAGCCAGTGGAACAATATACCACACACTCGGAAATAAATTCACACACAGTTGACTTTCACAGATTTGCCAAAAAAACACCCAATGGTGATAGACCTGGCTTCCATAACTTGATCCAGAAGAACCAGACAGCTTCATACAGGAGAAGTTATAGCCGCATACAGGAAAATGAAATCAAAACCTTATCTCATGCTAGTCACAAAAACATTCCCAGTGGGTTAAACACTGAAATCTAAGACCTAAGACTGTAAACATACTAAAATGAATATGAAGAAAAGTTCCAAAAATTGTTCTGAGGAATAAAGTTTTAGTTATGACTAAAAAACAACAAAAACAAAAAAACCCCGGGGGTAACAGAACAAAAAATAAGAAAATGGTTTATATCCAAATCAAAAGCTTCTGCATCACAAAGCAATCAGGAAAGGGACAGTCTGCAAACAAAAGACATGTCTACAAGATGTACATCCAATGAGGGGATAACATGTAAAATGTACATAGGTAGTATACGTAAAATACAAAAGGGATTCAGTTCAACACCTACGAAAAGAACCTGGCTTTAAAATGGGCAAAGGGTCCCAGCAGTCACTTCTCAAAAGGACACCTAAAAATATGTTCTTTAATCCCAGCACCTGGGAGGCAGAGGCAGGTGGATCTCTATGAGTTAGAGGCCATCCATCCTGGTCTACAAAGTGAATTCCAGGACAGGCAGAGCTATACACACACACACACACACACACACACACACACACACACACACACACACTCACTCACTCACTCACTCACACTCACACACACAAAAAAAGGAAAGAGAGAGAAAGAGAGAATGAAGAAATAAAAGACGACAGTGTAATGTCTCTTGCCCTTGTTACTATGGCTGGTATCAGAAGATGAAGACTAACTGTATAAGCTGATGACATGATCACTACATAGTATGGTTAAGGGGGAGGTTTTTATTATAGATGAGAGGGAGGGAGGAAGGGAGGAAGGGAGGGGGAGGGAGGGAGGGAGGGAGAGTAGTCAGAGGCATCTGGAAGAGTCCAGAGCAGGGAGAGCAAGTAGCAGACTGAATATGTACTGCTATGGACAAGGCATAGCAGGGATAGAGAGAAACTGAGGCAGGGGCATATCGAGACCAGCAGGGTTATAAAAGGAGAAGGAGTAGCTGGGGGGAGGGAAGCCCAGGAGCTGGAAACGTTTAGGAAGGGCTAGAATGCTAGCCTGGACTTTGAAATGTGTAGCAGGGACTTGTGATGGTGAAGGAGAATGGAGGCCAGTGTGAGCTTAGATATGCTTTTGGTAGAGAGAAACAGCTTCACAAGTTTCTGAGGAATGCTGGCTTTTATCTAGCTGCCAGAAATCCTTCTATAGTCCAGCCTGAGGCTGTTTCTAGATATTTTGGACTACCTTTTGGAGTTTGGAGAACTGGAGTTTCCTTTGGACCTAACAATGACAAGTGTTGGCGAGGAGGTAAAGAAAGGGAACCCTAGCCTTGCTGGTGGAAGTTACAGAGACAGCTTTTATGGAAAAACAGTTGGGGTTCTCAGAAAGGGGAAACATTTTGCTGCCATGGCACAGCAATCCCAATGGAAATGAAATTAGTGTCAGACTGACAGACATCTGCAGTCCATGCTTACTATACCTATAGTAACCAAGATGTGGAAGCAGCCTGTGTGTCCATCTACAGTGCAAGGCTACACTGTGTGACCCAGATACAGTGAAAAATGATTCTATCTAACAAAAAGATGGATTAGGGGTAGTTTGGTGGTTTGAATGAGAATACCCCTCCATAGGCTCATAGAATTGAGTGGCACTATTGAAAGGATTAGGGGGTGTGGCCTTTTTGGAGGAAGTGTATCATTGGGGGTGGGCTTTCAGGTTTCAAAAGCCCATGCCAAGCCCAGAGTCTCTCTCTTCCTGCTGCCTACAGATCTGGATGGAGAACTCTCAGCTACTTTTCCAGCATCATGTCTGTCTGCATGTTGCCATGCTTCTCACCATGACAATGGACTAAACCTCTGAAACCTGTAAGCCAGCCCCAATTAATGTTTTTCTTTAAAGGAGTTGCCATGGTCATGGTGTCTCTTCACAGCAATAGATACCCTAAGGCAGGTAGGGAGATGGTTCAAAGGGCAGTAGCAGTTGCCTTGAAAAGTTGACAACCTGAGTTCAGTCCCTGGAAATCACGGAAAAGGCCAACTCCACTGGAGTGTACCTATAATCTCAGCACTCTTGTGACAAGATGGGAGACAGGACATTCATCTAGATGCTCACAGCACAGCAAGAGAAACCCTGCCTCAGAACAAGTGGAAGCAAATAATTCAGTCTCGAAATGCATCATGTAGAAGCATGCATGCAGAAGTATGAGTGTGCACACATACACACATTCACATGAACATGTACATAAACTACACCACACACACACACACACACACACACACACACACACAAATAATTAAAAACATTGAATTCACAAAAGCAGAGAGTAGAATGGTAATTGCCGGAAAGTGAGTCAGGAGTGTGGCTGCATGTGGACAGGTACAAAATTCAAACAAGAGGAGTAAATTGAAAATGTCACATGTGCAACCACATAGTGACCACACTTACTAACAATGACAACACGTTTTAAGTTTTCTCAGTACTAAAAAAACCAGGAAATACGTGAGGACAGCCTGTGTGTCCATCTACAGTGCAAGGCTGCACTGTGTGACCCAGATACAGTGGAAAATGATTCTATCTTTAAAAAGAAGGACATCCTGATACTTGTAAGAACATCATGAGTGAACCTGGAGGCTAAGTGAATAATTCAGCCACAAAAAGAATATCCATGCCATCTCTCTTACATATGGGATATATATATATATATATATATATATATATATATATATATGACCAACATATATAACCATTCTACAGTGAGTACATATTTCAAACCAGCATATTGTATATATTACAGTTCTTTGTTGGTTCGAGTCTTATTTTGTAAAGTTCTACTAAATAGAAAGTAGAAGGAAAGAAATGACCAGAGCAAGACAGAACAAGTCCAGGTCCCAGAGCCACAGAAGTCTACTTCAGCTGTAGAGTCTTGCTCTTTACTGAAGCCAACCTCCTTAGTGTTCACAAGAAAGAAGAGGCTGTCAGTCCCGCACAGGCTGGCAGGAGCACAGATTTGGCACACTGCTAGAGCAGACAGAAGAGGAGGTGAGTGGATGGCTGAAGGTCAAGAGTAAAAATTAGTAGAGTCGGGGTTAGGGATTTAGCTCAGTGGTAGAGCGCTTGGCTAGCAAGCGCAAGGCCCTGGGTTCAGTCCTCAGCTCAAAAAAAAAAAAAAATTTAGTAGAGTCAGATCAAATCTCTTCCCTCAGGGTTCAGGGAACCCTGCAGAAGAAGAGGCAGAGAGAGTGTAAGAGCCAGAGGGGTTGGAAGACACCAAGGAAACAAGGCTTTCTAAACACTGCCTGACTGATGCACGGATGACCTCAGAGACTGTGGCAGCATGCTCAGGGTCTGCATGGATCTGCCCCAGGAGGCGTCCCAGCCCTGAGAGAGAGGGGAAGTGGATACAAGCCAACATCCCTAACCCAGAAGCTAGCTCCAACTGATAACCACTTGCAAATGAAAAATTAATTTTCTCGAAGGGAGTCTTACAGGGTAGACAAACCACTATTAAGGGCAGGCCCTGTGCCCAGCAGTAAATGGCCAACACTATGGCACCTTTGGAGAATCTTCATCTTACAATGTTTTGTCAGTAAACCAAAGACCTTACAGGTCCTATACTTATATATTATGGCTCCTGGTTTTGTGGGGGCCCTTTTTGGGTATTTTGTTTTGTTTTTTTTTTTTTTGGCGGGGGGAGGTTGTTTGGTTTGGTTGTGTTTGTTTTTGGGTTTTTTGAGACAAGGTTTCTCTGGGTAGCCCTGGCTTTCCTGGAAGTCGCTCTGTAGATCAGGCTGGCCTTGACTCACAGAGATCATCCTGCCTCTGCCTCTGCCTCTCCATGGAGAGGGATGAAAGGCATGCGCCTGGGCCGGGTTTGACGTTTGATGGCTTCTTGTGTGTAAGAGCATGTGCGTCTCTACATCTGTAGTGTTTCTTTGTCCTTTTTCTCCTGCTCTTTTCCTTCTCTTTGATTGTTTGTCCTGTTCCGGTTTGTTTGGTTTGGTTTTAACTTATTATATTTTATTATTATTTTTAGATGTCTGTTTGTTTTCTAACAAGGGACAGAAAGGGTGTGGATCCTGATGGGAGGGGAAATAGGGAAGATCTCGGAGGAGTTGGGGAGGGGAAACATAATCAGAATATATTGTACTAAAAAAAAATCCACTTTCAATAAAACAAAAATGGAAAGAACCCGTGGAGTCAGAAGACTTGTACTTGAACCTCAGATGTGGCTTCCAGGGGCAGTGGCACCTGGGACATTATCTAGCCACATCTGTTGCCAATTTTCCCTTCTCTGAGGTGGAGAAACACATTCCTAACTGTAAGGCTGTCTTAAGAATGAACTGAGAGCCGGGTGTGGTGGCCACACCTTTAATCCCAACACTGGGAGGCAGAGGCAGGCGGATCTCTGTGAGTTCGAGGCCAGCCTGGGCTACACAGCAAGTACCAGTCATCCAGGGCTACACAGAGAGGCCCTGCCTCAAAAAAAAAAAAAAAAAAAAAAAAAAAAAAAAAAAAAAAGGAATGAACTGTGTTCAGCTTCCTGGCCACCTGGCCACGTGCCACAGAACTCTCCTGTGGTTATATGTGGCCACACTATAGGCCCAGAATCAGCAGGGCTGAGAACTACAGACTAAGGCATCTAAAACTGTCAGCGAAGTAAGCAACCTCCCCCCAGTCACAGCAATACGCTGACAAATACAATCTATTTCTGGAAAATATTACCAAATCAAACCTCCTTATGCCACCTCACCCAGAAAACCCAATTTCCCTGTCTTTGCTACCATTATATACTTGCGTGTTCTTCCTGTACAATTAACCATGTTGCGCTTTGCCTAGGAAAAGAATGAACTATTTCATAGTTCATAAAATACAGTTGATACAGTAAATGCTTATTATTTTTTTTAAAGCATAAAGGAGCAATGAAGGAGCAGAGCTGTATAGTAGCAAGGGATTTGTACACTACTAAAATTAAGTTACACATTCGATTGTGATACACATTAAGTTGTTAAGATGTTAATGGCAACTATCAAGGCAAATACTAAGGATATAACTTAAAACCATACAGAGAAGCAACAAGGAATTAAAACAAGAGAATATCTTCACACACAAAAAAGATTGTAATAAAGATGTAAGATAGAAGATTTGTGGAAAACCAACAGAATCCATGGAAACTACACCCTATCTATAATCACATTAAATATAAATGCATTAAACTGTCCAATTAAAAGGCACAAACTGTCAGCAAGTTAAATAAATGTCCATGCTGTATGCTATCTACGTGACAATCCACTTTAGGATCAAAGATATAAATGTAAAATGTTAGCAAGAAACACACTGTGCAAACAGTACTGAAAGAGAGAGATGCTGTACCAGCATCACACAAAACTGAGGGAATGGCCCAAGCTGCTAATAGAGACAGAGGAAAGTTTAAGATGATGAAGGGTCAAATTTGCATATCACATATCACTAGAATAGTAGTAATATTATACATATCAATAGAATGGGATATAATACAAAAGGGAAGAGTACGTGATTACCTCAATAGCTTCAGAAGTACTGGACAAAAATGCCACACATTTCACCATTAACACATTCAGTACACTGGAAATAGATGGACACTTTAGGAGTGATAGCATGTGAAGGTGGCTGAGCAGAAGCCCTGAGCTCTTATCTTCCCACCAAATACAGCCAAAACAATGAATGAACAACTCCATTCAAATGAAAGTAACTAAATGAGTAGGCTATGGTTTGAATCTGAAAAGTCCCCCGTAAGAGGACACAAGTGGCTCCCATCACCACCCTGGACACCTACAGTCCTCTCAGGCACTATGGCCAGCTGAGGGAGCTGGCTACAGTCTACACAGCTGCACACCCCTCCAGTAATGTGCCTTACACCCACAGCCTATTCAGCTACTACACTATATTGCACTGGAGTAAGAGCTGGCCTCCTCTGCCATGCATCCTTCCATTTCTGAAGGGCTGTTTTAAGATCACAGATTCTACCCTGTCATCCTAGGAATCTGCATCAGATGATCTCATTGATTACATCTATATGCTAAGATCCAGGCTCTACAATAGTTAAGACCCCAACCCCTAGACCACAATTGTCTAAGGGACATGATGACCAATGCGACTTATAAGAGAAAGCATTTAATTGGGAGCTTGCTTACATTTCAGAGGATTAGTCCATGACCATCATGGCAGGGAGCACAGCCACAGGCAGGCAGAGGTGATGCTGGAGCAGTAACAGAGAGCTTATCTCTGATTCACAGGCTGTAAGTAAAGAGAAAGAGACAGACTGGGAATGGTGTGGGCTTTTGAAACCCCAAAGCCCCAGTGACACACCTCCTTCAACAAGGCCACGCCTCCTGATCCTTTTCAAATAGTTCCACCCGGTAAGGACCAACTGTTCAAATACATGAGTCTATGGGGGCCATTCTCATTCAAACTACCACACCAGCTGCTTTCAGGTCTTGTGCTCTGAAGCCCAGTGCTCCATTACTGCTTCTGAGCCATGGCAGACCCAAGGTGAAGCTGGGGTTTTCTCAGCTATGTCTCCCGTTGTGAGAAAATAAGACCATAAGTGAGCACTCAAAACCTAACTTCAGCATCCCCAGAGACTTCAAGGCACTGCTATCATCACTGATGTTGACCACAGTTGACCCTTCTATGACTATGCTGAAGTCCACTGCTGGTGAAGGTCTTCCTATGGATGCCAAGCTGTAGATGTCCCCCACCACCCTGTAAAACTTAAAGCAGGGAAAATTATACCCCCAAACACAGAGCCACAAGAATGTAAAAAAGTAAAACAGACATGATAGCATGAATGTAGGGATTTCCCAGCAGCTGACCCCAGAGAACATTTATAAAGTATAGGAAGGGAGACTGAATAGGCAGATTAGGGAAAGTCAACAAGGTTTTGTTGTTGTTTTATTAATTGCATTTTTTCATTTATTTTACATCCCAACCACAGTTTCCCCTCCCTCCTCTCCTCCCAACCCTTCTCCCCTCTACAACCCCCCCCCAATCTGCTCCTCCTCCATCTCTATTCAGAAAGGAAGGCCTCCCATGGGCATCAACAAAGCATGGAACATCAAGTCGAAGCAGGACCAAGCTCCTCCCCTGCATCAAGGCTGGATGAGGCAACCCAGCATGGGGAATAGGTTCCCAAAAACCAGCTCAAGCTCCAGGGACAAGTCCTTATCCCACTGCTAGAAGCCCCACAAACAGACCAAGCTACACAACTGTCACACACACAGAGGGCCTAGGTCAGTCCCATGCAGGCTCCCTAGCTGTCCACTGAGAGCTCCCAAGAGCCCAGGTCAGCTGTCTCTGTGGGTTCCCCATCATGGTTTTGAATCCCCTGCCTCATACAGTCCCTCCTCCCTCTCTTCAACATGACTCCCAAAGCTCCACCCAGTGTCAGTAAGGTTTTTACAAAGTATGGACAATTAATTCAATGAAAGCCGAAAAACAACTCAGGACCTGAATGATAAATGTGACATAGAGCTCCATACTGCCAGTCTGCCCCTTATCTGAAATGCTTGGGACCAGAGCTCCTCGGGTTTCAGGGTTTCTCGGATCTGAAATACGTATATAGACTTTGCTGGTTGATCCGCCCTATTCCAAAAATTAGAAATTCAAACTTTTTTGTGCAGTGTGTTGGCACTAAAAACATTTCCTATTTGTGAGCATTTCAGATGCCCCCGTCAGGGATGCCCCAACTTACATAATAAAATAATCCAACACAGCTTTTAGATCGAAGACTGCAACAAAAGAAGCAAGGATACAAGGCAGAGCTTGAGCAGCATTAGATCTGAAAGTCTCTGGATTTGAAGACGGGTCTTTTTAAATCGCCCACTCTGGGGCTGCAGAGATGGCTCAACAGTTAAGAGTGTGTATTGCTCTTCCAGAGGACCAGAGCTCGATTCTCAGAACCTGTAGCTCCAGTTCTAGTGAATCCAATGCCCCGTTCTGGCCTCCAAGGATACTAGGCAAGCATGTGGTACACATACATAAATGCAGGCAAAATTCCCATACACATAATAAAAATAAAACAATTTAAATTACCCAGTCACTGGGGAAAGAAAATAAAAACATTTTTAAGCTAAGGGGTACAACTAAGTGAATAATGTCAACAAAATGTGAGTTTTGGAGAAAGAGACAAAGACAGAAACTTAAACTGAAAATGTTCTGTGGCTTAGGGAAGATCTGGACATCTTTATACATGAAGTTTAAAACTACTCCCCAAAGATTCAGCCTTGAGGGGTTCTATCCAAGGCATGTAAGTAAACTATCAAAAGCCAATGGCAACATATTTTAAAAGCTGCAAGAGAAAGACATCCAGTTCTGTGTGAAGGGATCACTGGAAGTATATCAAATTTCTCAGCAGAAACCTTGCAGGCCAGGAGAGATTGGAATGGAATCTTCCAAGTGCTGGAAAACAAACCAAAACCAAAACCTGCCATCCAGCAGTTATTTTACCCAGCAAAACTATCCTTCAGAAATGACAGAGAAATAAAGCCTTTTGCAGACAGACAAAAGTTGAGGGAAATCATCACCAACAAAACAAAACTCTTAAGAGAAATCTCAAGTGGGAATGGAAGAATGCTAATTAATTGTTTACATGAAAATACAGGAAGGTATGGAATTCATTCATTAAAGGCAGCCAAGCCCAGAACTTTCCAACAGTATTGTGGTTCTCTGTAATTATGTATATCTCTAATACAAAGACTAAACATTAAAGCAATTAAAAATAATTCTAGCTACAGGAAATTGTTAAGGAATATATAATATAAAGGGATGAAGATACAGCTCTGGGGTAGAGAATTTGCCCAGCATATTCAAGGTCCTGATTTCAAGTCCCAGAACTGCCAAAAACTTGTGAAATACATTCTTTGTTTTGTGTTTGTTTGTTTATCAAGATAGGATTTCTCTGTGTATCCCTGATTGTCCTAGAACTGGATCCATAGACCAGACTGACCTCTCAGAGATCCTCCTTCTTTGATTATTTCATACATGTAGGGAAACGGGCTGGCTAAAGAAACCTACCCTGACCCTGGAGCCCAGAACCAGGGAAAGAAACACAGCCTACGTCTGGGATCTGACCCAGAGAAATGAACACTTTATCTCCAAATCCAGAACCAAGGAAACATGCCCTGACTCTGAAACCAGTACCAAAGAAACACTCTTGGTCCCTAGAATCGGAGTCAGTGAAAGAAGCATGCCCTGGCCTTAGAATTAGTGTCAAAAAATGAAGAAAGGCCAGTGAAAGAAACACAGTTTGGCTCTGAGATCAGAGTTATCTCTGCCCCTAGCTCACAAAACTGACCAGTCCCTGAACAGAAAAAAAATGAATCCCTGGTTGGCTCCACCCCCAAGAGATCCTATATAAACTACGCTGCCTGGTCAGTTGTGGACTGTTCTCTCTACCCTGATAGAGGCAGCCACTCTTCTGGACACCTCCTTCCCAAATATATCTCTTTCTCAAAAGAGTTTTGGGCGTGAAGATCTTCATTTCTGGTGCAGAGAAGAACCTTACTGAGACGTCCCTCAGTGGACCGAGCAAGCGAGAGCTGAAAAAGTAACACTTTCCATTGGAGCCAGAGGAGACTGCTCATTTCTGCAGGGGTTTCCCCTTTTACAGAGTGAAGCAAAAAGAAGCAACATCGTAGGCCAGAGAAGAAGCAGAGCTCTGCTGGGAAGCCCCCTGAAGTGGGGGCTGGGCAAAGCTCAGCTGTAGCAGCTCTCCAGGAGAGGAGCAGGATTGCTATATCCTGTGGGGAGACCAACCCCCACCACACCAGGTATAGCCTGACTCGGGAACAGTCAGGATACCCTTCCCTGCTCAGCTGTCCTAGCAGCTCCAGGCCTGACTCTCCCGAGCAGTCAGAATACCTTCCGTTCCAGGGCTGAGCTGTCTCATCGCAGCTCCAGCCGTCAGAGCTGTCCTAGCAGCTCCAGGGGTCACCTGACTCCCACAAGTAGTCAGGATACCTTTCCCCCAGAGTTGCGAAACTCACATTTTGGTGCTGAAACCTGGGGCCAAACCCACAGAGTTGCAACAAATTTATTTACATTTTGGTGCCGAAACCTGGAACCAAAACCCCAGAATGGCAACAGTTATCTACAATACATGTATATAATACATTCTGGTCATATTCACTCTCTCTATTTCCCTCCAATGCCCACCAAGCCTCCTCCCCCTTCCAACAACATCCTCTGGTCTGAGGAGGGATTTACAAACAACTGACCTTTAAAACCAGCCTATGCAGAAACTCTCCACCCCAGCTTCTTCCTCTGTGACTGCAACCTGAAACTGCTCCCTGCAGAGCCTCCTACTGAGATTAGCTGACCCCTCCCCCTCGTTCAGCTGCATACAATAAGCCCATCTCTTTGATTAGTGCTATTATAATACTGGTGTTGAATTCCCAGGCTGCTGGCTCATCTCCATCAGAGTGTAGTGCTCACCCAATCCCAGCTTTCCTATACATGTGTCTTTGTGTCTGTCCTTCCCCCATCCCCTCATCACTCTTGTCAGGTCAATCCTAAAGCTGTGCAGGTTATAGCACATGATCTTACATAGAAAAGATCCCACAGATTCAAACAAAGACTATTAGAACTAATAAATTCTGCAAAGTTGCAGGACATGAAGTCAAATTGCAAAATGAAGCAGTACTGCTGTAGGACAATAGCAGGGTATTTGAAATAGAAATCTAAAGAGCAATCCCATTCACAACAGGTCTAAAATATCCAAGAATATATTTAACCAAAGAGAAAACAGCTCTATGGGATGACAAAGGATGGAGTAATATCCTGTCTTATTTAGGGCTTCTATTACTGTGATCAAACACCATGACCAAAAGCAACTCGGGGAGGAAAGGGTTTATTCCCTCACAGTTTCATACAACAGTTCATCATCACAAGCAGTAAGGGCAGGAACTCAAGCAGGGCAGGAACCTAGAGGCAGGAGCTGATGCAGAGGCCTTGGAGGAATGCTGCATGTTGGCTTGTTCCACATGACTTGCTAACCTGCTTTCTTATAGAACCCAGACCACCAGCCCAGGGATGGCACCATCCACAATAGTTTGGACCCTCCTCAACAATGGCTAATTAAGAAAATGCCCTAGGACCCTCCTCAACAATGGCTAATTAAGAAAATGCCCTACATCCAGATCTTTTTTTTTTTTTTTTTTTTTTTTTTTCTGGTTTTTTTGAGATGGGATTTCTCTGTGTAGTCCTGGCTGACCTGGAACTATCTCTGTAGACCAGGCTGGCCTCAAACTCACTGAGACCCGCCTGGCTCTGCCTCCCGAGTGCTGGGATTAAAGGTGTTCACCATCACCACCTGGCTCTTATAGCTGGACCTTGTGGAGAAATTTTCTCAATTGAGGTTCCCTCCTCTCAGATGACTATAGGTTGTATCAAGTTGACAAAAAATTAGCCAGCACACACTCTGTTTGTAGATTTATATTGTTAAGCTGTCCACATTGCCCAACACAACCTGGAGAGTTATTGCAACCTCTATTCAAAGACCAATACCATTCTGTGCAGAAATAGAACAAACAACACTAAATTTATATAGAACTTTGAAAAACCCTAAAGAGCCAATGCAACCATGAGCAAAAAGAATAAATCAGGAAGCACTACCTGACTTCAAAGTATATAATAAAGCTGCAGACATCAAAATACCATGGCTTGGGCATAAAAATAAGCATATAGACCATGAAACATAATAGAAAGCCTTAAAGGTGTCTACAGCCTAATTTTCAAAGGAGATAAAAAGAATGTTCAGTAGAGAAAAGGTGGTCTTTTCAAGAAATGATGCTGGGGAAATTGAACACATGCAGAATGATGGTAGACCTCTCTCTCACATTGGTCATTAAAGTCAACTTATGGGGCTGGAGAGATGGCTCAGTATTTAAGAAAACATACTAATCTTCCAGAGGACCC
The DNA here is from genome assembly GCF_004664715.2 of Peromyscus leucopus. NCBI lineage: Eukaryota > Metazoa > Chordata > Mammalia > Rodentia > Cricetidae > Peromyscus > Peromyscus leucopus. The sequence continues at coordinate 146,042,535 of NC_051063.1, read as the reverse complement.
AAGTTCGGTTTCCAGAACCCATGTCAGTGGCCTAGACTTAATCTGTGACTCTATAGTAAGAGGTTCCACACTGTCTTATGGTCTCCCTGGGCACCTGCATTCATGTGTACATACCCACACATAAACACATCATTAAAAAATAATAAAAATGAATTTTTTAAAGTCAACTCAAAATGAATTAAAAACTTAAATCTAAGACCTGAAACTACTAGAATAAAGCAGAAGGAAAATATTTTAGGACATTGGAACCAGGGATAAGTTTTACTTATGATCCTAAACGCACAGAAAGAAAAAGCAGAAATGTACAAACTAAACTGAAAAGCTTCTGCACCACAGAAGAGAAAGTCGGCAGAGTGAAGAGGTAGCCCACAACACGGAAGGAATGGTCTGCAATTAAAACACCAGACGTGAGTAATAGTCAGAACTCGTAAGAAACTCAATAGCCAAAGGTGAACAAACAAATTTAAAAAAAAAAAAACACCCATTCTGGATCTATGCATAGTAGATCCACATAGATATTTCTCAAAAGAAGACATGGGTATATGAAAATGTTCAATATCAGGAAACATTGGGGAAAATGCAAATCAAAATCCCTTGAGAGATTACCTCACTCCCATAGGAATAGCTACCAACAACAAAATAAATAAATACAGAACTACTTTATGATCCAGCAATCCCACTACAAAGCTTATACACTAGGGAAATGACATCAGTATGTTAAAGACACACCTGCACTCCTCAGTTCATTGTAGCTCTATTCACAATAGCCAAGAAATGGAAACTATCTAAGTGCCTCTCTACTGATGAGTGGATCTTTTTTTTTTTTTTTTAAAAACTATTCTGCTTTTCATTAAACATAGATTTTTTTTTCTCATGCAATATAATCCGAATATAATTGACCCTCCTTCCAGTCCTCTCAGTTCCTCCCCACCTCCTTTTCCATCGGGATTTACCCCTTTCTGTCTCTCATTAGAAAAGAGCAGGCTTCTACCAGGCAACAACAAAACGTAACAAAATAAAACATAATGGGGTAAAACAAAACCATCATATAGAAGTTGGACAAGACAAGCCAACAGAAAAATTAAAAGAGCCCCAAGAGAAGGCACAAGAATCAGAGACCCACTCGTTTACACATGCACGCACACCACCCAGCTCTTTGCCTCAGGAAAGAGGAATGGAGCTTTGAAGCCCTGCCAGTCACGTCCCTGGACCTCCTGCTCAGGCAGCCAGGCCTGGAGCCCCTTACTTCCTCTGCCCTCTCAGGCCCACAGGGACTGTGCGTACATCTGACATCGGAAGACCCTAAAGGGGCAGCTGGAAGGAGAGACAGATAGGACCTCCCCTTCGGACCCCCTCACACGCATTCTACTCGACTACCGTGCTTCTCTCTCTCTCTCATGCCTTGGCTCTGCGTTTAAGAATCCTGGACGACACCCGGTCCCACATGGCTAACCCAGAACAGTATTACCTAAGCCGGGACTAGTCATTTGAACAGCCTCTACACAGCAATTCCTCCGTGTCAAGGAAGGCAGCTCTCCCAAGGGTTCTAGGGAGAAGGGTGTGGGCACGGGTCTGGCTTCTAGAGGGGTACTTCAGGCCCTTTTGGGAAGGGTGTTTGGAGCTTGAGTCTTCGGGTCTCTGAGGTACCAGCTTTAAAGAGCCGCCAGGCACCTGGCCTGGATAAGTGACCCTAACCGTGGAGCTGCACATCTCTAAATCCCCTCTAGAAAGTAAGAAAAACCAAGGGTTTTCTCTTTGCGAGTTTCTTTTCTTACTCATCAACATAGCTTATACCTGAAACAGGGGCCTTCCTGGTTCTCTAAGAAGCTCAGGAAACTGAGCCAGCCGTGGATCCTGGGGAAATCTCCACCATCAGTGTTGAGTATAAAAGCGAACTCTCGGGCTCTCACGGGCTGCTGGGTCTTGGGTGAGGACGGCTAGATAAGTCTGGGCTCACACGGCGCCGCAGTGCCCCCTGCTGGCCTGGAGCCTCCCCTGCAGCTCATCCCCTTGTAGTCCATTCAGCACCTGAACTACATCTAAGCCCACACCTCTCTCTCAGAAGAGCACCCTGGACTCAGGCCTTGCCAGAGAGTGACGACAAAACTCAAATCACCACAAGGCACCAGCCCTGTCCTACAGTGAGGTGATCCTAGCAGGACATTGCTCCTGGGTCGGGGCAAGGGAGGCTCTTCAACAGATTTACAAGGATGGGGGTGGACGTGGAAGGAGGGTGAGCTGGATTACCCCAGTTTTCATTTGAACAATTCCCAAGCCAAACACTTGCCTCCACCAACTGAATGTGGGAAGACGCGTCATTAGGGTGGACGTCTGTTCTGAAAGCATCCTCACAGCTATTCATTTAATCTCTCAAAGGCTTATTGAGCTGCCACTCTGAGGCAGTCACCTTCTAGGAGTTTAGCATGAAGAGGTAACAAGTACACACATGTGGTTTTGCTTAAGCATATTCCTGTCTCCCTGGATACATCTGCACTGTGCATAGCCCTATCCACCTAAAATACTGCGTATTTTGTTTTTATCATTTTCTTGTCTGGTACCACACTCATTCATACATGCACGCACTCAACACAGTCTTTTATTGAGTGTTACATCCTTAGCACTTAACTGGCTTTCTTTACACATGACAAGTGCCCACTCAATGCTTACTGGCCTCAAGGAGTTCACATTTAGGAATCTAGTTGATTCCCCCACATCTTCTAAAACTAAGGACTTTATTCTACATTTCACAGAATTAAAAACCAAAGACGAGGAACCTAAGTGGCTTCTATGTAGCAATTCAGTGCCTGGCAAAAGAGCTGGGAGGCACACGTGGGTTAATGGACCAGTTCTCAGTACTCTGCTGGAATACTAGTTACTGGACAAAGCAGAGAAGACAAGCAGGTCGTGTTGTATTGCCTGAATTCTTTTTCTAAATAAGTCCAACTAATGGTGAAATTCATTGGCAAAATGGTACACTGTGTCTGCTCAAAAGTCCCTCCCAGATCCTTAGAAAATAGAAATGGAAAATGTAATGAACTATTTTGGATGGAGTTAAATGGACTTGTATCACATTTGAATACTGTCCATATGATTACATTTCTACTGCAACAGAATAGTAAGAAAACAGTCAAAACCTGGAGCCAGTGAAAAGGCTCAGAGAGAAAAGACCTGAGATCTGAGGTCAGTCTCTTATAAAGTTGTCCTGTGACCCCCACATATGTGCTGGGCTGTATTTACCACGCCCCACATCATGTATATATACAGATACATATACACAATAATAATTTTGAAAAAATCTACAACTTAGAAAAATAATTAAAAATTATAATTCGAATAGAAGAATTCAACAGGAATTTTAACTCAGCAGAAGAATTGGGAACTTGGAGCCCAATCAAAAGAGACAAACAAATAAAAACACATTGATAATGATACAGTGTATATATGTATATATGTGTATATGTGTATATGATTGATATAACAAGTTAGGGAATAGGGAAAGATGTATGGCTGATGCTAACAAGTTGGGGAATAGGAGAAGGAATGTAAGAAGGATCCAGGACACCCTGAAAGTATCCGCCATGTTTGTAATTGGAAGTCAAGAAGGAGAGGAGACAGGGAACAGGGCAGGAATATTATATAGGATAATCAAAGAAGATAATTTTCAAAAACAGATGATAACCCATTAAACCACAGATTTGAGCAGCACTTGAATCCCAAGAAGAATAAAAACACAAATGAGCCGGGCAGCGGTGTCACACGCCTTTAATCCCAGCACTCGGGAGGCAGAGGCAGGCAGATCTCTGTGAGTTCAAGGCCAGCCTGGTCTACAGAGCAAGATCCAGGAAAGGTGCAAAGCTACACAGAGAAACCCTATCTGTAGGACATACCCCTTTGGCCCATCTACCACTGGCTCTGCCTTGTCCCACGTCCTTGGTCAGTCTGTCCACATGTCTGTCCATGTCTGTCCACAATGTGTCCAGTCTGTGTCTGGTAGGCAATTCCATTTGGATGCTTCAGGATGCCTTGGCCTAACCTGAGTCCCTCATCTCTACCCCTTTCTTCAGGGGCGATGGTAGATCCACCAGCAGATCTTCCCAAATAGCACTTATAGCTTAATTAACCCATATTTTTTTTTTAACTCTACTTTCTGCCACATGGCTCGGTTGCCTCTTCTTATTACGGCACATCTGACTTGCTCCCAATCTGCTGGTGAAATCACACACCCAGATTCCTCCTCCCAGTTTCTCCCTCTCTGCCTGGAAGTCCCACCTATTCTCTTCTGCCTAGCTATTGGCTATTTAGCTCTTTATTAAACCAATCAGAAGGCGCCTTAAGCGGAGACACATCTTGACAGTGTGAACAAATACTCCACAGCAAAGATCCAAAACAGGACAAGGTGAGCGGAGATGGGGTCCAGGAGGACAATAAGACACATTGCCTTGGTCGCTGGATTTGGCAGTGAGCCACCCATCAGCCAGTCTCTCAGGGAGGGTGCAGGAGGCGGAAGCCCATTGGAATGGGCTGAAGATCTGACAGGGAGGAGGATGTAAAGGTGGAAGGATACACAACCCACCCAGAAGCCTCAGGAACAAACCAGAAGCGGAGGGGCTGCTGGGAAACCAAGACCATGGGAAGGTTTTCCGTTTGGATTTGTGGCTTTCACTTGTTTATTCAAGGCTGTGTCTCAGTTAGCATTTCTATTGGTGCAATAAAATACCATGGCCAAAGGCAACTTAAGGGAGAAAGAGTTTATTTCATCTTGCAGCTTCTAAGCCCATCTCTGAGAGAAGCCAGGGTGGGAACTTGGAGGCAGGAACTGGAGCAGAGGCCACAGAGGAGTGGACACTAATTACTTCTAGCCACAGCTTGCTCAGCCTGCCTGCTTTCTTATGGAACTCAGGACTACATCCACTATAGGCTGGACCCTCTTACATCAGTCATTGAGACAATACCCTGTAGATGTAACCAGTCTTATTCAATAAGAAACACAGAGCCAGTACAGAGATGAAAGCCAAGAAGTCAGAGCAATGGCTAAGAGCTAAAAACCTTACCCTTCACTGTCGCTGTACCTCTCCGGAAGAGACCTACTTCCTGTGTCTGTCTTTTTATAGTGTTTCTGTTCTGCCTTCTCATTGGTTGTCAACCCAACCACACGACCTCCTAGTCACTGCCTGTCTGTACAGACCTCCAGGTCTTCTATGGTTGGTATTGAGATTAAAGGCGTGTGTCTCCATGCTGGCTGTGTCCTTGAACACACAGAGATTCGCTTAGCTCTGCCTCCCAAGAGGTGGGATTAAAGGCGTGTACCACCACCGCTCAGCTTCTGCTAAGGCTTGCTATTAGCTCTGACCCCCAGGTGACTTTATTTATTAACATACAAATCACATTTTAGTACAAATAAAATATCACCATACTGCCCCACGGACTTATCTACAGGCCAACCTATGGAGACATTTTCTCAGTTGTGGTTCCTTCTCAGATAACTCTAGCTCGCGTCAAGTTGACAGAGAACTATCCAACATGAACAGTGAGGCTTCATTTCATGTGTCAACTTGACCGGGCTGTGGGATGCCCACCCACTTGGCCCAGAATGATTCTGGATGTATCTGAGATATGTCCTGGGAGGGATGAATATTTAAATTGGCAGAGTGATTGAAGAAGGAAAGAGACCTCCAAAGTAAGGATGGGCCTCGTCCAGTCAGTCAAAGTCTTCAACAGACAATGAAGAGTGAGGCTCCAGAGCAAGAATGAGGTCTTCCTGCCTTGTGGTCCTCACACTGGCTTCTCTTCTCTCTCTCCCTTCCAAAGGGAAGGGCTGCATTTTACCCGGTCTCAGGTCTGCTAGGGTTCAAGCTGGAATGACACCATTGTCTCTCCTGGGTTTCCAGCCAGCAAACTGCAGATTCTGAAGCCTGTCAGTCTCCATGGCTCTATGAACCAGTTCCATACAATAGGCATATATATGGTACATTGTGTGTACGTGCACACACATGCACACACGTGTGCGCGCACGCGCGCACACACACACACACACGCACACGTGCACACACACACTCACACACACTTTGCTTCTCTAGAAAATGTCAATTAGTACAGAGAGCATTAGTGATGATTGAAAGGCAGACTGGCCCTTCTGGCTAAAAGAGGGGGGGGGTGGCAAGCTGAAGGGTTGAGAAGGGTGGCCCTTTGGGTGGGAGGAGCTTGGGGCAAGGACATGTACACCTAGTCCCTGGGCCTTGTATCTTGATCTCATTTATCGTCACCATTCCAGCGAAGCCTGCGATCTAGGAGGCCTCCTAGATGGGGTCGATACACAAAGTGGTTTTCTTTTTTTTTTTTTTTTTTTTTTTAAGATTTATTTATTATTATGTATAGTGTTCTGTCTGCACGTATCCCTGGAGGTCAGAAGAGGGCGCCAGATCTCATTACAGATGGTTGTGAGCCATCATGTCGTTGCTGGGAATTGAACTCAGAACCTCTGGTAGAGCAATCAATGCTCTTAACCTCTGAGCCATCTCTCCAGCCCCCAAAGTGGTTTTCTTTCCTCTCTGTCAACATCCTTTGTGCACAACGCTCTTTCCCCATGAATTATCAGCTCCCCTAAGACACTGATACCCCTCCTCCAGCCCCTAGGGTGCAGCCCTTCAGTGGACCTTCCCCTAGGAACCTCCTTTCCAAGAAGGCACACGTCTCCATGCTGTGGACTCACTCCCACCCATCTATTCCCTTGTACCATGGAGCAAGGAAATGGAGTCTCTTCACCGCCTCTTCGGCCTCCAGAGGCTGAGGACCACCCCCTCTTCTGTCCTAACCCTGTTACTTGGGAAAGGTGGTATCTGCAAAGAATGAATGGGGTCTACATTAGAGGTCAAGGCAGGGTAGAGAGTACTCTATGAGGTAACCAGAGGGCAGTTGGGGATGTCTCGGTGGAGGGAGACATCAGGACCCAGCCTGACTGAGGACGAAGCGTCTACATAGTGGCCACAGTGGCGGGCAAATGTCTCCTGCTGTAACTGAACACTCGTTAGTTCCTGTGGG